>NW_028270169.1:59975683-60285680 GCF_037043375.1 Chiloscyllium plagiosum
ACTGTTCTCTTTGTTCAGTGTTGTTTGTGTTCACTGATCTCTGTGTTCACTGTTCTCAGTGTTCACTTTGTGTTCACTTTCTCTGTGTTCACTGTACTCAGTGTTCACTCTGTGTTAACTATGTTTTCTCTCCTCTCTGTGTTCAGTGTTCTCTGAGTTCACTGTTCTCTGTGTTCACTGTTCTCAGCGTTCACTGTTGTCTGTGTTTACTGTGCTCTGTGTTCAGTGTTCCCTGCGTTCTCTGTCCTCTGTGTTCACAGGTCTCTGTGTTCAGTGTTGTCTGTGTTCACTCTTCTCTGTGTTCACTCTTCTCTGTGTTCTCTGTTTTCAGTGTTCTCTATGTTCACTGTTTTCTGTGGTCACTGTTTTCTGTGTTCACTGTTCTCTGTGTTCACTATTCTCTGTGTTCACTGTTTTCTGTGTTCAGTGTTCTCTGAGTTCACTGTTCTCTGTGTTCACTGCTCTCTGTGTTCAGTGTTCTCTGTTTTCAGTGTTCTCTGTGATCACATTTTTTCTGTCTTCACTGTTTTCTGTGTTCACTGTTCTCTTTGTTCAGTGCTGTTTGTGTTCACTGTTCTCTTTGTTCGCTGTTCTCTGTGTTCACTGTTCTCTGAGCCCACTGTTCTTTGTGTTCACTGTTCTCTGTGTTCAGTGTTCTCTGTTTTCAGTGTTCCCTGTGTTCTCTGTGTTCACTGTTCTCTGTGTTCAGTATTCTCTGTGTTCACTGTTCTGTGTGTTCACTGTTCTCTGTGTTCTGTGTTCTCTGTTTTCAGTGTTTTCTGTATTCACTGCTTTCTGTGTTCACTGTTCTCTGTGTTCACTATTCTCTGTGTTCACTGTTTTCTGTATTCACTGTTCTCTGTGTTCACTGTTCTCTCTGTTCACTGTTTCAGTGTTTTCTCTGTGTACAGTATTATCTGTGTTCACTGGTCTCAGTGTTCACTCTCTGTTACTTTCTCGGGGTTCACTGTACTCAGTGTTCACTCTGTGTTCACCGTCCTTTTTTTACTCTGTGTTCAGTGTTCTCTGTGTTCACTGTTCTCTGTTTTCAGTGTTCTCTGGGTCTATGCTCTCAGTGTTCACTGTTTTCTGTGTTCACTGTTCTCTTGCTCACTATTCTCTATGTTCACTGTTTTCTGTGTTCAGTGTTCTCTGTTTTCCGTGTTCTCTGTGATCACATTTTTTCTGTGTTCACTGTTTTCTGTGTTCACTGTTCTCTTTGTTCAGTGTTGTTTGTGTTCACTGATCTCTGTGTTCACTGTTCTCAGTGTTCACTTTGTGTTCACTTTCTCTGTGTTCACTGTACTCAGTGTTCGCTCTGTGTTAACTTTGTTTTCTCTCTTCTCTGTGTTCAGTGTTCTCTGAGTTCACTGTTCTCTGTGTTCACTGTTCTCAGCGTTCACTGTTGTCTGTGTTTACTGTTCTCTTGTTCACTATTCTCTATGTTCACTGTTTTCTGTGTTCACTGTTCTCTGTGTTCAGTGTTCTCTGCTTTCAGTGTTCTCTGTGTTCACTGTTTTTTGTGTTCACTGTTCAATGTGTTCACTATTCTCTGTATTCACTGTTCTCATGGTTCACTGTTCACTCTTTTCACTGTTCTCTCTGTTCAGTGCTCGCTGTGTTCTCCGTTCTCTGTGTTCACTGTTCTCTGTGTTCACTGTTCTCTGCGTTCAGTGTTCTCTGTGTTCTCTGTTCTCTGTGTTCACTGTTCTCTGTGTTCAGTATTCTCTGTGTTCACTGTTCTGTGTGTTCACTGTTCTCTGTGTTCTGTGTTCTCTGTTTTCAATGTTTTCTGTGTTCACTGCTTTCTGTGTTCACTGTTCTCTGTGTTCACTGTTCTCTGTGTTCACTCTTTTATGTATTCACTGTTCTCACTGTTCTCAGTGTTTACTCTGTGTACAGTGTTCTCTGTGTTCACTGGTCTCAGTGTACACTCTCTGTTCACTTATTCTGTGTTCACTGTACTCAGTGTTCACTCTGAGTTCACCGTCCTTTTTCAACTCTGTGTTCAGCGTTCTCTGTGTTCACTGTTCTCTGTTTTCAGTGTTCTCTGGGTCACTGTTCTCAGTGTTCACTGTTTTCTGTGTTCACTGTTCTCTTGTTCACTATTCTCTGTGTTCACTGTTTTCTGTGTTCACTCTTCTCTGTGTTCAGTGTTCTATGTTTTCAGTGTTCTCTGTGTTCACTGTTTTTTGTGTTCACTGTTCTCTGTGTTCACTATTCTCTGTATTCACTGTTCTCTCTATTCACTTTTCTCTCAGTTTAGTGCTTCCTGTGTTCTCCGTTCTCTGTGTTCACTGTTCTCTGTGTTCACTGTTCTCTATGTTCACTGTTCTCAGCGTTCACTGTTGTCTGTGTTCACTGTTCTCTGTGTTCAGTGTTCCCTGTGTTCTCTGTTCTCTGTGTTCCCAGATCTCTGTGTTCAGTGTTGTCTGTGTTCACTCTTCTCTGTGTTCTCTGTTTTCAGTGTTCTCGATGTTCACTGTTTTTTGTGTTCACTGTTTTCTGTCTTCACTGTTCTCTGTGTTCACTGATCTCTGTGTTCACTCTTCTCTGTGTTCTCTGTTTTCAGTGTTCTCTATGTTCACTGTTTTCTGTGGTCACTGTTTTCTGTGTTCACTGTTCTCTGTGTTCACTATTCTCATGGTTCACTGTTTTCTGTGTTCAGTGTTCTCTGAGTTCACTGTTCTCTGTGTTCACTGTTCTCTGTGTTCAGTGTTCTCTGTTTTCAGTGTTCTTTGTGTTCACTGTTCCCTGTGTTCACTGTTCTCTGTGTTCACTGTTCTCAGCGTTCACTGTTGTCTGTGTTTACTGTTCTCTGTGTTCAGTGTTCCCTGCGTTCTCTGTCCTCTGTGTTCACAGGTCTCTGTGTTTAGTGTTTTCTGTGTTCACTCTTCTCTGTGTTCACTCTTCTCTGTGTTCTCTGTTTTCAGTGTTCTCTATGTTCACTGTTTTCTGTGGTCACTGTTTTCTGTGTTCACTGTTCTCTGTGTTCAATATTCTCTGTGTTCATTGTTTTCTGTGTTCAGTGTTCTCTGAGTTCACTGTTCTCTGTGTTCACTGTTCTCTGTGTTCAGTGTTCTCTGTTTTCAGTGTTCTCTGTGTTCACATATTCTCTGTGTTCACTGTTTTCTGTGTTCACTGTTCTCTTTGTTCAGTGATGTTTGTGTTCACTGATCTCTGTGTTCACTGTTCTCAGTGTTCAATCTGTGTTCACTTTTTCTGTGTTCACTGTACTCAGTGTTCACTTTGTGTTCACTCTGTGTTCAGTGTTCTCTGTTTTCAGTGTTCTCTGTGATCACATTTTTCTGTGTTCACTGTTTTCTGTGTTCACTGTTCTCTGTGTTCAGTGTTCCCGGTGTTCTCTGTTCTCTGTGTTCCCAGATCTCTGTGTTCACTGTTCTCTGTGTTCACTCTTCTCTGTGTTCTCTGTTTTCAGTGTTCTCTATGTTCACTGTTTTCTGTGGTCACTGTTTTCTGTGTTCACTGTTCTCTGTGTTCACTATTCTCTGTGTTCACTGTTTTCTGTGTTCAGTGTTCTCTGAGTTCACTGTTTTCTGTGTTCACTGTTCTCTTTGTTCAGTGATGTTTGTGTTCACTGATCTCTGTGTTCACTGTTCTCAGTGTTCAATCTGTGTTCACTTTTTCTGTGTTCACTGGACTCAGTGTTCACTTTGTGTTCACTCTGTGTTCAGTGTTCTCTGTTTTCAGTGTTCTCTGTGATCACATTTTTCTGTGTTCACTGTTTTCTGTGTTCACTGTTCTCTGTGTTCAGTGTTCCCGGTGTTCTCTGTTCTCTGTGTTCCCAGATCTCGGTGTTCACTGTTCTCTGTGTTCACTCTTCTCTGTGTTCTCTGTTTTCAGTGTTCTCTATGTTCACTGTTTTCTGTGGTCACTGTTTTCTGTGTTCACTGTTCTCTGTGTTCAATATTCTCTGTGTTCACTGTTTTCTGTGTTCAGTGTTCTCTGTGGTCACTGTTCTCTGTGTTCACTGTTCTCTGTGTTCAGTGTTCTCTGTTTTCAGTGTTCTCTGTGTTCACATATTCTCTGTGTTCACTGTTTTCTGTGTTCACTGTTCTCTTTGTTCAGTGATGTTTGTGTTCACTGATCTCTGTGTTCACTGTTCTCAGTGTTCAATCTGTGTTCACTTTTTCTGTGTTCACTGTACTCAGTGTTCACTTTGTGTTCACTCTGTGTTCAGTGTTCTCTGTTTTCAGTGTTCTCTGTGATCACATTTTTCTGTGTTCACTGTTTTCTGTGTTCACTGTTCTCTGTGTTCAGTGTTCCCGGTGTTCTCTGTTCTCTGTGTTCCCAGATCTCGGTGTTCACTGTTCTCTGTGTTCACTCTTCTCTGTGTTCTCTGTTTTCAGTGTTCTCAATGTTCACTGTTTTCTGTGGTCACTGTTTTCTGTGTTCACTGTTCTCTGTGTTCACTATTTTCTGTGTTCACTGTTTTCTGTGTTCAGTGTTCTCTGAGTTCACTGTTCTGTGTTCACTGTTCTCTGTGTTCAGTGTTCTCTGTTTTCCGTGTTCTCTGTGTTCACATTTTTTCTGTGTTCACTGTTTTCTGTGTTCACTGTTCTCTTTGTTCAGTGTTGTTTGTGTTCACTGATCTCTGTGTTCACTGTTCTCAGTGTTCACTTTGTGTTCACTTTCTCTGTGTTCACTGTACTCAGTGTTCACTCTGTGTTAACTATGTTTTCTCTCCTCTCTGTGTTCAGTGTTCTCTGAGTTCACTGTTCTCTGTGTTCACTGTTCTCAGCGTTCACTGTTGTCTGTGTTTACTGTGCTCTGTGTTCAGTGTTCCCTGCGTTCTCTGTCCTCTGTGTTCACAGGTCTCTGTGTTCAGTGTTGTCTGTGTTCACTCTTCTCTGTGTTCACTCTTCTCTGTGTTCTCTGTTTTCAGTGTTCTCTATGTTCACTGTTTTCTGTGGTCACTGTTTTCTGTGTTCACTGTTCTCTGTGTTCACTATTCTCTGTGTTCACTGTTTTCTGTGTTCAGTGTTCTCTGAGTTCACTGTTCTCTGTGTTCACTGCTCTCTGTGTTCAGTGTTCTCTGTTTTCAGTGTTCTCTGTGATCACATTTTTTCTGTCTTCACTGTTTTCTGTGTTCACTGTTCTCTTTGTTCAGTGCTGTTTGTGTTCACTGTTCTCTTTGTTCGCTGTTCTCTGTGTTCACTGTTCTCTGAGCCCACTGTTCTTTGTGTTCACTGTTCTCTGTGTTCAGTGTTCTCTGTTTTCAGTGTTCCCTGTGTTCTCTGTGTTCACTGTTCTCTGTGTTCAGTATTCTCTGTGTTCACTGTTCTGTGTGTTCACTGTTCTCTGTGTTCTGTGTTCTCTGTTTTCAGTGTTTTCTGTATTCACTGCTTTCTGTGTTCACTGTTCTCTGTGTTCACTATTCTCTGTGTTCACTGTTTTCTGTATTCACTGTTCTCTGTGTTCACTGTTCTCTCTGTTCACTGTTTCAGTGTTTTCTCTGTGTACAGTATTATCTGTGTTCACTGGTCTCAGTGTTCACTCTCTGTTACTTTCTCGGGGTTCACTGTACTCAGTGTTCACTCTGTGTTCACCGTCCTTTTTTTACTCTGTGTTCAGTGTTCTCTGTGTTCACTGTTCTCTGTTTTCAGTGTTCTCTGGGTCTATGCTCTCAGTGTTCACTGTTTTCTGTGTTCACTGTTCTCTTGTTCACTATTCTCTATGTTCACTGTTTTCTGTGTTCACTGTTCTCTGTGTTCAGTGTTCTCTGCTTTCAGTGTTCTCTGTGTTCACTGTTTTTTGTGTTCACTGTTCAATGTGTTCACTATTCTCTGTATTCACTGTTCTCATGGTTCACTGTTCACTCTTTTCACTGTTCTCTCTGTTCAGTGCTCGCTGTGTTCTCCGTTCTCTGTGTTCACTGTTCTCTGTGTTCACTGTTCTCTGCGTTCAGTGTTCTCTGTGTTCTCTGTTCTCTGTGTTCACTGTTCTCTGTGTTCAGTATTCTCTGTGTTCACTGTTCTGTGTGTTCACTGTTCTCTGTGTTCTGTGTTCTCTGTTTTCAATGTTTTCTGTGTTCACTGCTTTCTGTGTTCACTGTTCTCTGTGTTCACTGTTCTCTGTGTTCACTCTTTTATGTATTCACTGTTCTCACTGTTCTCAGTGTTTACTCTGTGTACAGTGTTCTCTGTGTTCACTGGTCTCAGTGTACACTCTCTGTTCACTTATTCTGTGTTCACTGTACTCAGTGTTCACTCTGAGTTCACCGTCCTTTTTCAACTCTGTGTTCAGCGTTCTCTGTGTTCACTGTTCTCTGTTTTCAGTGTTCTCTGGGTCACTGTTCTCAGTGTTCACTGTTTTCTGTGTTCACTGTTCTCTTGTTCACTATTCTCTGTGTTCACTGTTTTCTGTGTTCACTCTTCTCTGTGTTCAGTGTTCTATGTTTTCAGTGTTCTCTGTGTTCACTGATTTTTGTGTTCACTGTTCTCTGTGTTCACTATTCTCTGTATTCACTGTTCTCTCTATTCACTTTTCTCTCAGTTTAGTGCTTCCTGTGTTCTCCGTTCTCTGTGTTCACTGTTCTCTGTGTTCACTGTTCTCTATGTTCACTGTTCTCAGCGTTCACTGTTGTCTGTGTTCACTGTTCTCTGTGTTCAGTGTTCCCTGTGTTCTCTGTTCTCTGTGTTCCCAGATCTCTGTGTTCAGTGTTGTCTGTGTTCACTCTTCTCTGTGTTCTCTGTTTTCAGTGTTCTCGATGTTCACTGTTTTTTGTGTTCACTGTTTTCTGTCTTCACTGTTCTCTGTGTTCACTGATCTCTGTGTTCACTCTTCTCTGTGTTCTCTGTTTTCAGTGTTCTCTATGTTCACTGTTTTCTGTGGTCACTGTTTTCTGTGTTCACTGTTCTCTGTGTTCACTATTCTCATGGTTCACTGTTTTCTGTGTTCAGTGTTCTCTGAGTTCACTGTTCTCTGTGTTCACTGTTCTCTGTGTTCAGTGTTCTCTGTTTTCAGTGTTCTTTGTGTTCACTGTTCCCTGTGTTCACTGTTCTCTGTGTTCACTGTTCTCAGCGTTCACTGTTGTCTGTGTTTACTGTTCTCTGTGTTCAGTGTTCCCTGCGTTCTCTGTCCTCTGTGTTCACAGGTCTCTGTGTTTAGTGTTTTCTGTGTTCACTCTTCTCTGTGTTCACTCTTCTCTGTGTTCTCTGTTTTCAGTGTTCTCTATGTTCACTGTTTTCTGTGGTCACTGTTTTCTGTGTTCACTGTTCTCTGTGTTCAATATTCTCTGTGTTCACTGTTTTCTGTGTTCAGTGTTCTCTGAGTTCACTGTTCTCTGTGTTCACTGTTCTCTGTGTTCAGTGTTCTCTGTTTTCAGTGTTCTCTGTGTTCACATATTCTCTGTGTTCACTGTTTTCTGTGTTCACTGTTCTCTTTGTTCAGTGATGTTTGTGTTCACTGATCTCTGTGTTCACTGTTCTCAGTGTTCAATCTGTGTTCACTTTTTCTGTGTTCACTGTACTCAGTGTTCACTTTGTGTTCACTCTGTGTTCAGTGTTCTCTGTTTTCAGTGTTCTCTGTGATCACATTTTTCTGTGTTCACTGTTTTCTGTGTTCACTGTTCTCTGTGTTCAGTGTTCCCGGTGTTCTCTGTTCTCTGTGTTCCCAGATCTCTGTGTTCACTGTTCTCTGTGTTCACTCTTCTCTGTGTTCTCTGTTTTCAGTGTTCTCTATGTTCACTGTTTTCTGTGGTCACTGTTTTCTGTGTTCACTGTTCTCTGTGTTCACTATTCTCTGTGTTCACTGTTTTCTGTGTTCAGTGTTCTCTGAGTTCACTGTTCTCTGTGTTCACTGCTCTCTGTGTTCAGTGTTCTCTGTTTTCAGTGTTCTCTGTGATCACATTTTTTCTGTGTTCACTGTTTTCTGTGTTCACTGTTCTCTTTGTTCAGTGCTGTTTGTGTTCACTGTTCTCTTTGTTCGCTGTTCTCTGTGTTCACTGTTCTCTGAGTCCACTGTTCTTTGCGTTCACTGTTCTCTGTGTTCAGTGTTCTCTGTTTTCAGTGTTCCCTGTGTTCTCTGTGTTCACTGTTCTCTGTGTTCAGTATTCTCTGTGTTCACTGTTCTGTGTGTTCACTGTTCTCTGTGTTCTGTGTTTTCTGTTTTCAGTGTTTTCTGTATTCACTGCTTTCTGTGTTCACTGTTCTCTGTGTTCACTATTCTCTGTGTTCACTGTTTTCTGTATTCACTGTTCTCTGTGTTCACTGTTCTCTCTGTTCACTGTTTCAGTGTTTTCTCTGTTTACAGTATTATCTGTGTTCACTGTTCTCAGTGTTCACTCTCTGTTACTTTCTCGGGGTTCACTGTACTCAGTGTTCACTCTGTGTTCACCGTCCTTTTTTTACTCTGTGTTCAGTGTTCTCTGTGTTCACTGTTCTCTGTTTTCAGTGTTCTCTGGGTCTATGCTCTCAGTGTTCACTGTTTTCTGTGTTCACTGTTCTCTTGTTCACTATTCTCTATGTTCACTGTTTTCTGTGTTCACTGTTCTCTGTGTTCAGTGTTCTCTGTTTTCAGTGTTCTCTGTGTTCACTGTTTTTTGTGTTCACTGTTCAATGTGTTCACTATTCTCTGTATTCACTGTTCTCATGGTTCACTGTTCACTCTTTTCACTGTTCTCTCTGTTCAGTGCTCGCTGTGTTCTCCGTTCTCTGTGTTCACTGTTCTCTGCGTTCAGTGTTCTCTGTGTTCTCTGTTCTCTGTGTTCACTGTTCTCTGTGTTCAGTATTCTCTGTGTTCACTGTTCTGTGTGTTCACTGTTCTCTGTGTTCTGTGTTCTCTGTTTTCAATGTTTTCTGTGTTCACTGCTTTCTGTGTTCACTGTTCTCTGTGTTCACTATTCTCTGTGTTCACTCTTTTATGTATTCACTGTTCTCACTGTTCTCAGTGTTTACTCTGTGTACAGTGTTCTCTGTGTTCACTGGTCTCAGTGTACACTCTCTGTTCACTTATTCTGTGTTCACTGTACTCAGTGTTCACTCTGAGTTCACCGTCCTTTTTCAACTCTGTGTTCAGCGTTCTCTGTGTTCACTGTTCTCTGTTTTCAGTGTTCTCTGGGTCACTGTTCTCAGTGTTCACTGTTTTCTGTGTTCACTGTTCTCTTGTTCACTATTCTCTGTGTTCACTGTTTTCTGTGTTCACTCTTCTCTGTGTTCAGTGTTCTATGTTTTCAGTGTTCTCTGTGTTCACTGTTTTTTGTGTTCACTGTTCTCTGTGTTCACTATTCTCTGTATTCACTGTTCTCTCTATTCACTTTTCTCTCAGTTTAGTGCTTCCTGTGTTCTCCGTTCTCTGTGTTCACTGTTCTCTGTGTTCACTGTTCTCTATGTTCACTGTTCTCAGCGTTCACTGTTGTCTGTGTTCACTGTTCTCTGTGTTCAGTGTTCCCTGTGTTCTCTGTTCTCTGTGTTCCCAGATCTCTGTGTTCAGTGTTGTCTGTGTTCACTCTTCTCTGTGTTCTCTGTTTTCAGTGTTCTCGATGTTCACTGTTTTTTGTGTTCACTGTTTTCTGTCTTCACTGTTCTCTGTGTTCACTGATCTCTGTGTTCACTCTTCTCTGTGTTCTCTGTTTTCAGTGTTCTCTATGTTCACTGTTTTCTGTGGTCACTGTTTTCTGTGTTCACTGTTCTCTGTGTTCACTATTCTCATGGTTCACTGTTTTCTGTGTTCAGTGTTCTCTGAGTTCACTGTTCTCTGTGTTCAGTGTTCTCTGTGTTCAGTGTTCTCTGTTTTCAGTGTTCTTTGTGTTCACTGTTCCCTGTGTTCACTGTTCTCTGTGTTCACTGTTCTCAGCGTTCACTGTTGTCTGTGTTTACTGTTCTCTGTGTTCAGTGTTCCCTGCGTTCTCTGTCCTCTGTGTTCACAGGTCTCTGTGTTTAGTGTTTTCTGTGTTCACTCTTCTCTGTGTTCACTCTTCTCTGTGTTCTCTGTTTTCAGTGTTCTCTATGTTCACTGTTTTCTGTGGTCACTGTTTTCTGTGTTCACTGTTCTCTGTGTTCAATAATCTCTGTGTTCACTGTTTTCTGTGTTCAGTGTTCTCTGAGTTCACTGTTCTCTGAGTTCACTGTTCTCTGTGTTCAGTGTTCTCTGTTTTCAGTGTTCTCTGTGTTCACATATTCTCTGTGTTCACTGTTTTCTGTGTTCACTGTTCTCTTTGTTCAGTGATGTTTGTGTTCACTGATCTCTGTGTTCACTGTTCTCAGTGTTCAATCTGTGTTCACTTTTTCTGTGTTCACTGTACTCAGTGTTCACTTTGTGTTCACTCTGTGTTCAGTGTTCTCTGTTTTCAGTGTTCTCTGTGATCACATTTTTCTGTGTTCACTGTTTTCTGTGTTCACTGTTCTCTGTGTTCAGTGTTCCCGGTGTTCTCTGTTCTCTGTGTTCCCAGATCTCTGTGTTCACTGTTCTCTGTGTTCACTCTTCTCTGTGTTCTCTGTTTTCAGTGTTCTCAATGTTCACTGTTTTCTGTGGTCACTGTTTTCTGTGTTCACTGTTCTCTGTGTTCACTATTTTCTGTGTTCACTGTTTTCTGTGTTCAGTGTTCTCTGAGTTCACTGTTCTGTGTTCACTGTTCTCTGTGTTCAGTGTTCTCTGTTTTCCGTGTTCTCTGTGTTCACATTTTTTCTGTGTTCACTGTTTTCTGTGTTCACTGTTCTCTTTGTTCAGCGTTGTTTGTGTTCACTGATCTCTGTGTTCACTGTTCTCAGTGTTCACTTTGTGTTCACTTTCTCTGTGTTCACTGTACTCAGTGTTCACTCTGTGTTAACTTTGTTTTCTCTCTTCTCTGTGTTCAGTGTTCTCTGAGTTCACTGTTCTCTGTGTTCACTGTTCTCAGCGTTCACTGTTGTCACTGTGCTCTGTGCTCTGTGTTCAGTGTTCCCTGCGTTCTCTGTCCTCTGTGTTCACAGGTCTCTGTGTTCAGTGTTGTCTGTGTTCACTCTTCTCTGTGTTCACTCTTCTCTGTGTTCTCTGTTTTCAGTGTTCTCTATGTTCACTGTTTTCTGTGGTCACTGTTTTCTGTGTTCACTGTTCTCTGTGTTCACTATTCTCTGTGTTCACTGTTTTCTGTGTTCAGTGTTCTCTGAGTTCACTGTTCTCTGTGTTCACTGCTCTCTGTGTTCAGTGTTCTCTGTTTTCAGTGTTCTCTGTGATCACATTTTTTCTGTGTTCACTGTTTTCTGTGTTCACTGTTCTCTTTGTTCAGTGCTGTTTGTGTTCACTGTTCTCTTTGTTCGCTGTTCTCTGTGTTCACTGTTCTCTGAGTCCACTGTTCTTTGTGTTCACTGTTCTCTGTGTTCAGTGTTCTCTGTTTTCAGTGTTCCCTGTGTTCTCTGTGTTCACTGTTCTCTGTGTTCAGTATTCTCTGTGTTCACTGTTCTGTGTGTTCACTGTTCTCTGTGTTCTGTGTTCTCTGTTTTCAGTGTTTTCTGTATTCACTGCTTTCTGTGTTCACTGTTCTCTGTGTTCACTATTCTCTGTGTTCACTGTTTTCTGTATTCACTGTTCTCTGTGTTCACTGTTCTCTCTGTTCACTGTTTCAGTGTTTTCTCTGTGTACAGTATTATCTGTGTTCACTGGTCTCAGTGTTCACTCTCTGTTACTTTCTCGGGGTTCACTGTACTCAGTGTTCACTCTGTGTTCACCGTCCTTTTTTTACTCTGTGTTCAGTGTTCTCTGTGTTCACTGTTCTCTGTTTTCAGTGTTCTCTGGGTCTCTGCTCTCAGTGTTCACTGTTTTCTGTGTTCACTGTTCTCTTGCTCACTATTCTCTATGTTCACTGTTTTCTGTGTTCACTGTTCTCTGTGTTCAGTGTTCTCTGTTTTCAGTGTTCTCTGTGTTCACTGTTTTTTGTGTTCACTGTTCAATGTGTTCACTATTCTCTGTATTCACTGTTCTCATGGTTCACTGTTCACTCTTTTCACTGTTCTCTCTGTTCAGTGCTCGCTGTGTTCTCCGTTCTCTGTGTTCACTGTTCTCTGTGTTCACTGTTCTCTGCGTTCAGTGTTCTCTGTGTTCTCTGTTCTCTGTGTTCACTGTTCTCTGTGTTCAGTATTCTCTGTGTTCACTGTTCTGTGTGTTCACTGTTCTCTGTGTTCTGTGTTCTCTGTTTTCAATGTTTTCTGTGTTCACTGCTTTCTGTGTTCACTGTTCTCTGTGTTCACTATTCTCTGTGTTCACTCTTTTATGTATTCACTGTTCTCACTGTTCTCAGTGTTTACTCTGTGTACAGTGTTCTCTGTGTTCACTGGTCTCAGTGTACACTCTCTGTTCACTTATTCTGTGTTCACTGTACTCAGTGTTCACTCTGAGTTCACCGTCCTTTTTCAACTCTGTGTTCAGCGTTCCCTGTGTTCACTGTTCTCTGTTTTCAGTGTTCTCTGGGTCACTGTTCTCAGTGTTCACTGTTTTCTGTGTTCACTGTTCTCTTGTTCACTATTCTCTGTGTTCACTGTTTTCTGTGTTCACTCTTCTCTGTGTTCAGTGTTCTATGTTTTCAGTGTTCTCTGTGTTCACTGTTTTTTGTGTTCACTGTTCTCTGTATTCACTTTTCTCTGTATTCACTGTTCTCTGTGTTCACTGTTCTCTGTGTTCAGTGTTCTCTGTTTTCAGTGTTCTTTGTGTTCACTGTTCCCTGTGTTCACTGTTCTCTGTGTTCACTGTTCTCTGTGTTCAGTGTTCCCTGTGTTCTCTGTTCTCTGTGTTCCCAGATCTCTGTGTTGAGTGTTGTCTGTGTTCACTCTTCTCTGTGTTCTCTGTTTTCAGTGTTCTCGATGTTCACTGTTTTCTGTGTTCAGTGTTCTCTGAGTTCACTGTTCTCTGTGTTCACTGTTCTCTGTGTTCAGTGTTCTCTGTTTTCAGTGTTCTTTGTGTTCACTGTTCCCTGTGTTCACTGTTCTCTGTGTTCACTGTTCTCAGCGTTCACTGTTGTCTGTGTTTACTGTTCTCTGTGTTCAGTGTCTGCGTTCTCTGTCCTGTGTTCACAGGTCTCTGTGTTTAGTGTTTTCTGTGTTCACTCTTCTCTGTGTTCACTCTTCTCTGTGTTCTCTGTTTTCAGTGTTCTCTATGTTCACTGTTTTCTGTGGTCACTGTTTTCTGTGTTCACTGTTCTCTGTGTTCAATATTCTCTGTGTTCACTGTTTTCTGTGTTCAGTGTTCTCTGTTTTCAGTGTTCTCTGTGTTCACATTTTCTCTGTGTTCACTGTTTTCTGTGTTCACTGTTCTCTTTGTTCAGTGATGTTTGTGTTCACTGATCTCTGTGTTCACTGTTCTCAGTGTTCAATCTGTGTTCACTTTTTCTGTGTTCACTGTACTCAGTGTTCACTTTGTGTTCACTCTGTGTTCAGTGTTCTCTGTTTTCAGTGTTCTCTGTGATCACATTTTTCTGTGTTCACTGTTTTCTGTGTTCACTGTTCTCTGTGTTCAGTGTTCCCGGTGTTCTCTGTTCTCTGTGTTCCCAGATCTCTGTGTTCACTGTTCTCTGTGTTCACTCTTCTCTGTGTTCTCTGTTTTCAGTGTTCTCAATGTTAATGTTCACTGTTTTCTGTGGTCACTGTTTTCTGTGTTCACTGTTCTCTGTGTTCACTATTCTCTGTGTTCACTGTTTTCTGTGTTCAGTGTTCTCTGAGTTCACTGTTCGGTGTGTTCACTGTTCTCTCTTTTCAGTGTTCTCTGTGTTCACTTTTTTTCTGTGTTCACTGTTTTCTGTGTTCACTGTTCTCTTTGTTCAGTGTTGTTTGTGTTCAGTGATCTCTGTGTTCACCGTTCTCAGTGCTCACTTTGTGTTCACTTTCTCTGTGTTCACTGTACTCAGTGTTCACTCTGTGTTCACTCTGTGTTCAGTGTTCTCTGAGTTCACTGTTCTCTGTGTTCAGTGTTCTCTGTGTTCAGTGTTCTCTGAGTTCACTGTTCTCTGTGTTCACTGTTCTAAGCGTTCACTGTTGTCTGTGTTTACTCTGCTCTGTGTTCAGTGTTCCCTGCGTTCTCTGTCCTCTGTGTTCACAGGTCTCTGTGTTCAGTGTTGTCTGTGTTCACTCTTCTCTGTGTTCACTCTTCTCTGTGTTCTCTGTTTTCAGTGTTCTCTATGTTCACTGTTTTCTGTGGTCACTGTTTTCTGTGTTCACTGTTCTCTGTGTTCACTATTCTCTGTGTTCACTGTTTTCTGTGTTCAGTGTTCTCTGAGTTCACTGTTCTCTGTGTTCACTCTTCTCTGTGTTCAGTGTTCTCTGTTTTCAGTGTTCTCTGTGATCACATTTTTTCTGTGTTCACTGTTTTCTGTGTTCACTGTTCTCTTTGTTCAGTGCTGTTTGTGTTCACTGTTCTCTTTGTTCGCTGTTCTCTGTGTTCACTGTTCTCTGAGTCCACTGTTCTTTGTGTTCACTGTTCTCTGTGTTCAGTGTTCTCTGTTTTCAGTGTTCCCTGTGTTCTCTGTGTTCACTGTTCTCTGTGTTCAGTATTCTCTGTGTTCACTGTTCTGTGTGTTCACTGTTCTCTGTGTTCTGTGTTCTCGGTTTTCAGTGCTTTCTGTATTCACTGCTTTCTGTGTTCACTGTTCTCTGTGTTCACTATTCTCTGTGTTCACTGTTTTCTGTATTCACTGTTCTCTGTGTTCACTGTTCTCTCTGTTCACTGTTTCAGTGTTTTCTCTGTGTACAGTATTATCTGTGTTCACTGGTCTCAGTGTTCACTCTCTGTTACTTTCTCGGGGTTCACTGTACTCAGTGTTCACTCTGTGTTCACCGTCCTTTTTTTACTCTGTGTTCAGTGTTCTCTGTGTTCACTGTTCTCTGTTTTCAGTGTTCTCTGGGTCTCTGCTCTCAGTGTTCACTGTTTTCTGTGTTCACTGTTCTCTTGCTCACTATTCTCTATGTTCACTGTTTTCTGTGTTCACTGTTCTCTGTGTTCAGTGTTCTCTGTTTTCAGTGTTCTCTGTGTTCACTGTTTTTTGTGTTCACTGTTCAATGTGTTCACTATTCTCTGTATTCACTGTTCTCATGGTTCACTGTTCACTCTTTTCACTCTTCTCTCTGTTCAGTGCTCGCTGTGTTCTCCGTTCTCTGTGTTCACTGTTCTCTGTGTTCACTGTTCTCTGCGTTCAGTGTTCTCTGTGTTCTCTGTTCTCTGTGTTCACTGTTCTCTGTGTTCAGTATTCTCTGTGTTCACTGTTCTGTGTGTTCACTGTTCTCTGTGTTCTGTGTTCTCTGTTTTCAATGTTTTCTGTGTTCACTGCTTTCTGTGTTCACTGTTCTCTGTGTTCACTATTCTCTGTGTTCACTCTTTTATGTATTCACTGTTCTCACTGTTCTCAGTGTTTACTCTGTGTACAGTGTTCTCTGTGTTCACTGGTCTCAGTGTACACTCTCTGTTCACTTATTCTGTGTTCACTGTACTCAGTGTTCACTCTGAGTTCACCGTCCTTTTTCAACTCTGTGTTCAGCGTTCTCTGTGTTCACTGTTCTCTGTTTTCAGTGTTCTCTGTGTCACTGTTCTCAGTGTTCACTGTTTTCTGTGTTCACTGTTCTCTTGTTCACTATTCTCTGTGTTCACTGTTTTCTGTGTTCACTCTTCTCTGTGTTCAGTGTTCTATGTTTTCAGTGTTCTCTGTGTTCACTGTTTTTTGTGTTCACTGTTCTCTGTGTTCACTATTCTCTGTATTCACTGTTCTCATGGTTCACTGTTCTCTCTATTCACTTTTCTCTCAGTTTAGTGCTTCCTGTGTTCTCCGTTCTCTGTGTTCACTGTTCTCTGTGTTCACTGTTCTCTATGTTCACTGTTCTCAGCGTTCACTGTTGTCTGTGTTCACTGTTCTCTGTGTTCAGTGTTCCCTGTGTTCTCTGTTCTCTGTGTTTCCAGATCTCTGTGTTCAGTGTTGTCTGTGTTCACTCTTCTCTGTGTTCTCTGTTTTCAGTGTTCTCGATGTTCACTGTTTTTTGTGTTCACTGTTTTCTGTCTTCACTGTTCTCTGTGTTCACTGATCTCTGTGTTCACTCTTCTCTGTGTTCTCTGTTTTCAGTGTTCTCTATGTTCACTGTTTTCTGTGGTCACTGTTTTCTGTGTTCACTGTTCTCTGTGTTCACTATTCTCATGGTTCACTGTTTTCTGTGTTCAGTGTTCTCTGAGTTCACTGTTCTCTGTGTTCACTGTTCTCTGTGTTCAGTGTTCTCTGTTTTCAGTGTTGTTTGTGTTCACTGTTCCCTGTGTTCACTGTTCCCTGTGTTCACTGTTCTCAGCGTTCACTGTTGTCTGTGTTTACTGTTCTCTGTGTTCAGTGTTCCCTGCGTTCTCTGTCCTGTGTTCACAGGTCTCTGTGTTTAGTGTTTTCTGTGTTCACTCTTCTCTGTGTTCACTCTTCACTGTGTTCTCTGTTTTCAGTGTTCTCTATGTTCACTGTTCTCTGTGGTCACTGTTTTCTGTGTTCACTGTTCTCTGTTTTCAATATTCTCTGTGTTCACTGTTTTCTGTGTTCAGTGTTCTCTGTTTTCAGTGTTCTCTGTGTTCACATTTTCTCTGTGTTCACTGTTTTCTGTGTTCACTGTTCTCTTTGTTCAGTGATGTTTGTGTTCACTGATCTCTGTGTTCACTGTTCTCAGTGTTCAATCTGTGTTCACTTTTTCTGTGTTCACTGTACTCAGTGTTCACTTTGTGTTCACTCTGTGTTCAGTGTTCTCTGTTTTCAGTGTTCTCTGTGATCACATTTTTCTGTGTTCACTGTTTTCTGTGTTCACTGTTCTCTGTGTTCAGTGTTCCCGGTGTTCTCTGTTCTCTGTGTTCCCAGATCTCGGTGTTCACTGTTCTCTGTGTTCACTGTTCTCTGTGTTCTCTGTTTTCAGTGTTCTCAATGTTCACTGTTTTCTGTGGTCACTGTTTTCTGTGTTCACTGTTCTCTGTGTTCACTATTCTCTGTGTTCACTGTTTTCTGTGTTCAGTGTTCTCTGAGTTCACTGTTCGCTGTGTTCACTGTTCTCTGTTTTCAGTGTTCTCTGTGTTCACATTTTTTCTGTGTTCACTGTTTTCTGTGTTCACATTTTTTCTGTGTTCACTGTTTTCTGTGTTCACTGTTCTCTTTGTTCAGTGTTGTTTGTGTTCAGTGATGTCTGTGTTCACCGTTCTCAGTGCTCACTTTGTGTTCACTTTCTCTGTGTTCACTGTACTCAGTGTTCACTCTGTGTTCACTCTGTGCTCAGTGTTCTCTGAGTTCACTGTTCTCTGTGTTCACTTTTCTCTGTGTTCAGTGTTCTCTGAGTTCACTGTTCTCTGTGTTCACTGTTCTAAGCGTTCACTGTTGTCTGTGTTTACTCTGCTCTGTGTTCAGTGTTCCCTGCGTTCTCTGTCCTCTGTGTTCACAGGTCTCTGTGTTCAGTGTTGTCTGTGTTCACTCTTCTCTGTGTTCACTCTTCTCTGTGTTCTCTGTTTTCAGTGTTCTCTATGTTCACTGTTTTCTGTGGTCACTGTTTTCTGTGTTCACTGTTCTCTGTGTTCACTATTCTCTGTGTTCACTGTTTTCTGTGTTCAGTGTTCTCTGAGTTCACTGTTCTCTGTGTTCACTGTTCTCTGTGTTCAGTGTTCTCTGTTTTCAGTGTTCTCTGTGATCACATTTTTTCTGTGTTCACTGTTTTCTGTGTTCACTGTTCTCTTTGTTCAGTGCTGTTTGTGTTCACTGTTCTCTTTGTTCGCTGTTCTCTGTGTTCACTGTTCTCTGAGTCCACTGTTCTTTGTGTTCACTGTTCTCTGTGTTCAGTGTTCTCTGTTTTCAGTGTTCCCTGTGTTCTCTGTGTTCACTGTTCTCTGTGTTCAGTATTCTCTGTGTTCACTGTTCTGTGTGTTCACTGTTCTCTGTGTTCTGTGTTCTCTGTTTTCAGTGTTTTCTGTATTCACTGCTTTCTGTGTTCACTGTTCTCTGTGTTCACTATTCTCTGTGTTCACTGTTTTCTGTATTCACTGTTCTCTGTGTTCACTGTTCTCTCTGTTCACTGTTTCAGTGTTTTCTCTGTGTACAGTATTATCTGTGTTCACTGGTCTCAGTGTTCACTCTCTGTTACTTTCTCGGGGTTCACTGTACTCAGTGTTCACTCTGTGTTCACCGTCCTGTTTTTACTCTGTGTTCAGTGTTCTCTGTGTTCACTGTTCTCTGTTTTCAGTGTTCTCTGGGTCTCTGCTCTCAGTGTTCACTGTTTACTGTGTTCACTGTTCTCTTGTTCACTATTCTCTATGTTCACTGTTTTCTGTGTTCACTGTTCTCTGTGTTCAGTGTTCTCTGTTTTCAGTGTTCTCTGTGTTCACTGTTTTTTGTGTTCACTGTTCAAAGTGTTCACTATTCTCTGTATTCACTGTTCTCATGGTTCACTGTTCACTCTTTTCACTGTTCTCTCTGTTCAGTGCTCGCTGTGTTCTCCGTTCTCTGTGTTCACTGTTCTCTGTGTTCACTGTTCTCTGCGTTCAGTGTTCTCTGTGTTCTCTGTTCTCTGTGTTCACTGTTCTCTGTGTTCAGTATTCTCTGTGTTCACTGTTCTGTGTGTTCACTGTTCTCTGTGTTCTGTGTTCTCTGTTTTCAATGTTTTCTGTGTTCACTGCTTTCTGTGTTCACTGTTCTCTGTGTTCACTATTCTCTGTGTTCACTCTTTTATGTATTCACTGTTCTCACTGTTCTCAGTGTTTACTCTGTCTACAGTGTTCTCTGTGTTCACTGGTCTCAGTGAACACTCTCTGTTCACTTATTCTGTGTTCTCTGTACTCAGTGTTCACTCTGAGTTCACCGTCCTTTTTCAACTCTGTGTTCAGCGTTCTCTGTGTTCACTGTTCTCTGTTTTCAGTGTTCTCTGGGTCACTGTTCTCAGTGTTCACTGTTTTCTGTGTTCACTGTTCTCTTGTTCACTATTCTCTGTGTTCACTGTTTTCTGTGTTCACTCTTCTCTGTGTTCAGTGTTCTATGTTTTCAGTGTTCTCTGTGTTCACTGTTTTTTGTGTTCACTGTTCTCTGTGTTCACTATTCTCTGTATTCACTGTTCTCATGGTTCACTGTTCTCTCTATTCACTTTTCTCTCAGTTTAGTGCTTCCAGAGTTCTCCGTTCTCTGTGTTCACTGTTCTCTGTGTTCACTGTTCTCTATGTTCACTGTTCTCAGCGTTCACTGTTGTCTGTGTTCACTGTTCTCTGTGTTCAGTGTTCCCTGTGTTCTCTGTTCTCTGTGTTCCCAGATCTCTGTGTTCAGTGTTGTCTGTGTTCACTCTTCTCTGTGTTCTCTGTTTTCAGTGTTCTCGATGTTCACTGTTTTTTGTGTTCACTGTTTTCTGTCTTCACTGTTCTCTGTGTTCACTGATCTCTGTGTTCACTCTTCTCTGTGTTCTCTGTTTTCAGTGTTCTCTATGTTCACTGTTTTCTGTGGTCACTGTTTTCTGTGTTCACTGTTCTCTGTGTTCACTATTCTCATGGTTCACTGTTTTCTGTGTTCAGTGTTCTCTGAGTTCACTGTTCTCTGTGTTCACTGTTCTCTGTGTTCAGTGTTCTCTGTTTTCAGTGTTCTTTGTGTTCACTGTTCCCTGTGTTCACTGTTCTCTGTGTTCACTGTTCTCAGCGTTCACTGTTGTCTGTGTTTACTGTTCTCTGTGTTCAGTGTTCCCTGCGTTCTCTGTCCTCTGTGTTCACAGGTCTCTGTGTTTAGTGTTTTCTGTGTTCACTCTTCTCTGTGTTCACTCTTCTCTGTGTTCTCTGTTTTCAGTGTTCTCTATGTTCACTGTTTTCTGTGGTCACTGTTTTCTGTGTTCACTGTTCTCTGTGTTCAATATTCTCTGTGTTCACTGTTTTCTGTGTTCATTGTTCTCTGAGTTCACTGTTCTCTGTGTTCAGTGTTGTCTGTGTTTAGTGTTCTCTGTTTTCAGTGTTCTCTGTGTTCACATATTCTCTGTGTTCACTGTTTTCTGTGTTCACTGTTCTCTTTATTCAGTGATGTTTGTGTTCACTGATCTCTGTGTTCACTGTTCTCAGTGTTCAATCTGTGTTCACTTTTTCTGTGTTCACTGTACTCAGTGTTCACTTTGTGTTCACTCTGTGTTCAGTGTTCTCTGTTTTCAGTGTTCTCTGTGATCACATTTTTCTGTGTTCACTGTTTTCTGTGTTCACTGTTCTCTGTGTTCTGTGTTCCCGGTGTTCTCTGTTCTCTGAGTTCCCAGATCTCTGTGTTCACTGTTCTCTGTGTTCACTCTTCTCTGTGTTCTCTGTTTTCAGTGTTCTCAATGTTCACTGTTTTCTGTGGTCACTTTTTTCTGTGTTCACTGTTCTCTGTGTTCACTATTTTCTGTGTTCACTGTTTTCTGTGTTCAGTGTTCTCTGAGTTCACTGTTCTTTGTTCACTGTTCTCTGTGTTCAGTGTTCTCTGTTTTCCGTGTTCTCTGTGTTCACATTTTTTCTGTGTTCACTGTTTTCTGTGTTCACTGTTCTCTTTGTTCAGTGTTGTTTGTGTTCACTGATCTCTGTGTTCACTGTTCTCAGTGTTCACTTTGTGTTCACTTTCTCTGTGTTCACTGTACTCAGTGTTCACTCTGTGTTAACTTTGTTTTCTCTCTTCTCTGTGTTCAGTGTTCTCTGAGTTCACTGTTCTCTGTGTTCACTGTTCTCAGCGTTCACTGTTGTCTGTGTTTACTGTGCTCTGTGTTCAGTGTTCCCTGCGTTCTCTGTCCTCTGTGTTCACAGGTCTCTGTGTTCAGTGTTGTCTGTGTTCACTCTTCTCTGTGTTCACTCTTCTCTGTGTTCTCTGTTTTCAGTGTTCTCTATGTTCACTGTTTTCTGTGGTCACTGTTTTCTGTGTTCACTGTTCTCTGTGTTCACTATTCTCTGTGTTCACTGTTTTCTGTGTTCAGTGTTCTCTGAGTTCACTGTTCTCTGTGTTCACTGTTCTCTGTGTTCAGTGTTCTCTGTTTTCAGTGTTCTCTGTGATCACATTTTTTCTGTGTTCACTGTTTTCTGTGTTCACTGTTCTCTTTGTTCAGTGCTGTTTGTGTTCACTGTTCTCTTTGTTCGCTGTTCTCTGTGTTCACTGTTCTCTGAGTCCACTGTTCTTTGTGTTCACTGTTCTCTGTGTTCAGTGTTCTCTGTTTTCAGTGTTCCCTGTGTTCTCTGTGTTCACTGTTCTCTGTGTTCAGTATTCTCTGTGTTCACTGTTCTGTGTGTTCACTGTTCTCTGTGTTCTGTGTTCTCTGTTTTCAGTGTTTTCTGTATTCACTGCTTTCTGTGTTCACTGTTCTCTGTGTTCACTATTCTCTGTGTTCACTGTTTTCTGTATTCACTGTTCTCTGTGTTCACTGTTCTCTCTGTTCACTGTTTCAGTGTTTTCTCTGTGTACAGTATTATCTGTGTTCACTGGTCTCAGTGTTCACTCTCTGTTACTTTCTCGGGGTTCACTGTACTCAGTGTTCACTCTGTGATCACCGTCCTTTTTTTACTCTGTGTTCAGTGTTCTCTGTGTTCACTGTTCTCTGTTTTCAGTGTTCTCTGGGTCTCTGCTCTCAGTGTTCACTGTTTTCTGTGTTCACTGTTCTCTTGTTCACTATTCTCTGTATTCACTGTTCTCATGGTTCACTGTTCTCTCTATTCACTTTTCTCTCAGTTTAGTGCTTCCTGTGTTCTCCGTTCTCTGTGTTCACTGTTCTCTGTGTTCACTGTTCTCTATGTTCACTGTTCTCAGCGTTCACTGTTGTCTGTGTTCACTGTTCTCTGTGTTCAGTGTTCCCTGTGTTCTCTGTTCTCTGTGTTCCCAGATCTCTGTGTTCAGTGTTGTCTGTGTTCACTCTTCTCTGTGTTCTCTGTTTTCAGTGTTCTCGATGTTCACTGTTTTTTGTGTTCACTGTTTTCTGTCTTCACTGTTCTCTGTGTTCACTGATCTCTGTGTTCACTCTTCTCTGTGTTCTCTGTTTTCAGTGTTCTCTATGTTCACTGTTTTCTGTGGTCACTGTTTTCTGTGTTCACTGTTCTCTGTGTTCACTATTCTCATGGTTCACTGTTTTCTGTGTTCAGTGTTCTCTGAGTTCACTGTTCTCTGTGTTCACTGTTCTCTGTGTTCAGTGTTCTCTGTTTTCAGTGTTCTTTGTGTTCACTGTTCCCTGTGTTCACTGTTCTCTGTGTTCACTGTTCTCAGCGTTCACTGTTGTCTGTGTTTACTGTTCTCTGTGTGCAGTGTCTGCGTTCTCTGTCCTGTGTTCACAGGTCTCTGTGTTTAGTGTTTTCTGTGTTCACTCTTCTCTGTGTTCACTCTTCTCTGTGTTCTCTGTTTTCAGTGTTCTCTATGTTCACTGTTTTCTGTGGTCACTGTTTTCTGTGTTCACTGTTCTCTGTGTTCAATATTCTCTGTGTTCACTGTTTTCTGTGTTCAGTGTTCTCTGTTTTCAGTGTTCTCTGTGTTCACATTTTCTCTGTGTTCACTGTTTTCTGTGTTCACTGTTCTCTTTGTTCAGTGATGTTTGTGTTCACTGATCTCTGTGTTCACTGTTCTCAGTGTTCAATCTGTGTTCACTTTTTCTGTGTTCACTGTACTCAGTGTTCACTTTGTGTTCACTCTGTGTTCAGTGTTCTCTGTTTTCAGTGTTCTCTGTGATCACATTTTTCTGTGTTCACTGTTTTCTGTGTTCACTGTTCTCTGTGTTCAGTGTTCCCGGTGTTCTCTGTTCTCTGTGTTCCCAGATCTCGGTGTTCACTGTTCTCTGTGTTCACTCTTCTCTGTGTTCTCTGTTTTCAGTGTTCTCAATGTTCACTGTTTTCTGTGGTCACTGTTTTCTGTGTTCACTGTTCTCGGTGTTCACTATTCTCTGTGTTCACTGTTTTCTGTGTTCAGTGTTCTCTGAGTTCACTGTTCGCTGTGTTCACTGTTCTCTGTTTTCAGTGTTCTCTGTGTTCACATTTTTTCTGTGTTCACTGTTTTCTGTGTTCACTGTTCTCTTTGTTCAGTGTTGTTTGTGTTCAGTGATCTCTGTGTTCAACGTTCTCAGTGCTCACTTTGTGTTCACTTTCTCTGTGTTCACTGTACTCAGTGTTCACTCTGTGTTCACTCTGTGTTCAGTGTTCTCTGAGTTCACTGTTCTCTGTGTTCACTTTTCTCTGTGTTCAGTGTTCTCTGAGTTCACTGTTCTCTGTGTTCACTGTTCTCAGCGTTCACTGTTGTCTGTGTTTACTGTGCTCTGTGTTCAGTGTTCCCTGCGTTCTCTGTCCTCTGTGTTCACAGGTCTCTGTGTTCAGTGTTGTCTGTGTTCACTCTTCTCTGTGTTCACTCTTCTCTGTGTTCTCTGTTTTCAGTGTTCTCTACGTTCACTGTTTTCTGTGGTCACTGTTTTCTGTGTTCACTGTTCTCTGTGTTCACTATTCTCTGTGTTCACTGTTTTCTGTGTTCAGTGTTCTCTGAGTTCACTGTTCTCTGTGTTCACTGTTCTCTGTGTTCAGTGTTCTCTGTTTTCAGTGTTCTCTGTGATCACATTTTTTCTGTGTTCACTGTTTTCTGTGTTCACTGTTCTCTTTGTTCAGTGCTGTTTGTGTTCACTGTTCTCTTTGTTCGCTGTTCTCTGTGTTCACTGTTCTCTGAGTCCGCTGTTCTTTGTGTTCACTGTTCTCTGTGTTCAGTGTTCTCTGTTTTCAGTGTTCCCTGTGTTCTCTGTGTTCACTGTTCTCTGTGTTCAGTATTCTCTGTGTTCACTGTTCTGTGTGTTCACTGTTCTCTGTGTTCTGTGTTCTCTGTTTTCAGTGTTTTCTGTATTCACTGCTTTCTGTGTTCACTGTTCTCTGTGTTCACTATTCTCTGTGTTCACTGTTTTCTGTATTCACTGTTTCTGTGTTCACTGTTCTTTCTGTTCACTGTTTCAGTGTTTTCTCTGTGTACAGTATTATCTGTGTTCACTGGTCTCAGTGTTCACTCTCTGTTACTTTCTCGGGGTTCACTGTACTCAGTGTTCACTCTGTGTTCACCGTCCTTTTTTTACTCTGTGTTCAGTGTTCTCTGTGTTCACTGTTCTCTGTTTTCAGTGTTCTCTGGGTCTCTGCTCTCAGTGTTCACTGTTTTCTGTGTTCACTGTTCTCTTGCTCACTATTCTCTATGTTCACTGTTTTCTGTGTTCACTGTTCTCTGTGTTCAGTGTTCTCTGTTTTCAGTGTTCTCTGTGTTCACTGTTTTTTGTGTTCACTGTTCAATGTGTTCACTATTCTCTGTATTCACTGTTCTCAGGGTTCACTGTTCACTCTTTTCACTGTTCTCTCTGTTCAGTGCTCGCGGTGTTCTCCGTTCTCTGTGTTCTCTGTTCTCTGTGTTCACTGTTCTCTGTGTTCAGTATTCTCTGTGTTCACTGTTCTGTGTGTTCACTGTTCTCTGTGTTCTGTGTTCTCTGTTTTCAATGTTTTCTGTGTTCACTGCTTTCTGTGTTCACTGTTCTCTGTGTTCACTATTCTCTGTGTTCACTCTTTTATGTATTCACTGTTCTCACTGTTCTCAGTGTTTACTCTGTGTACAGTGTTCTCTGTGTTCACTGGTCTCAGTGTACACTCTCTGTTCAATTATTCTGTGTTCACTGTACTCAGTGTTCACTCTGAGTTCACCGTCCTTTTTCAACTCTGTGTTCAGCGTTCTCTGTGTTCACTGTTCTCTGTTTTCAGTGTTCTCTGGGTCACTGTTCTCAGTGTTCACTGTTTTCTGTGTTCACTGTTTTCTTGTTCACTATTCTCTGTGTTCACTGTTTTCTGTGTTCACTCTTCTCTGTGTTCAGTGTTCTATGTTTTCAGTGTTCTCTGTGTTCACTGTTTTTTGTGTTCACTGTTCTCTGTGTTCACTATTCTCTGTATTCACTGTTCTCATGGTTCACTGTTCTCTCTATTCACTTTTCTCTCAGTTTAGTGCTTCCTGTGTTCTCCGTTCTCTGTGTTCACTGTTCTCTGTGTTCACTGTTCTCTATGTTCACTGTTCTCAGCGTTCACTGTTGTCTGTGTTCACTGTTCTCTGTGTTCAGTGTTCCCTGTGTTCTCTGTTCTCTGTGTTCCCAGATCTCTGTGTTCAGTGTTGTCTGTGTTCACTCTTCTCTGTGTTCTCTGTTTTCAGTGTTCTCGATGTTCACTGTTTTTTGTGTTCACTGTTTTCTGTCTTCACTGTTCTCTGTGTTCACTGATCTCTGTGTTCACTCTTCTCTGTGTTCTCTGTTTTCAGTGTTCTCTATGTTCACTGTTTTCTGTGGTCACTGTTTTCTGTGTTCACTGTTCTCTGTGTTCACTATTCTCATGGTTCACTGTTTTCTGTGTTCAGTGTTCTCTGAGTTCACTGTTCTCTTTGTTCACTGTTCTCTGTGTTCAGTGTTCTCTGTTTTCAGTGTTGTTTGTGTTCACTGTTCCCTGTGTTCACTGTTCTCTGTGTTCACTGTTCTCAGCGTTCACTGTTGTCTGTGTTTACTGTTCTCTGTGTTCAGTGTTCCCTGCGTTCTCTGTCCTCTGTGTTCACAGGTCTCTGTGTTTAGTGTTTTCTGTGTTCACTCTTCTCTGTGTTCACTCATCTCTGTGTTCTCTGTTTTCAGTGTTCTCTATGTTCACTGTTTTCTGTGGTCACTGTTTTCTGTGTTCACTGTTCTCTGTGTTCAATATTCTCTGTGTTCACTATTTTCTGTGTTCAGTGTTCTCTGTTTTCAGTGTTCTCTGTGTTCACATTTTCTCTGTGTTCACTGTTTTCTGTGTTCACTGTTCTCTTTGTTCAGTGATGTTTGTGTTCACTGATCTCTGTGTTCACTGTTCTCAGTGTTCAATCTGTGTTCACTTTTTCTGTGTTCACTGTACTCAGTGTTCACTTTGTGTTCACTCTGTGTTCAGTGTTCTCTGTTTTCAGTGTTCTCTGTGATCACATTTTTCTGTGTTCACTGTTTTCTGTGTTCACTGTTCTCTGTGTTCAGTGTTCCCGGTGTTCTCTGTTCTCTGTGTTCCCAGATCTCGGTGTTCACTGTTCTCTGTGTTCACTGTTCTCTGTGTTCTCTGTTTTCAGTGTTCTCAATGTTCACTGTTTTCTGTGGTCACTGTTTTCTGTGTTCACTGTTCTCTGTGTTCACTATTCTCTGTGTTCACTGTTTTCTGTGTTCAGTGTTCTCTGAGTTCACTGTTCGCTGTGTTCACTGTTCTCTGTTTTCAGTGTTCTCTGTGTTCACATTTTTTCTGTGTTCACTGTTTTCTGTGTTCACATTTTTTTTGTGTTCACTGTTTTCTGTGTTCACTGTTCTCTTTGTTCAGTGTTGTTTGTGTTCAGTGATCTCTGTGTTCACCGTTCTCAGTGCTCACTTTGTGTTCACTTTCTCTGTGTTCACTGTACTCAGTGTTCACTCTGTGTTCACTCTGTGTTCAGTGTTCTCTGAGTTCACTGTTCTCTGTGTTCACTTTTCTCTGTGTTCAGTGTTCTCTGAGTTCACTGTTCTCTGTGTTCACTGTTCTCAGCGTTCACTGTTGTCTGTGTTTACTGTGCTCTGTGTTCAGTGTTCCCTGCGTTCTCTGTCCTCTGTGTTCACAGGTCTCTGTGTTCAGTGTTGTCTGTGTTCACTCTTCTCTGTGTTCACTCTTCTCTGTGTTCTCTGTTTTCAGTGTTCTCTATGTTCACTGTTTTCTGTGGTCACTGTTTTCTGTGTTCACTGTTCTCTGTGTTCACTATTCTCTGTGTTCACTGTTTTCTGTGTTCAGTGTTCTCTGAGTTCACTGTTCTCTGTGTTCACTGTTCTCTGTGTTCAGTGTTCTCTGTTTTCAGTGTTCTCTGTGATCACATTTTTTCTGTGTTCACTGTTTTCTGTGTTCACTGTTCTCTGTGTTCAGTATTCTCTGTGTTCACTGTTCTGTGTGTTCACTGTTCTCTGTGTTCTGTGTTCTCTGTTTTCAGTGTTTTCTGTATTCACTGCTTTCTGTGTTCACTGTTCTCTGTGTTCACTATTCTCTGTGTTCACTGTTTTCTGTATTCACTGTTCTCTGTGTTCACTGTTCTCTCTGTTCACTGTTTCAGTGTTTTCTCTGTGTACAGTATTATCTGTGTTCACTGGTCTCAGTGTTCACTCTCTGTTACTTTCTCGGGGTTCACTGTACTCAGTGTTCACTCTGTGTTCACCGTCCTGTTTTTACTCTGTGTTCAGTGTTCTCTGTGTTCACTGTTCTCTGTTTTCAGTGTTCTCTGGGTCTCTGCTCTCAGTGTTCACTGTTTTCTGTGTTCACTGTTCTCTTGTTCACTATTCTCTATGTTCACTGTTTTCTGTGTTCACTGTTCTCTGTGTTCAGTGTTCTCTGTTTTCAGTGTTCTCTGTGTTCACTGTTTTTTGTGTTCACTGTTCAATGTGTTCACTATTCTCTGTGTTCACTGTTCTCATGGTTCACTGTTCACTCTTTTCACTGTTCTCTCTGTTCAGTGCTCGCTGTGTTCTCCATTCTCTGTGTTCACTGTTCTCTGTGTTCACTGTTCTCTGCGTTCAGTGTTCTCTGTGTTCTCTGTTCTCTGTGTTCACTGTTCTCTGTGTTCAGTATTCTCTGTGTTCACTGTTCTGTGTGTTCACTGTTCTCTGTGTTCTGTGTTCTCTGTTTTCAATGTTTTCTGTGTTCACTGCTTTCTGTGTTCACTGTTCTCTGTGTTCACTATTCTCTGTGTTCACTCTTTTATGTATTCACTGTTCTCACTGTTCTCAGTGTTTACTCTGTGTACAGTGTTCTCTGTGTTCACTGGTCTCAGTGTACACTCTCTGTTCACTTATTCTGTGTTCACTGTACTCAGTGTTCACTCTGAGTTCACCGTCCTTTTTCAACTCTGTGTTCAGCGTTCTCTGTGTTCACTGTTCTCTGTTTTCAGTGTTCTCTGGGTCACTGTTCTCAGTGTTCACTGTTTTCTGTGTTCACTGTTCTCTTGTTCACTATTCTCTGTGTTCACTGTTTTCTGTGTTCACTCTTCTCTGTGTTCAGTGTTCTATGTTTTCAGTGTTCTCTGTGTTCACTGTTTTTTGTGTTCACTGTTCTCTGTGTTCACTATTCTCTGTATTCACTGTTCTCATGGTTCACTGTTCTCTCTATTCACTTTTCTCTCAGTTTAGTGCTTCCTGTGTTCTCCGTTCTCTGTGTTCACTGTTCTCTGTGTTCACTGTTCTCTATGTTCACTGTTCTCAGCGTTCACTGTTGTCTGTGTTCACTGTTCTCTGTGTTCAGTGTTCCCTGTGTTCTCTGTTCTCTGTGTTCCCAGATCTCTGTGTTCAGTGTTGTCTGTGTTCACTCTTCTCTGTGTTCTCTGTTTTCAGTGTTCTCGATGTTCACTGTTTTTTGTGTTCACTGTTTTCTGTCTTCACTGTTCTCTGTGTTCACTGATCTCTGTGTTCACTCTTCTCTGTGTTCTCTGTTTTCAGTGTTCTCTATGTTCACTGTTTTCTGTGGTCACTGTTTTCTGTGTTCACTGTTCTCTGTGTTCAATATTCTCTGTGTTCACTGTTTTCTGTGTTCAGTGTTCTCTGAGTTCACTGTTCTCTGTGTTCACTGTTCTCTGTGTTCAGTGTTCTCTGTTTTCAGTGTTCTCTGTGTTCACATTTTCTCTGTGTTCACTGTTTTCTGTGTTCACTGTTCTCTTTGTTCAGTGATGTTTGTGTTCACTGATCTCTGTGTTCACTGTTCTCAGTGTTCAATCTGTGTTCACTTTTTCTGTGTTCACTGTACTCAGTGTTCACTTTGTGTTCACTCTGTGTTAACTTTATTTTCTCTCTTCTCTGTGTTCAGTGTTCTCTGAGTTCACTGTTCTCTGTGTTCACTGTTCTCAGCGTTCACTGTTGTCTGTGTTTACTGTGCTCTGTGTTCAGTGTTCCCTGCGTTCTCTGTCCTCTGTGTTCACAGGTCTCTGTGTTCAGTGTTGTCTGTGTTCACTCTTCTCTGTGTTCACTCTTCTCTGTGTTCTCTGTTTTCAGTGTTCTCTATGTTCACTGTTTTCTGTGGTCACTGTTTTCTGTGTTCACTGTTCTCTGTGTTCACTATTCTCTGTGTTCACTGTTTTCTGTGTTCAGTGTTCTCTGAGTTCACTGTTCTCTGTGTTCACTGTTCTCTGTGTTCAGTGTTCTCTGTTTTCAGTGTTCTCTGTGATCACATTTTTTCTGTGTTCACTGTTTTCTGTGTTCACTGTTCTCTTTGTTCAGTGCTGTTTGTGTTCACTGTTCTCTTTGTTCGCTGTTCTCTGTGTTCACTGTTCTCTGAGTCCACTGTTCTTTGTGTTCACTGTTCTCTGTGTTCAGTGTTCTCTGTTTTCAGTGTTCCCTGTGTTCTCTGTGTTCACTGTTCTCTGTGTTCAGTATTCTCTGTGTTCACTGTTCTGTGTGTTCACTGTTCTCTGTGTTCTGTGTTCTCTGTTTTCAGTGTTTTCTGTATTCACTGCTTTCTGTGTTCACTGTTCTCTGTGTTCACTATTCTCTGTGTTCACTGTTTTCTGTATTCACTGTTCTCTGTGTTCACTGTTCTCTCTGTTCACTGTTTCAGTGTTTTCTCTGTGTACAGTATTATCTGTGTTCACTGGTCTCAGTGTACACTCTCTGTTCACTTATTCTGTGTTCACTGTACTCAGTGTTCACTCTGAGTTCACCGTCCTTTTTCAACTCTGTGTTCAGCGTTCTCTGTGTTCACTGTTCTCTGTGTTCAGTATTCTCTGTGTTCACTGTTCTGTGTGTTCACTGTTCTCTGTGTTCTGTGTTCTCTGTTTTCAATGTTTTCTGTGTTCACTGCTTTCTGTGTTCACTGTTCTCTGTGTTCACTATTCTCTGTGTTCACTCTTTTATGTATTCACTGTTCTCACTGTTCTCAGTGTTTACTCTGTGTACAGTGTTCTCTGTGTTCACTGGTCTCAGTGTACACTCTCTGTTCACTTATTCTGTGTTCACTGTACTCAGTGTTCACTCTGAGTTCACCGTCCTTTTTCAACTCTGTGTTCAGCGTTCTCTGTGTTCACTGTTCTCTGTTTTCAGTGTTCTCTGGGTCACTGTTCTCAGTGTTCACTGTTTTCTGTGTTCACTGTTCTCTTGTTCACTATTCTCTGTGTTCACTGTTTTCTGTGTTCACTCTTCTCTGTGTTCAGTGTTCTATGTTTTCAGTGTTCTCTGTGTTGACTGTTTTTTGTGTTCACTGTTCTCTGTGTTCACTATTCTCTGTATTCACTGTTCTCATGGTTCACTGTTCTCTCTATTCACTTTTCTCTCAGTTTAGTGCTTCCTGTGTTCTCCGTTCTCTGTGTTCACTGTTCTCTGTGTTCACTGTTCTCTATGTTCACTGTTCTCAGCGTTCACTGTTGTCTGTGTTCACTGTTCTCTGTGTTCAGTGTTCCCTGTGTTCTCTGTTCTCTGTGTTCCCAGATCTCTGTGTTCAGTGTTGTCTGTGTTCACTCTTCTCTGTGTTCTCTGTTTTCAGTGTTCTCGATGTTCACTGTTTTTTGTGTTCACTGTTTTCTGTCTTCACTGTTCTCTGTGTTCACTGATCTCTGTGTTCACTCTTCTCTGTGTTCTCTGTTTTCAGTGTTCTCTATGTTCACTGTTTTCTGTGGTCACTGTTTTCTGTGTTCACTGTTCTCTGTGTTCACTATTCTCATGGTTCACTGTTTTCTGTGTTCAGTGTTCTCTGAGTTCACTGTTCTCTGTGTTCACTGTTCTCTGTGTTCAGTGTTCTCTGTTTTCAGTGTTCTTTGTGTTCACTGTTCCCTGTGTTCACTGTTCTCTGTGTTCACTGTTCTCAGCGTTCACTGTTGTCTGTGTTTACTGTTCTCTGTGTTCAGTGTTCCCTGCGTTCTCTGTCCTCTGTGTTCACAGGTCTCTGTGTTTAGTGTTTTCTGTGTTCACTCTTCTCTGTGTTCACTCTTCTCTGTGTTCTCTGTTTTCAGTGTTCTCTATGTTCACTGTTTTCTGTGGTCACTGTTTTCTGTGTTCACTGTTCTCTGTGTTCAATATTCTCTGTGTTCACTGTTTTCTGTGTTCAGTGTTCTCTGAGTTCACTGTTCTCTGTGTTCACTGTTCTCTGTGTTCAGTGTTCTCTGTTTTCAGTGTTCTCTGTGTTCACATATTTTCTGTGTTCACTGTTTTCTGTGTTCACTGTTCTCTTTGTTCAGTGATGTTTGTGTTCACTGATCTCTGTGTTCACTGTTCTCAGTGTTCAATCTGCGTTCACTTTTTCTGTGTTCACTGTACTCAGTGTTCACTTTGTGTTCACTCTGTGTTCAGTGTTCTCTGTTTTCAGTGTTCTCTGTGATCACATTTTTCTGTGTTCACTGTTTTCTGTGTTCACTGTTCTCTGTGTTCAGTGTTCCCGGTGTTCTCTGTTCTCTGTGTTCCCAGATCTCTGTGTTCACTGTTCTCTGTGTTCACTCTTCTCTGTGTTCTCTGTTTTCAGTGTTCTCAATGTTCACTGTTTTCTGTGTTCACTGTTCTCTGTGTTCAATATTCTCTGTGTTCACTGTTTTCTGTGTTCAGTGTTCTCTGAGTTCACTGTTCTCTGTGTTCACTCTTCTCTGTGTTCAGTGTTCTCTGTTTTCAGTGTTCTCTGTGATCACATTTTTTCTGTGTTCACTGTTTTCTGTGTTCACTGTTCTCTTTGTTCAGTGCTGTTTGTGTTCACTGTTCTCTTTGTTCGCTGTTCTCTGTGTTCACTGTTCTCTGAGTCCACTGTTCTTTGTGTTCACTGTTCTCTGTGTTCAGTGTTCTCTGTTTTCAGTGTTCCCTGTGTTCTCTGTGTTCACTGTTCTCTGTGTTCAGTATTCTCTGTGTTCACTGTTCTGTGTGTTCACTGTTCTCTGTGTTCTGTGTTCTCTGTTTTCAGTGTTTTCTGTATTCACTGCTCTCTGTGTTCACTGTTCTCTGTGTTCACTATTCTCTGTGTTCACTGTTTTCTGTATTCACTGTTCTCTGTGTTCACTGTTCTCTCTGTTCACTGTTTCAGTGTTTTCTCTGTGTACAGTATTATCTGTGTTCACTGGTCTCAGTGTTCACTCTCTGTTACTTTCTCGGGGTTCACTGTACTCAGTGTTCACTCTGTGTTCACCGTCCTTTTTTTACTCTGTGTTCAGTGTTCTCTGTGTTCACTGTTCTCTGTTTTCAGTGTTCTCTGGGTCTCTGCTCTCAGTGTTCACTGTTTTCTGTGTTCACTGTTCTCTTGCTCACTATTCTCTATGTTCACTGTTTTCTGTGTTCACTGTTCTCTGTGTTCAGTGTTCTTTGTTTTCAGTGTTCTCTGTGTTCACTGTTTTTTGTGTTCACTGTTCAATGTGTTCACTATTCTCTGTATTCACTGTTCTCATGGTTCACTGTTCACTCTTTTCACTGTTCTCTCTGTTCAGTGCTCGCTGTGTTCTCCGTTCTCTGTGTTCTCTGTTCTCTGTGTTCACTGTTCTCTGTGTTCAGTATTCTCTGTGTTCACTGTTCTGTGTGTTCACTGTTCTCTGTGTTCAGTATTCTCTGTGTTCACTGTTCTGTGTGTTCACTGTTCTCTGTGTTCTGTGTTCTCTGTTTTCAATGTTTTCTGTGTTCACTGCTTTCTGTGTTCACTGTTCTCTGTGTTCACTATTCTCTGTGTTCACTCTTTTATGTATTCACTGTTCTCACTGTTCTCAGTGTTTACTCTGTGTACAGTGTTCTCTGTGTTCACTGGTCTCAGTGTACACTCTCTGTTCACTTATTCTGTGTTCACTGTACTCAGTGTTCACTCTGAGTTCACCGTCCTTTTTCAACTCTGTGTTCAGCGTTCTCTGTGTTCACTGTTCTCTGTTTTCAGTGTTCTCTGGGTCACTGTTCTCAGTGTTCACTGTTTTCTGTGTTCACTGTTCTCTTGTTCACTATTCTCTGTGTTCACTGTTTTCTGTGTTCACTCTTCTCTGTGTTCAGTGTTCTATGTTTTCAGTGTTCTCTGTGTTCACTGTTTTTTGTGTTCACTGTTCTCTGTGTTCACTATTCTCTGTATTCACTGTTCTCATGGTTCACTGTTCTCTCTATTCACTTTTCTCTCAGTTTAGTGCTTCCTGTGTTCTCCGTTCTCTGTGTTCACTGTTCTCTGTGTTCACTGTTCTCTATGTTCACTGTTCTCAGCGTTCACTGTTGTCTGTGTTCACTGTTCTCTGTGTTCAGTGTTCCCTGTGTTCTCTGTTCTCTGTGTTCCCAGATCTCTGTGTTCAGTGTTGTCTGTGTTCACTCTTCTCTGTGTCCTCTGTTTTCAGTGTTCTCGATGTTCACTGTTTTTTGTGTTCACTGTTTTCTGTCTTCACTGTTCTCTGTGTTCACTGATCTCTGTGTTCACTCTTCTCTGTGTTCTCTGTTTTCAGTGTTCTCTATGTTCACTGTTTTCTGTGGTCACTGTTTTCTGTGTTCACTGTTCTCTGTGTTCACTATTCTCATGGTTCACTGTTTTCTGTGTTCAGTGTTCTCTGAGTTCACTGTTCTCTGTGTTCACTGTTCTCTGTGTTCAGTGTTCTCTGTTTTCAATGTTGTTTGTGTTCACTGTTCCCTGTGTTCACTGTTCTCTGTGTTCACTGTTCTCAGCGTTCACTGTTGTCTGTGTTTACTGTTCTCTGTGTTCAGTGTTCCCTGCGTTCTCTGTCCTGTGTTCACAGGTCTCTGTGTTTAGTGTTTTCTGTGTTCACTCTTCTCTGTGTTCACTCTTCTCTGTGTTCTCTGTTTTCAGTGTTCTCTATGTTCACTGTTTTCTGTGGTCACTGTTTTCTGTGTTCACTGTTCTCTGTGTTCAATATTCTCTGTGTTCACTGTTTTCTGTGTTCAGTGTTCTCTGTTTTCAGTGTTCTCTGTGTTCACATTTTCTCTGAGTTCACTGTTTTCTGTGTTCACTGTTCTCTTTGTTCAGTGATGTTTGTGTTCACTGATCTCTGTGTTCACTGTTCTCAGTGTTCAATCTGTGTTCACTTTTTCTGTGTTCACTGGACTCAGTGTTCACTTTGTGTTCACTCTGTGTTCAGTGTTCTCTGTTTTCAGTGTTCTCTGTGATCACATTTTTCTGTGTTCACTGTTTTCTGTGTTCACTGTTCTCTGTGTTCAGTGTTCCCGGTGTTCTCTGTTCTCTGTGTTCCCAGATCTCGGTGTTCACTGTTCTCTGTGTTCACTGTTCTCTGTGTTCTCTGTTTTCAGTGTTCTCAATGTTCACTGTTTTCTGTGGTCACTGTTTTCTGTGTTCACTGTTCTCTGTGTTCACTATTCTCTGTGTTCACTGTTTTCTGTGTTCAGTGTTCTCTGAGTTCACTGTTCGCTGTGTTCACTGTTCTCTGTTTTCAGTGTTCTCTGTGTTCACATTTTTTCTGTGTTCACTGTTTTCTGTGTTCACATTTTTTCTGTGTTCACTGTTTTCTGTGTTCACTGTTCTCTTTGTTCAGTGTTGTTTGTGTTCAGTGATCTCTGTGTTCACCGTTCTCAGTGCTCACTTTGTGTTCACTTTATCTGTGTTCACTGTACTCAGTGTTCACTCTGTGTTCACTCTGTGTTCAGTGTTCTCTGAGTTCACTGTTCTCTGTGTTCACTTTTCTCTGTGTTCAGTGTTCTCTGAGTTCACTGTTCTCTGTGTTCACTGTTCTCAGCGTTCACTGTTGTCTGTGTTTACTGTGCTCTGCGTTCAGTGTTCCCTGCGTTCTCTGTCCTCTGTGTTCACAGGTCTCTGTGTTCAGTGTTGTCTGTGTTCACTCTTCTCTGTGTTCACTCTTCTCTGTGTTCTCTGTTTTCAGTGTTCTCTATGTTCACTGTTTTCTGTGGTCACTGTTTTCTGTGTTCACTGTTCTCTGTGTTCACTATTCTCTGTGTTCACTGTTTTCTGTGTTCAGTGTTCTCTGAGTTCACTGTTCTCTGTGTTCACTGCTCTCTGTGTTCAGTGTTCTCTGTTTTCAGTGTTCTCTGTGATCACATTTTTTCTGTGTTCACTGTTTTCTGTGTTCACTGTTCTCTTTGTTCAGTGCTGTTTGTGTTCAGTGTTCTCTTTGTTCGCTGTTCTCTGTGTTCACTGTTCTCTGAGTCCACTGTTCTTTGTGTTCACTGTTCTCTGTGTTCAGTGTTCTCTGTTTTCAGTGTTCCCTGTGTTCTCTGTGTTCACTGTTCTCTGTGTTCAGTATTCTCTGTGTTCACTGTTCTGTGTGTTCACTGTTCTCTGTGTTCTGTGTTCTCTGTTTTCAGTGTTTTCTGTATTCACTGCTTTCTGTGTTCACTGTTCTCTGTGTTCACTATTCTCTGTGTTCACTGTTTTCTGTATTCACTGTTCTCTGTGTTCACTGTTCTCTCTGTTCACTGTTTCAGTGTTTTCTCTGTGTACAGTATTATCTGTGTTCACTGGTCTCAGTGTTCACTCTCTGTTACTTTCTCGGGGTTCACTGTACTCAGTGTTCACTCTGTGTTCACCGTCCTGTTTTTACTCTGTGTTCAGTGTTCTCTGTGCTCACTGTTCTCTGTTTTCAGTGTTCTCTGGGTCTCTGCTCTCAGTGTTCACTGTTTTCTGTGTTCACTGTTCTCTTGTTCACTATTCTCTATGTTCACTGTTTTCTGTGTTCACTGTTCTCTGTGTTCAGTGTTCTCTGTTTTCAGTGTTCTCTGTGTTCACTGTTTTTTGTGTTCACTGTTCAATGTGTTCACTATTCTCTGTATTCACTGTTCTCATGGTTCACTGTTCACTCTTTTCACTGTTCTCTCTGTTCAGTGCTCGCTGTGTTCTCCGTTCTCTGTGTTCACTGTTCTCTGTGTTCACTGTTCTCTGCGTTCAGTGTTCTCTGTGTTCTCTGTTCTCTGTGTTCACTGTTCTCTGTGTTCAGTATTCTCTGTGTTCACTGTTCTGTGTGTTCACTGTTCTCTGTGTTCTGTGTTCTCTGTTTTCAATGTTTTCTGTGTTCACTGCTTTCTGTGTTCACTGTTCTCTGTGTTCACTATTCTCTGTGTTCACTCTTTTATGTATTCACTGTTCTCACTGTTCTCAGTGTTTACTCTGTGTACAGTGTTCTCTGTGTTCACTGGTCTCAGTGTACACTCTCTGTTCACTTATTCTGTGTTCACTGTACTCAGTGTTCACTCTGAGTTCACCGTCCTTTTTCAACTCTGTGTTCAGCGTTCTCTGTGTTCATTGTTCTCTGTTTTCAGTGTTCTCTGGGTCACTGTTCTCAGTGTTCACTGTTTTCTGTGTTCACTGTTCTCTTGTTCACTATTCTCTGTGTTCACTGTTTTCTGTGTTCACTCTTCTCTGTGTTCAGTGTTCTATGTTTTCAGTGTTCTCTGTGTTCACTGATTTTTGTGTTCACTGTTCTCTGTGTTCACTGTTTTCTGTATTCACTGTTCTCATGTTTCACTGTTCTCTCTATTCACTTTTCTCTCAGTTTAGTGCTTCCTGTGTTCTCCGTTCTCTGTGTTCACTGTTCTCTGTGTTCACTGTTCTCTATGTTCACTGTTCTCAGCGTTCACTGTTGTCTGTGTTCACTGTTCTCTGTGTTCAGTGTTCCCTGTGTTCTCTGTTCTCTGTGTTCCCAGATCTCTGTGTTCAGTGTTGTCTGTGTTCACTCTTCTCTGTGTTCTCTGTTTTCAGTGTTCTCGATGTTCACTGTTTCTTGTGTTCACTGTTTTCTGTCTTCACTGTTCTCTGTGTTCACTGATCTCTGTGTTCACTCTTCTCTGTGTTCTCTGTTTTCAGTGTTCTCTATGTTCACTGTTTTCTGTGGTCACTGTTTTCTGTGTTCACTGTTCTCTGTGTTCACTATTCTCATGGTTCACTGTTTTCTGTGTTCAGTGTTCTCTGAGTTCACTGTTCTCTGTGTTCACTGTTCTCTGTGTTCAGTGTTCTCTGTTTTCAGTGTTCTTTGTGTTCACTGTTCCCTGTGTTCACTGTTCTCTGTGTTCACTGTTCTCAGCGTTCACTGTTGTCTGTGTTTACTGTTCTCTGTGTTCAGTGTTCCCTGCGTTCTCTGTCCTCTGTGTTCACAGGTCTCTGTGTTTAGTGTTTTCTGTGTTCACTCTTCTCTGTGTTCACTCTTCTCTGTGTTCTCTGTTTTCAGTGTTCTCTATGTTCACTGTTTTCTGTGGTCACTGTTTTCTGTGTTCACTGTTCTCTGTGTTCAATATTCTCTGTGTTCACTGTTTTCTGTGTTCAGTGTTCTCTGAGTTCACTGTTCTCTGTGTTCACTGTTCTCTGTGTTCAGTGTTCTCTGTTTTCAGTGTTCTCTATGTTCACATATTCTCTGTGTTCACTGTTTTCTGTGTTCACTGTTCTCTTTGTTCAGTGATGTTTGTGTTCACTGATATCTGTGTTCACTGTTCTCAGTGTTCAATCTGTGTTCACTTTTTCTGTGTTCACTGTACTCAGTGTTCACTTTGTGTTCACTCTGTGTTCAGTGTTCTCTGTTTTCAGTGTTCTCTGTGATCACATTTTTCTGTGTTCACTGTTTTCTGTGTTCACTGTTCTCTGTGTTCAGTGTTCCCGGTGTTCTCTGTTCTCTGTGTTCCCAGATCTCTGTGTTCACTGTTCTCTGTGTTCACTGTTCTCTGTGTTCTCTGTTTTCAGTGTTCTCTATGTTCACTGTTTTCTGTGGTCACTGTTTTCTGTGTTCACTGTTCTCTGTGTTCACTATTTTCTGTGTTCACTGTTTTCTGTGTTCAGTGTTCTCTGAGTTCACTGTTCTGTGTTCACTGTTCTCTGTGTTCAGTGTTCTCTGTTTTCCGTGTTCTCTGTGTTCACATTTTTTCTGTGTTCACTGTTTTCTGTGTTCACTGTTCTCTTTGTTCAGTGTTGTTTGTGTTCACTGATCTCTGTGTTCACTGTTCTCAGTGTTCACTTTGTGTTCACTTTCTCTGTGTTCACTGTACTCAGTGTTCACTCTGTGTTAACTTTGTTTTCTCTCTTCTCTGTGTTCAGTGTTCTCTGATTTCACTGTTCTCTGTGTACACTGTTCTCTGAGTCCACTGTTCTTTGTGTTCACTGTTCTCTGTGTTCAGTGTTCTCTGTTTTCAGTGTTCCCTGTGTTCTCTGTGTTCACTGTTCTCTGTGTTCAGTATTCTCTGTGTTCACTGTTCTGTGTGTTCACTGTTCTCTGTGTTCTGTGTTCTCTGTTTTCAGTGTTTTCTGTATTCACTGCTTTCTGTGTTCACTGTTCTCTGTGTTCACTATTCTCTGTGTTCACTGTTTTCTGTATTCACTGTTCTCTGTGTTCACTGTTCTCTCTGTTCACTGTTTCAGTGTTATCTCTGTGTACAGTATTATCTGTGTTCACTGGTCTCAGTGTTCACTCTCTGTTACTTTCTCGGGGTTCACTGTACTCAGTGTTCACTCTGTGTTCACCGTCCTTTTTTTACTCTGTGTTCAGTGTTCTCTGTGTTCACTGTTCTCTGTTTTCAGTGTTCTCTGGGTCTCTGCTCTCAGTGTTCACTGTTTTCTGTGTTCACTGTTCTCTTTGTTCAGTGCTGTTTGTGTTCACTGTTCTCTTTGTTCGCTGTTCTCTGTGTTCACTGTTCTCTGAGTCCACTGTTCTTTGTGTTCACTGTTCTCTGTGTTCAGTGTTCTCTGTTTTCAGTGTTCCCTGTGTTCTCTGTGTTCACTGTTCTCTGTGTTCAGTATTCTCTGTGTTCACTGTTCTGTGTGTTCACTGTTCTCTGTGTTCTGTGTTCTCTGTTTTCAGTGTTGTCTGTATTCACTGCTTTCTGTGTTCACTGTTCTCTGTGTTCACTATTCTCTGTGTTCACTGTTATCTGTATTCACTGTTCTCTGTGTTCACTGTTCTCTCTGTTCACTGTTTCAGTGTTTTCTCTGTGTACAGTATTATCTGTGTTCACTGGTCTCAGTGTTCACTCTCTGTTACTTTCTCGGGGTTCACTGTACTCAGTGTTCACTCTGTGTTCACCGTCCTTTTTTTACTCTGTGTTCAGTGTTCTCTGTGTTCACTGTTCTCTGTTTTCAGTGTTCTCTGGGTCTCTGCTCTCAGTGTTCACTGTTTTCTGTGTTCACTGTTCTCTTGTTCAGTATTCTCTATGTTCACTGTTTTCTGTGTTCACTGTTCTCTGTGTTCAGTGTTCTTTGTTTTCAGTGTTCTCTGTGTTCACTGTTTTTTGTGTTCACTGTTCAATGTGTTCACTATTCTCTGTATTCACTGTTCTCATGGTTCACTGTTCACTCTTTTCACTGTTCTCTCTGTTCAGTGCTCGCTGTGTTCTCCGTTCTCTGTGTTCACTGTTCTCTGTGTTCACTGTTCTCTGCGTTCAGTGTTCTCTGTGTTCTCTGTTCTCTGTGTTCACTGTTCTCTGTGTTCAGTATTCTCTGTGTTCACTGTTCTGTGTGTTCACTGTTCTCTGTGTTCTGTGTTCTCTGTTTTCAATGTTTTCTGTGTTCACTGCTTTCTGTGTTCACTGTTTTCTGTGTTCACTCTTCTCTGTGTTCAGTGTTCTATGTTTTCAGTGTTCTCTGTGTTCACTGTTTTTTGTGTTCACTGTTCTCTGTGTTCACTATTCTCTGTATTCACTGTTCTCATGGTTCACTGTTCTCTCTATTCACTTTTCTCTCAGTTTAGTGCTTCCTGTGTTCTCCGTTCTCTGTGTTCACTGTTCTCTGTGTTCACTGTTCTCTATGTTCACTGTTCTCAGCGTTCACTGTTGTCTGTGTTCACTGTTCTCTGTGTTCAGTGTTCCCTGTGTTCTCTGTTCTCTGTGTTCCCAGATCTCTGTGTTCAGTGTTGTCTGTGTTCACTCTTCTCTGTGTTCTCTGTTTTCAGTGTTCTCGATGTTCACTGTTTTTTGTGTTCACTGTTTTCTGTCTTCACTGTTCTCTGTGTTCACTCTTCTCTGTGTTCTCTGTTTTCAGTGTTCTCTATGTTCACTGTTTTCTGTGGTCACTGTTTTCTGTGTTCACTGTTCTCTGTGTTCACTATTCTCATGGTTCACTGTTTTCTGTGTTCAGTGTTCTCTGAGTTCACTGTTCTCTGTGTTCACTGTTCTCTGTGTTCAGTGTTCTCTGTTTTCAGTGTTCTTTGTGTTCACTGTTCCCTGTGTTCACTGTTCTCTGTGTTCACTGTTCTCAGCGTTCACTGTTGTCTGTGTTTACTGTTCTCTGTGTTCAGTGTTCCCTGCGTTCTCTGTCCTCTGTGTTCACAGGTCTCTGTGTTTAGTGTTTTCTGTGTTCACTCTTCTCTGTGTGCACTCTTCTCTGTGTTCTCTGTTTTCAGTGTTCTCTATGTTCACTGTTTTCTGTGGTCACTGTTTTCTGTGTTCACTGTTCTCTGTGTTCAATATTCTCTGTGTTCACTGTTTTCTGTGTTCAGTGTTCTCTGAGTTCACTGTTCTCTGTGTTCACTGTTCTCTGTGTTCAGTGTTCTCTGTTTTCAGTGTTCTCTGTGTTCACATATTTTCTGTGTTCACTGTTTTCTGTGTTCACTGTTCTCTTTGTTCAGTGATGTTTGAGTTCACTGATCTCTGTGTTCACTGTTCTCAGTGTTCAATCTGCGTTCACTTTTTCTGTGTTCACTGTACTCAGTGTTCACTTTGTGTTCACTCTGTGTTCAGTGTTCTCTGTTTTCAGTGTTCTCTGTGATCACATTTTTCTGTGTTCACTGTTTTCTGTGTTCACTGTTCTCTGTGTTCAGTGTTCCCGGTGTTCTCTGTTCTCTGTGTTCCCAGATCTCTGTGTTCACTGTTCTCTGTGTTCACTCTTCTCTGTGTTCTCTGTTTTCAGTGTTCTCAATGTTCACTGTTTTCTGTGTTCACTGTTCTCTGTGTTCAATATTCTCTGTGTTCACTGTTTTCTGTGTTCAGTGTTCTCTGAGTTCACTGTTCTCTGTGTTCACTCTTCTCTGTGTTCAGTGTTCTCTGTTTTCAGTGTTCTCTGTGATCACATTTTTTCTGTGTTCACTGTTTTCTGTGTTCACTGTTCTCTTTGTTCAGTGCTGTTTGTGTTCACTGTTCTCTTTGTTCGCTGTTCTCTGTGTTCACTGTTCTCTGAGTCCACTGTTCTTTGTGTTCACTGTTCTCTGTGTTCAGTGTTCTCTGTTTTCAGTGTTCCCTGTGTTCTCTGTGTTCACTGTTCTCTGTGTTCAGTATTCTCTGTGTTCACTGTTCTGTGTGTTCACTGTTCTCTGTGTTCTGTGTTCTCTGTTTTCAGTGTTTTCTGTATTCACTGCTCTCTGTGTTCACTGTTCTCTGTGTTCACTATTCTCTGTGTTCACTGTTTTCTGTATTCACTGTTCTCTGTGTTCACTGTTCTCTCTGTTCACTGTTTCAGTGTTTTCTCTGTGTACAGTATTATCTGTGTTCACTGGTCTCAGTGTTCACTCTCTGTTACTTTCTCGGGGTTCACTGTACTCAGTGTTCACTCTGTGTTCACCGTCCTTTTTTTACTCTGTGTTCAGTGTTCTCTGTGTTCACTGTTCTCTGTTTTCAGTGTTCTCTGGGTCTCTGCTCTCAGTGTTCACTGTTTTCTGTGTTCACTGTTCTCTTGCTCACTATTCTCTATGTTCACTGTTTTCTGTGTTCACTGTTCTCTGTGTTCAGTGTTCTTTGTTTTCAGTGTTCTCTGTGTTCACTGTTTTTTGTGTTCACTGTTCAATGTGTTCACTATTCTCTGTATTCACTGTTCTCATGGTTCACTGTTCACTCTTTTCACTGTTCTCTCTGTTCAGTGCTCGCTGTGTTCTCCGTTCTCTGTGTTCTCTGTTCTCTGTGTTCACTGTTCTCTGTGTTCAGTATTCTCTGTGTTCACTGTTCTGTGTGTTCACTGTTCTCTGTGTTCAGTATTCTCTGTGTTCACTGTTCTGTGTGTTCACTGTTCTCTGTGTTCTGTGTTCTCTGTTTTCAATGTTTTCTGTGTTCACTGCTTTCTGTGTTCACTGTTCTCTGTGTTCACTATTCTCTGTGTTCACTCTTTTATGTATTCACTGTTCTCACTGTTCTCAGTGTTTACTCTGTGTACAGTGTTCTCTGTGTTCACTGGTCTCAGTGTACACTCTCTGTTCACTTATTCTGTGTTCACTGTACTCAGTGTTCACTCTGAGTTCACCGTCCTTTTTCAACTCTGTGTTCAGCGTTCTCTGTGTTCACTGTTCTCTGTTTTCAGTGTTCTCTGGGTCACTGTTCTCAGTGTTCACTGTTTTCTGTGTTCACTGTTCTCTTGTTCACTATTCTCTGTGTTCACTGTTTTCTGTGTTCACTCTTCTCTGTGTTCAGTGTTCTATGTTTTCAGTGTTCTCTGTGTTCACTGTTTTTTGTGTTCACTGTTCTCTGTGTTCACTATTCTCTGTATTCACTGTTCTCATGGTTCACTGTTCTCTCTATTCACTTTTCTCTCAGTTTAGTGCTTCCTGTGTTCTCCGTTCTCTGTGTTCACTGTTCTCTGTGTTCACTGTTCTCTATGTTCACTGTTCTCAGCGTTCACTGTTGTCTGTGTTCACTGTTCTCTGTGTTCAGTGTTCCCTGTGTTCTCTGTTCTCTGTGTTCCCAGATCTCTGTGTTCAGTGTTGTCTGTGTTCACTCTTCTCTGTGTCCTCTGTTTTCAGTGTTCTCGATGTTCACTGTTTTTTGTGTTCACTGTTTTCTGTCTTCACTGTTCTCTGTGTTCACTGATCTCTGTGTTCACTCTTCTCTGTGTTCTCTGTTTTCAGTGTTCTCTATGTTCACTGTTTTCTGTGGTCACTGTTTTCTGTGTTCACTGTTCTCTGTGTTCACTATTCTCATGGTTCACTGTTTTCTGTGTTCAGTGTTCTCTGAGTTCACTGTTCTCTGTGTTCACTGTTCTCTGTGTTCAGTGTTCTCTGTTTTCAATGTTGTTTGTGTTCACTGTTCCCTGTGTTCACTGTTCTCTGTGTTCACTGTTCTCAGCGTTCACTGTTGTCTGTGTTTACTGTTCTCTGTGTTCAGTGTTCCCTGCGTTCTCTGTCCTGTGTTCACAGGTCTCTGTGTTTAGTGTTTTCTGTGTTCACTCTTCTCTGTGTTCACTCTTCTCTGTGTTCTCTGTTTTCAGTGTTCTCTATGTTCACTGTTTTCTGTGGTCACTGTTTTCTGTGTTCACTGTTCTCTGTGTTCAATATTCTCTGTGTTCACTGTTTTCTGTGTTCAGTGTTCTCTGTTTTCAGTGTTCTCTGTGTTCACATTTTCTCTGAGTTCACTGTTTTCTGTGTTCACTGTTCTCTTTGTTCAGTGATGTTTGTGTTCACTGATCTCTGTGTTCACTGTTCTCAGTGTTCAATCTGTGTTCACTTTTTCTGTGTTCACTGGACTCAGTGTTCACTTTGTGTTCACTCTGTGTTCAGTGTTCTCTGTTTTCAGTGTTCTCTGTGATCACATTTTTCTGTGTTCACTGTTTTCTGTGTTCACTGTTCTCTGTGTTCAGTGTTCCCGGTGTTCTCTGTTCTCTGTGTTCCCAGATCTCGGTGTTCACTGTTCTCTGTGTTCACTGTTCTCTGTGTTCTCTGTTTTCAGTGTTCTCAATGTTCACTGTTTTCTGTGGTCACTGTTTTCTGTGTTCACTGTTCTCTGTGTTCACTATTCTCTGTGTTCACTGTTTTCTGTGTTCAGTGTTCTCTGAGTTCACTGTTCGCTGTGTTCACTGTTCTCTGTTTTCAGTGTTCTCTGTGTTCACATTTTTTCTGTGTTCACTGTTTTCTGTGTTCACATTTTTTCTGTGTTCACTGTTTTCTGTGTTCACTGTTCTCTTTGTTCAGTGTTGTTTGTGTTCAGTGATCTCTGTGTTCACCGTTCTCAGTGCTCACTTTGTGTTCACTTTATCTGTGTTCACTGTACTCAGTGTTCACTCTGTGTTCACTCTGTGTTCAGTGTTCTCTGAGTTCACTGTTCTCTGTGTTCACTTTTCTCTGTGTTCAGTGTTCTCTGAGTTCACTGTTCTCTGTGTTCACTGTTCTCAGCGTTCACTGTTGTCTGTGTTTACTGTGCTCTGCGTTCAGTGTTCCCTGCGTTCTCTGTCCTCTGTGTTCACAGGTCTCTGTGTTCAGTGTTGTCTGTGTTCACTCTTCTCTGTGTTCACTCTTCTCTGTGTTCTCTGTTTTCAGTGTTCTCTATGTTCACTGTTTTCTGTGGTCACTGTTTTCTGTGTTCACTGTTCTCTGTGTTCACTATTCTCTGTGTTCACTGTTTTCTGTGTTCAGTGTTCTCTGAGTTCACTGTTCTCTGTGTTCACTGCTCTCTGTGTTCAGTGTTCTCTGTTTTCAGTGTTCTCTGTGATCACATTTTTTCTGTGTTCACTGTTTTCTGTGTTCACTGTTCTCTTTGTTCAGTGCTGTTTGTGTTCACTGTTCTCTTTGTTCGCTGTTCTCTGTGTTCACTGTTCTCTGAGTCCACTGTTCTTTGTGTTCACTGTTCTCTGTGTTCAGTGTTCTCTGTTTTCAGTGTTCCCTGTGTTCTCTGTGTTCACTGTTCTCTGTGTTCAGTATTCTCTGTGTTCACTGTTCTGTGTGTTCACTGTTCTCTGTGTTCTGTGTTCTCTGTTTTCAGTGTTTTCTGTATTCACTGCTTTCTGTGTTCACTGTTCTCTGTGTTCACTATTCTCTGTGTTCACTGTTTTCTGTATTCACTGTTCTCTGTGTTCACTGTTCTCTCTGTTCACTGTTTCAGTGTTTTCTCTGTGTACAGTATTATCTGTGTTCACTGGTCTCAGTGTTCACTCTCTGTTACTTTCTCGGGGTTCACTGTACTCAGTGTTCACTCTGTGTTCACCGTCCTGTTTTTACTCTGTGTTCAGTGTTCTCTGTGCTCACTGTTCTCTGTTTTCAGTGTTCTCTGGGTCTCTGCTCTCAGTGTTCACTGTTTTCTGTGTTCACTGTTCTCTTGTTCACTATTCTCTATGTTCACTGTTTTCTGTGTTCACTGTTCTCTGTGTTCAGTGTTCTCTGTTTTCAGTGTTCTCTGTGTTCACTGTTTTTTGTGTTCACTGTTCAATGTGTTCACTATTCTCTGTATTCACTGTTCTCATGGTTCACTGTTCACTCTTTTCACTGTTCTCTCTGTTCAGTGCTCGCTGTGTTCTCCGTTCTCTGTGTTCACTGTTCTCTGTGTTCACTGTTCTCTGCGTTCAGTGTTCTCTGTGTTCTCTGTTCTCTGTGTTCACTGTTCTCTGTGTTCAGTATTCTCTGTGTTCACTGTTCTGTGTGTTCACTGTTCTCTGTGTTCTGTGTTCTCTGTTTTCAATGTTTTCTGTGTTCACTGCTTTCTGTGTTCACTGTTCTCTGTGTTCACTATTCTCTGTGTTCACTCTTTTATGTATTCACTGTTCTCACTGTTCTCAGTGTTTACTCTGTGTACAGTGTTCTCTGTGTTCACTGGTCTCAGTGTACACTCTCTGTTCACTTATTCTGTGTTCACTGTACTCAGTGTTCACTCTGAGTTCACCGTCCTTTTTCAACTCTGTGTTCAGCGTTCTCTGTGTTCATTGTTCTCTGTTTTCAGTGTTCTCTGGGTCACTGTTCTCAGTGTTCACTGTTTTCTGTGTTCACTGTTCTCTTGTTCACTATTCTCTGTGTTCACTGTTTTCTGTGTTCACTCTTCTCTGTGTTCAGTGTTCTATGTTTTCAGTGTTCTCTGTGTTCACTGTTTTTTGTGTTCACTGTTCTCTGTGTTCACTATTCTCTGTATTCACTGTTCTCATGTTTCACTGTTCTCTCTATTCACTTTTCTCTCAGTTTAGTGCTTCCTGTGTTCTCCGTTCTCTGTGTTCACTGTTCTCTGTGTTCACTGTTCTCTATGTTCACTGTTCTCAGCGTTCACTGTTGTCTGTGTTCACTGTTCTCTGTGTTCAGTGTTCCCTGTGTTCTCTGTTCTCTGTGTTCCCAGATCTCTGTGTTCAGTGTTGTCTGTGTTCACTCTTCTCTGTGTTCTCTGTTTTCAGTGTTCTCGATGTTCACTGTTTCTTGTGTTCACTGTTTTCTGTCTTCACTGTTCTCTGTGTTCACTGATCTCTGTGTTCACTCTTCTCTGTGTTCTCTGTTTTCAGTGTTCTCTATGTTCACTGTTTTCTGTGGTCACTGTTTTCTGTGTTCACTGTTCTCTGTGTTCACTATTCTCATGGTTCACTGTTTTCTGTGTTCAGTGTTCTCTGAGTTCACTGTTCTCTGTGTTCACTGTTCTCTGTGTTCAGTGTTCTCTGTTTTCAGTGTTCTTTGTGTTCACTGTTCCCTGTGTTCACTGTTCTCTGTGTTCACTGTTCTCAGCGTTCACTGTTGTCTGTGTTTACTGTTCTCTGTGTTCAGTGTTCCCTGCGTTCTCTGTCCTCTGTGTTCACAGGTCTCTGTGTTTAGTGTTTTCTGTGTTCACTCTTCTCTGTGTTCACTCTTCTCTGTGTTCTCTGTTTTCAGTGTTCTCTATGTTCACTGTTTTCTGTGGTCACTGTTTTCTGTGTTCACTGTTCTCTGTGTTCAATATTCTCTGTGTTCACTGTTTTCTGTGTTCAGTGTTCTCTGAGTTCACTGTTCTCTGTGTTCACTGTTCTCTGTGTTCAGTGTTCTCTGTTTTCAGTGTTCTCTATGTTCACATATTCTCTGTGTTCACTGTTTTCTGTGTTCACTGTTCTCTTTGTTCAGTGATGTTTGTGTTCACTGATATCTGTGTTCACTGTTCTCAGTGTTCAATCTGTGTTCACTTTTTCTGTGTTCACTGTACTCAGTGTTCACTTTGTATTCACTCTGTGTTCAGTGTTCTCTGTTTTCAGTGTTCTCTGTGATCACATTTTTCTGTGTTCACTGTTTTCTGTGTTCACTGTTCTCTGTGTTCAGTGTTCCCGGTGTTCTCTGTTCTCTGTGTTCCCAGATCTCTGTGTTCACTGTTCTCTGTGTTCACTGTTCTCTGTGTTCTCTGTTTTCAGTGTTCTCTATGTTCACTGTTTTCTGTGGTCACTGTTTTCTGTGTTCACTGTTCTCTGTGTTCACTATTTTCTGTGTTCACTGTTTTCTGTGTTCAGTGTTCTCTGAGTTCACTGTTCTGTGTTCACTGTTCTCTGTGTTCAGTGTTCTCTGTTTTCCGTGTTCTCTGTGTTCACATTTTTTCTGTGTTCACTGTTTTCTGTGTTCACTGTTCTCTTTGTTCAGTGTTGTTTGTGTTCACTGATCTCTGTGTTCACTGTTCTCAGTGTTCACTTTGTGTTCACTTTCTCTGTGTTCACTGTACTCAGTGTTCACTCTGTGTTAACTTTGTTTTCTCTCTTCTCTGTGTTCAGTGTTCTCTGATTTCACTGTTCTCTGTGTACACTGTTCTCTGAGTCCACTGTTCTTTGTGTTCACTGTTCTCTGTGTTCAGTGTTCTCTGTTTTCAGTGTTCCCTGTGTTCTCTGTGTTCACTGTTCTCTGTGTTCAGTATTCTCTGTGTTCACTGTTCTGTGTGTTCACTGTTCTCTGTGTTCTGTGTTCTCTGTTTTCAGTGTTTTCTGTATTCACTGCTTTCTGTGTTCACTGTTCTCTGTGTTCACTATTCTCTGTGTTCACTGTTTTCTGTATTCACTGTTCTCTGTGTTCACTGTTCTCTCTGTTCACTGTTTCAGTGTTATCTCTGTGTACAGTATTATCTGTGTTCACTGGTCTCAGTGTTCACTCTCTGTTACTTTCTCGGGGTTCACTGTACTCAGTGTTCACTCTGTGTTCACCGTCCTTTTTTTACTCTGTGTTCAGTGTTCTCTGTGTTCACTGTTCTCTGTTTTCAGTGTTCTCTGGGTCTCTGCTCTCAGTGTTCACTGTTTTCTGTGTTCACTGTTCTCTTTGTTCAGTGCTGTTTGTGTTCACTGTTCTCTTTGTTCGCTGTTCTCTGTGTTCACTGTTCTCTGAGTCCACTGTTCTTTGTGTTCACTGTTCTCTGTGTTCAGTGTTCTCTGTTTTCAGTGTTCCCTGTGTTCTCTGTGTTCACTGTTCTCTGTGTTCAGTATTCTCTGTGTTCACTGTTCTGTGTGTTCACTGTTCTCTGTGTTCTGTGTTCTCTGTTTTCAGTGTTGTCTGTATTCACTGCTTTCTGTGTTCACTGTTCTCTGTGTTCACTATTCTCTGTGTTCACTGTTTTCTGTATTCACTGTTCTCTGTGTTCACTGTTCTCTCTGTTCACTGTTTCAGTGTTTTCTCTGTGTACAGTATTATCTGTGTTCACTGGTCTCAGTGTTCACTCTCTGTTACTTTCTCGGGGTTCACTGTACTCAGTGTTCACTCTGTGTTCACCGTCCTTTTTTTACTCTGTGTTCAGTGTTCTCTGTGTTCACTGTTCTCTGTTTTCAGTGTTCTCTGGGTCTCTGCTCTCAGTGTTCACTGTTTTCTGTGTTCACTGTTCTCTTGTTCAGTATTCTCTATGTTCACTGTTTTCTGTGTTCACTGTTCTCTGTGTTCAGTGTTCTTTGTTTTCAGTGTTCTCTGTGTTCACTGTTTTTTGTGTTCACTGTTCAATGTGTTCACTATTCTCTGTATTCACTGTTCTCATGGTTCACTGTTCACTCTTTTCACTGTTCTCTCTGTTCAGTGCTCGCTGTGTTCTCCGTTCTCTGTGTTCACTGTTCTCTGTGTTCACTGTTCTCTGCGTTCAGTGTTCTCTGTGTTCTCTGTTCTCTGTGTTCACTGTTCTCTGTGTTCAGTATTCTCTGTGTTCACTGTTCTGTGTGTTCACTGTTCTCTGTGTTCTGTGTTCTCTGTTTTCAATGTTTTCTGTGTTCACTGCTTTCTGTGTTCACTGTTCTCTGTGTTCACTATTCTCTGTGTTCACTCTTTTATGTATTCACTGTTCTCACTGTTCTCAGTGTTTACTCTGTGTACAGTGTTCTCTGTGTTCACTGGTCTCAGTGTACACTCTCTGTTCACTTATTCTGTGTTCACTGTACTCAGTGTTCACTCTGAGTTCACCGTCCTTTTTCAACTCTGTGTTCAGCGTTCTCTGTGTTCACTGTTCTCTGTTTTCAGTGTTCTCTGGGTCACTGTTCTCAGTGTTCACTGTTTTCTGTGTTCACTGTTCTCTTGTTCACTATTCTCTGTGTTCACTGTTTTCTGTGTTCACTCTTCTCTGTGTTCAGTGTTCTATGTTTTCAGTGTTCTCTGTGTTGACTGTTTTTTGTGTTCACTGTTCTCTGTGTTCACTATTCTCTGTATTCACTGTTCTCATGGTTCACTGTTCTCTCTATTCACTTTTCTCTCAGTTTAGTGCTTCCTGTGTTCTCCGTTCTCTGTGTTCACTGTTCTCTGTGTTCACTGTTCTCTATGTTCACTGTTCTCAGCGTTCACTGTTGTCTGTGTTCACTGTTCTCTGTGTTCAGTGTTCCCTGTGTTCTCTGTTCTCTGTGTTCCCAGATCTCTGTGTTCAGTGTTGTCTGTGTTCACTCTTCTCTGTGTTCTCTGTTTTCAGTGTTCTCGATGTTCACTGTTTTTTGTGTTCACTGTTTTCTGTCTTCACTGTTCTCTGTGTTCACTCTTCTCTGTGTTCTCTGTTTTCAGTGTTCTCTATGTTCACTGTTTTCTGTGGTCACTGTTTTCTGTGTTCACTGTTCTCTGTGTTCACTATTCTCATGGTTCACTGTTTTCTGTGTTCAGTGTTCTCTGAGTTCACTGTTCTCTGTGTTCACTGTTCTCTGTGTTCAGTGTTCTCTGTTTTCAGTGTTCTTTGTGTTCACTGTTCCCTGTGTTCACTGTTCTCTGTGTTCACTGTTCTCAGCGTTCACTGTTGTCTGTGTTTACTGTTCTCTGTGTTCAGTGTTCCCTGCGTTCTCTGTCCTCTGTGTTCACAGGTCTCTGTGTTTAGTGTTTTCTGTGTTCACTCTTCTCTGTGTGCACTCTTCTCTGTGTTCACTCTTCTCTGTGTTCTCTGTTTTCAGTGTTCTCTATGTTCACTGTTTTCTGTGGTCACTGTTTTCTGTGTTCACTGTTCTCTGTGTTCAATATTCTCTGTGTTCACTGTTTTCTCTGTTCAGTGTTCTCTGAGTTCACTGTTCTCTGTGTTCACTGTTCTCTGTGTTCAGTGTTCTCTGTTTTCAGTGTTCTCTGTGTTCACATATTCTCTGTGTTCACTGTTTTCTGTGTTCACTGTTCTCTTTGTTCAGTGATGTTTGTGTTCACTGATCTCTGTGTTCACTGTTCTCAGTGTTCAATCTGTGTTCACTTTTTCTGTGTTCACTGTACTCAGTGTTCACTTTGTGTTCACTCTGTGTTCAGTGTTCTCTGTTTTCAGTGTTCTCTGTGATCACATTTTTCTGTGTTCACTGTTTTCTGTGTTCACTGTTCTCTGTGTTCAGTGTTCCCGGTGTTCTCTGTTCTCTGTGTTCCCAGATCTCTGTGTTCACTGTTCTCAGCGTTCACTGTTGTCTGTGTTCACTGTTCTCTGTGTTCAGTGTTCCCTGTGTTCTCTGTTCTCTGTGTTCCCAGATCTCTGTGTTCAGTGTTGTCTGTGTTCACTCTTCTCTGTGTTCTCTGTTTTCAGTGTTCTCGATGTTCACTGTTTTTTGTGTTCACTGTTTTCTGTCTTCACTGTTCTCTGTGTTCACTCTTCTCTGTGTTCTCTGTTTTCAGTGTTCTCTATGTTCACTGTTTTCTGTGGTCACTGTTTTCTGTGTTCACTGTTCTCTGTGTTCACTATTCTCATGGTTCACTGTTTTCTGTGTTCAGTGTTCTCTGAGTTCACTGTTCTCTGTGTTCACTGTTCTCTGTGTTCAGTGTTCTCTGTTTTCAGTGTTCTTTGTGTTCACTGTTCCCTGTGTTCACTGTTCTCTGTGTTCACTGTTCTCAGCGTTCACTGTTGTCTGTGTTTACTGTTCTCTGTGTTCAGTGTTCCCTGCGTTCTCTGTCCTCTGTGTTCACAGGTCTCTGTGTTTAGTGTTTTCTGTGTTCACTCTTCTCTGTGTTCACTCTTCTCTGTGTTCTCTGTTTTCAGTGTTCTCTATGTTCACTGTTTTCTGTGGTCACTGTTTTCTGTGTTCACTGTTCTCTGTGTTCAATATTCTCTGTGTTCACTGTTTTCTCTGTTCAGTGTTCTCTGAGTTCACTGTTCTCTGTGTTCACTGTTCTCTGTGTTCAGTGTTCTCTGTTTTCAGTGTTCTCTGTGTTCACATATTCTCTGTGTTCACTGTTTTCTGTGTTCACTGTTCTCTTTGTTCAGTGATGTTTGTGTTCACTGATCTCTGTGTTCACTGTTCTCAGTGTTCAATCTGTGTTCACTTTTTCTGTGTTCACTGTACTCAGTGTTCACTTTGTGTTCACTCTGTGTTCAGTGTTCTCTGTTTTCAGTGTTCTCTGTGATCACATTTTTCTGTGTTCACTGTTTTCTGTGTTCACTGTTCTCTGTGTTCAGTGTTCCCGGTGTTCTCTGTTCTCTGTGTTCCCAGATCTCTGTGTTCACTGTTCTCTGTGTTCACTCTTCTCTGTGTTCTCTGTTTTCAGTGTTCTCAATGTTCACTGTTTTCTGTGGTCACTGTTTTCTGTGTTCACTGTTCTCTGTGTTCACTATTTTCTGTGTTCACTGTTTTCTGTGTTCAGTGTTCTCTGAGTTCACTGTTCTGTGTTCACTGTTCTCTGTGTTCACTGTTCTCTGTGTTCACTGTTCTCTGCGTTCAGTGTTCTCTGTGTTCTCTGTTCTCTGTGTTCACTGTTCTCTGTGTTCAGTATTCTCTGTGTTCACTGTTCTGTGTGTTCACTGTTCTCTGTGTTCTGTGTTCTCTGTTTTCAATGTTTTCTGTGTTCACTGCTTTCTGTGTTCAATGTTCTCTGTGTTCACTATTCTCTGTGTTCACTCTTTTATGTATTCACTGTTCTCACTGTTCTCAGTGTTTACTCTGTGTACAGTGTTCTCTGTGTTCACTGGTCTCAGTGTACACTCTCTGTTCACTTATTCTGTGTTCACTGTACTCAGTGTTCACTCTGAGTTCACCGTCCTTTTTCAACTCTGTGTTCAGCGTTCTCTGTGTTCACTGTTCTCTGTTTTCAGTGTTCTCTGGGTCACTGTTCTCAGTGTTCACTGTTTTCTGTGTTCACTGTTCTCTTGTTCACTATTCTCTGTGTTCACTGTTTTCTGTGTTCACTCTTCTCTGTGTTCAGTGTTCTATGTTTTCAGTGTTCTCTGTGTTCACTGTTTTTTGTGTTCACTGTTCTCTGTGTTCACTATTCTCTGTATTCACTGTTCTCATGGTTCACTGTTCTCTCTATTCACTTTTCTCTCAGTTTAGTGCTTCCTGTGTTCTCCGTTCTCTGTGTTCACTGTTCTCTGTGTTCACTGTTCTCTATGTTCACTGTTCTCAGCGTTCACTGTTGTCTGTGTTCACTGTTCTCTGTGTTCAGTGTTCCCTGTGTTCTCTGTTCTCTGTGTTCCCAGATCTCTGTGTTCAGTGTTGTATGTGTTCACTCTTCTCTGTGTTCTCTGTTTTCAGTGTTCTCGATGTTCACTGTTTTTTGTGTTCACTGTTTTCTGTCTTCACTGTTCTCTGTGTTCACTCTTCTCTGTGTTCTCTGTTTTCAGTGTTCTCTATGTTCACTGTTTTCTGTGGTCACTGTTTTCTGTGTTCACTGTTCTCTGTGTTCACTATTCTCATGGTTCACTGTTTTCTGTGTTCAGTGTTCTCTGAGTTCACTGTTCTCTGTGTTCACTGTTCTCTGTGTTCAGTGTTCTCTGTTTTCAGTGTTCTTTGTGTTCACTGTTCCCTGTGTTCACTGTTCTCTGTGTTCACTGTTCTCAGCGTTCACTGTTGTCTGTGTTTACTGTTCTCTGTGTTCAGTGTTCCCTGCGTTCTCTGTCCTCTGTGTTCACAGGTCTCTGTGTTTAGTGTTTTCTGTGTTCACTCTTCTCTGTGTTCACTCTTCTCTGTGTTCTCTGTTTTCAGTGTTCTCTATGTTCACTGTTTTCTGTGGTCACTGTTTTCTGTGTTCACTGTTCTCTGTGTTCAATATTCTCTGTGTTCACTGTTTTCTCTGTTCAGTGTTCTCTGAGTTCACTGTTCTCTGTGTTCACTGTTCTCTGTGTTCAGTGTTCTCTGTTTTCAGTGTTCTCTGTGTTCACATATTCTCTGTGTTCACTGTTTTCTGTGTTCACTGTTCTCTTTGTTCAGTGATGTTTGTGTTCACTGATCTCTGTGTTCACTGTTCTCAGTGTTCAATCTGTGTTCACTTTTTCTGTGTTCACTGTACTCAGTGTTCACTTTGTGTTCACTCTGTGTTCAGTGTTCTCTGTTTTCAGTGTTCTCTGTGATCACATTTTTCTGTGTTCACTGTTTTCTGTGTTCACTGTTCTCTGTGTTCAGTGTTCCCGGTGTTCTCTGTTCTCTGTGTTCCCAGATCTCTGTGTTCACTGTTCTCTGTGTTCACTATTCTCTGTGTTCTCTGTTTTCAGTGTTCTCAATGTTCACTGTTTTCTGTGGTCACTGTTTTCTGTGTTCACTGTTCTCTGTGTTCACTATTTTCTGTGTTCACTGTTTTCTGTGTTCAGTGTTCTCTGAGTTCACTGTTCTGTGTTCACTGTTCTCTGTGTTCAGTGTTCTCTGTTTTCCGTGTTCTCTGTGTTCACATTTTTTCTGTGTTCACTGTTTTCTGTGTTCACTGTTCTCTTTGTTCAGTGTTGTTTGTGTTCACTCTTCTCTGTGTTCACTGTTCTCAGTGTTCACTTTGTGTTCACTTTCTCTGTGTTCACTGTACTCAGTGTTCACTCTGTGTTAACTTTGTTTTCTCTCTTCTCTGTGTTCAGTGTTCTCTGAGTTCACTGTTCTCTGTGTTCACTGTTCTCAGCGTTCACTGTTGTCTGTGTTTACTGTGCTCTGTGTTCAGTGTTCCCTGCGTTCTCTGTCCTCTGTGTTCACAGGTCTCTGTGTTCAGTGTTGTCTGTGTTCACTCTTCTCTGTGTTCACTCTTCTCTGTGTTCTCTGTTTTCAGTGTTCTCTATGTTCACTGTTTTCTGTGGTCACTGTTTTCTGTGTTCACTGTTCTCTGTGTTCACTATTCTCTGTGTTCACTGTTTTCTGTGTTCAGTGTTCTCTGAGTTCACTGTTCTCTGTGTTCACTGTTCTCTGTGTTCAGTGTTCTCTGTTTTCAGTGTTCTCTGTGATCACATTTTTTCTGTGTTCACTGTTTTCTGTGTTCACTGTTCTCTTTGTTCAGTGCTGTTTGTGTTCACTGTTCTCTTTGTTCGCTGTTCTCTGTGTTCACTGTTCTCTGAGTCCACTGTTCTTTGTGTTCACTGTTCTCTGTGTTCAGTGTTCTCTGTTTTCAGTGTTCCCTGTGTTCTCTGTGTTCACTGTTCTGTGTGTTCACTGTTCTCTGTGTTCTGTGTTCTCTGTTTTCAGTGTTTTCTGTATTCACTGCTTTCTGTGTTCACTGTTCTCTGTGTTCACTATTCTCTGTGTTCACTGTTTTCTGTATTCACTGTTCTCTGTGTTCACTGTTCTCTCTGTTCACTGTTTCAGTGTTTTCTCTGTGTACAGTATTATCTGTGTTCACTGGTCTCAGTGTTCACTCTCTGTTACTTTCTCGGGGTTCACTGTACTCAGTGTTCACTCTGTGTTCACCGTCCTTTTTTTACTCTGTGTTCAGTGTTCTCTGTGTTCACTGTTCTCTGTTTTCAGTGTTCTCTGGGTCTCTGCTCTCAGTGTTCACTGTTTTCTGTGTTCACTGTTCTCTTTGTTCAGTGCTGTTTGTGTTCACTGTTCTCTTTGTTCGCTGTTCTCTGTGTTCACTGTTCTCTGAGTCCACTGTTCTTTGTGTTCACTGTTCTCTGTGTTCAGTGTTCTCTGTTTTCAGTGTTCCCTGTGTTCTCTGTGTTCACTGTTCTCTGTGTTCAGTATTCTCTGTGTTCACTTTTCTGTGTGTTCACTGTTCTCTGTGTTCTGTGTTCTCTGTTTTCAGTGTTGTATGTATTCACTGCTTTCTGTGTTCACTGTTCTCTGTGTTCACTATTCTCTGTGTTCACTGTTTTCTGTATTCACTGTTCTCTGTGTTCACTGTTCTCTCTGTTCACTGTTTCAGTGTTTTCTCTGTGTACAGTATTATCTGTGTTCACTGGTCTCAGTGTTCACTCTGTTACTTTCTCGGGGTTCACTGTACTCAGTGTTCACTCTGTGTTCACCGTCCTTTTTTTACTCTGTGTTCAGTGTTCTCTGTGTTCACTGTTCTCTGTTTTCAGTGTTCTCTGGGTCTCTGCTCTCAGTGTTCACTGTTTTCTGTGTTCACTGTTCTCTTGTTCACTATTCTCTATGTTCACTGTTTTCTGTGTTCACTGTTCTCTGTGTTCAGTGTTCTCTGTTTTCAGTGTTCTCTGTGTTCACTGTCTTTTGTGTTCACTGTTCAATGTGTTCACTATTCTCTGTATTCACTGTTCTCATGGTTCACTGTTCACTCTTTTCACTGTTCTCTCTGTTCAGTGCTCGCTGTGTTCTCCGTTCTCTGTGTTCACTGTTCTCTGTGTTCACTGTTCTCTGCGTTCAGTGTTCTCTGTGTTCTCTGTTCTCTGTGTTCACTGTTCTCTGTGTTCAGTATTCTCTGTGTTCACTGTTCTGTGTGTTCACTGTTCTCTGTGTTCTGTGTTCTCTGTTTTCAATGTTTTCTGTGTTCACTGCTTTCTGTGTTCACTGTTCTCTGTGTTCACTATTCTCTGTGTTCACTGTTTTCTGTATTCACTGTTCTCTGTGTTCACTGTTCTCTCTGTTCACTGTTTCAGTGTTTTCTCTGTGTACAGTATTATCTGTGTTCACTGGTCTCAGTGTTCACTCTCTGTTACTTTCTCGGGGTTCACTGTACTCAGTGTTCACTCTGTGTTCACCGTCCTTTTTTTACTCTGTGTTCAGTGTTCTCTGTGTTCACTGTTCTCTGTTTTCAGTGTTCTCTGGGTCTCTGCTCTCAGTGTTCACTGTTTTCTGTGTTCACTGTTCTCTTTGTTCAGTGCTGTTTGTGTTCACTGTTCTCTTTGTTCGCTGTTCTCTGTGTTCACTGTTCTCTGAGTCCACTGTTCTTTGTGTTCACTGTTCTCTGTGTTCAGTGTTCTCTGTTTTCAGTGTTCCCTGTGTTCTCTGTGTTCACTGTTCTCTGTGTTCAGTATTCTCTGTGTTCACTTTTCTGTGTGTTCACTGTTCTCTGTGTTCTGTGTTCTCTGTTTTCAGTGTTGTATGTATTCACTGCTTTCTGTGTTCACTGTTCTCTGTGTTCACTATTCTCTGTGTTCACTGTTTTCTGTATTCACTGTTCTCTGTGTTCACTGTTCTCTCTGTTCACTGTTTCAGTGTTTTCTCTGTGTACAGTATTATCTGTGTTCACTGGTCTCAGTGTTCACTCTGTTACTTTCTCGGGGTTCACTGTACTCAGTGTTCACTCTGTGTTCACCGTCCTTTTTTTACTCTGTGTTCAGTGTTCTCTGTGTTCACTGTTCTCTGTTTTCAGTGTTCTCTGGGTCTCTGCTCTCAGTGTTCACTGTTTTCTGTGTTCACTGTTCTCTTGTTCACTATTCTCTATGTTCACTGTTTTCTGTGTTCACTGTTCTCTGTGTTCAGTGTTCTCTGTTTTCAGTGTTCTCTGTGTTCACTGTCTTTTGTGTTCACTGTTCAATGTGTTCACTATTCTCTGTATTCACTGTTCTCATGGTTCACTGTTCACTCTTTTCACTGTTCTCTCTGTTCAGTGCTCGCTGTGTTCTCCGTTCTCTGTGTTCACTGTTCTCTGTGTTCACTGTTCTCTGCGTTCAGTGTTCTCTGTGTTCTCTGTTCTCTGTGTTCACTGTTCTCTGTGTTCAGTATTCTCTGTGTTCACTGTTCTGTGTGTTCACTGTTCTCTGTGTTCTGTGTTCTCTGTTTTCAATGTTTTCTGTGTTCACTGCTTTCTGTGTTCACTGTTCTCTGTGTTCACTATTCTCTGTGTTCACTCTTTTATGTATTCACTGTTCACACTGTTCTCAGTGTTTACTCTGTGTACAGTGTTCTCTGTGTTCACTGGTCTCAGTGTACACTCTCTGTTCACTTATTCTGTGTTCACTGTACTCAGTGTTCACTCTGAGTTCACCGTCCTTTTTCAACTCTGTGTTCAGCGTTCTCTGTGTTCACTGTTCTCTGTTTTCAGTGTTCTCTGGGTCTCTGCTCTCAGTGTTCACTGTTTTCTGTGTTCACTGTTCTCTTGTTCACTATTCTCTGTGTTCACTGTTTTCTGTGTTCACTCTTCTCTGTGTTCAGTGTTCTATGTTTTCAGTGTTCTCTGTGTTGACTGTTTTTTGTGTTCACTGTTCTCTGTGTTCACTATTCTCTGTATTCACTGTTCTCATGGTTCACTGTTCTCTCTATTCACTTTTCTCTCAGTTTAGTGCTTCCTGTGTTCTCCGTTCTCTGTGTTCACTGTTCTCTGTGTTCACTGTTCTCTATGTTCACTGTTCTCAGCGTTCACTGTTGTCTGTGTTCACTGTTCTCTGTGTTCAGTGTTCCCTGTGTTCTCTGTTCTCTGTGTTCCCAGATCTCTGTGTTCAGTGTTGTCTGTGTTCACTCTTCTCTGTGTTCTCTGTTTTCAGTGTTCTCGATGTTCACTGTTTTTTGTGTTCACTGTTTTCTGTCTTCACTGTTCTCTGTGTTCACTCTTCTCTGTGTTCTCTGTTTTCAGTGTTCTCTATGTTCACTGTTTTCTGTGTTCACTGTTTTCTGTGTTCACTGTTCTCTGTGTTCACTATTCTCATGGTTCACTGTTTTCTGTGTTCAGTGTTCTCTGAGTTCACTGTTCTCTGTGTTCACTGTTCTCTGTGTTCAGTGTTCTCTGTTTTCAGTGTTCTTTGTGTTCACTGTTCCCTGTGTTCACTGTTCTCTGTGTTCACTGTTCTCAGCGTTCACTGTTGTCTGTGTTTACTGTTCTCTGTGTTCAGTGTTCCCTGCGTTCTCTGTCCTCTGTGTTCACAGGTCTCTGTGTTTAGTGTTTTCTGTGTTCACTCTTCTCTGTGTTCACTCTTCTCTGTGTTCTCTGTTTTCAGTGTTCTCTATGTTCACTGTTTTCTGTGGTCACTGTTTTTTGTGGTCACTGTTCTCTGTGTTCAATATTCTCTATGTTCACTGTTTTCTCTGTTCAGTGTTCTCTGAGTTCACTGTTCTCTGTGTTCACTGTTCTCTGTGTTCAGTGTTCTCTGTTTTCAGTGTTCTCTGTGTTCACATATTCTCTGTGTTCACTGTTTTCTGTGTTCACTGTTCTCTTTGATCAGTGATGTTTGTGTTCACTGATCTCTGTGTTCACTGTTCTCAGTGTTCAATCTGTGTTCACTTTTTCTGTGTTCACTGTACTCAGTGTTCACTTTGTGTTCACTCTGTGTTCAGTGTTCTCTGTTTTCTGTGTTCTCTGTGATCACATTTTTCTGTGTTCACTGTTTTCTGTGTTCACTGTTCTCTGTGTTCAGTGTTCCCGGTGTTCTCTGTTCTCTGTGTTCCCAGATCTCTGTGTTCACTGTTCTCTGTGTTCACTATTCTCTGTGTTCTCTGTTTTCAGTGTTCTCAATGTTCACTGTTTTCTGTGGTCACTGTTTTCTGTGTTCACTGTTCTCTGTGTTCACTATTTTCTGTGTTCACTGTTTTCTGTGTTCAGTGTTCTCTGAGTTCACTGTTCTGTGTTCAGTGTTCTCTGTGTTCAGTGTTCTCTGTTTTCCGTGTTCTCTGTGTTCACATTTTTTCTGTGTTCACTGTTTTCTGTGTTCACTGTTCTCTTTGTTCAGTGTTGTCTGTGTTCACTCTTCTCTGTGTTCACTCTTCTCTGTGTTCTCTGTTTTCAGTGTTCTCTATGTTCACTGTTTTCTATGGTCACTGTTTTCTGTGTTCACTGTTCTCTGTGTTCAGTGTTCTCTGTGTTCACTGTTTTCTGTGTTCAGTGTTCTCTGAGTTCACTGTTCTCTGTGTTCACTGTTCTCTGTGTTCAGTGTTCTCTGTTTTCAGTGTTCTCTGTGATCACATTTTTTCTGTGTTCACTGTTTTCTGTGTTCACTGTTCTCTTTGTTCAGTTCTGTTTGTGTTCACTGTTCTCTTTGTTCGCTGTTCTCTGTGTTCACTGTTCTCTGAGTCCACTGTTCTTTGTGTTCACTGTTCTCTGTGTTCAGTGTTCTCTGTTTTCAGTGTTCCCTGTGTTCTCTGTGTTCACTGTTCTCTGTGTTCAGTATTCTCTGTGTTCACTGTTCTGTGTGTTCACTGTTCCCTGTGTTCTGTGTTCTCTGTTTTCAGTGTTTTCTGTATTCACTGCTTTCTGTGTTCACTGTTCTCTGTGTTCACTATTCTCTGTGTTCACTGTTTTCTGTCTTCACTGTTCTCTGTGTTCACTGTTCTCTCTGTTCACTGTTTCAGTGTTTTCTCTGTGTACAGTATTATCTGTGTTCACTGGTCTCAGTGTTCACTCTCTGTTACTTTCTCGGGGTTCACTGTACTCAGTGTTCACTCTGTGTTCACCGTCCTTTTTTTACTCTGTGTTCAGTGTTCTCTGTGTTCACTGTTCTCTGTTTTCAGTGTTCTCTGGGTCTCTGCTCTCAGTGTTCACTGTTTTCTGTGTTCACTGTTCTCTTTGTTCAGTGTTGTCTGTGTTCACTCTTCTCTGTGTTCACTCTTCTCTGTGTTCTCTGTTTTCAGTGTTCTCTATGTTCACTGTTTTCTATGGTCACTGTTTTCTGTGTTCACTGTTCTCTGTGTTCAGTGTTCTCTGTGTTCACTGTTTTCTGTGTTCAGTGTTCTCTGAGTTCACTGTTCTCTGTGTTCACTGTTCTCTGTGTTCAGTGTTCTCTGTTTTCAGTGTTCTCTGTGATCACATTTTTTCTGTGTTCACTGTTTTCTGTGTTCACTGTTCTCTTTGTTCAGTTCTGTTTGTGTTCACTGTTCTCTTTGTTCGCTGTTCTCTGTGTTCACTGTTCTCTGAGTCCACTGTTCTTTGTGTTCACTGTTCTCTGTGTTCAGTGTTCTCTGTTTTCAGTGTTCCCTGTGTTCTCTGTGTTCACTGTTCTCTGTGTTCAGTATTCTCTGTGTTCACTGTTCTGTGTGTTCACTGTTCTCTGTGTTCTGTGTTCTCTGTTTTCAGTGTTTTCTGTATTCACTGCTTTCTGTGTTCACTGTTCTCTGTGTTCACTATTCTCTGTGTTCACTGTTTTCTGTCTTCACTGTTCTCTGTGTTCACTGTTCTCTCTGTTCACTGTTTCAGTGTTTTCTCTGTGTACAGTATTATCTGTGTTCACTGGTCTCAGTGTTCACTCTCTGTTACTTTCTCGGGGTTCACTGTACTCAGTGTTCACTCTGTGTTCACTGTCCTTTTTTTACTCTGTGTTCAGTGTTCTCTGTGTTCACTGTTCTCTGTTTTCAGTGTTCTCTGGGTCTCTGCTCTCAGTGTTCACTGTTTTCTGTGTTCACTGTTCTCTTTGTTCAGTGCTGTTTGTGTTCACTGTTCTCTTTGTTCGCTGTTCTCTGTGTTCACTGTTCTCTGAGTCCACTGTTCTTTGTGTTCACTGTTCTCTGTGTTCAGTGTTCTCTGTTTTCAGTGTTCCCTGTGTTCTCTGTGTTCACTGTTCTCTGTGTTCAGTATTCTCTGTGTTCACTGTTCTGTGTGTTCACTGTTCTCTGTGTTCTGTGTTCTCTGTTTTCAGTGTTTTCTGTATTCACTGCTTTCTGTGTTCACTGTTCTCTGTGTTCACTATTCTCTGTGTTCACTGTTTTCTGTATTCACTGTTCTCTGTGTTCACTGTTCTCTCTGTTCACTGTTTCAGTGTTTTCTCTGTGTACAGTATTATCTGTGTTCACTGGTCTCAGTGTTCACTCTCTGTTACTTTCTCGGGGTTCACTGTACTCAGTGTTCACTCTGTGTTCACCGTCCTTTTGTTACTCTGTGTTCAGTGTTCTCTGTGTTCACTGTTCTCTGTTTTCAGTGTTCTCTGGGTCTCTGCTCTCAGTGTTCACTGTTTTCTGTGTTCACTGTTCTCTTGTTCACTATTCTCTATGTTCACTGTTTTCTGTGTTCACTGTTCTCTGTGTTCAGTGTTCTCTGTTTTCAGTGTTCTCTGTGTTCACAGTTTTTTGTGTTCACTGTTCAATGTGTTCACTATTCTCTGTATTCACTGTTCTCATGGTTCACTGTTCACTCTTTTCACTGTTCTCTCTGTTCAGTGCTCGCTGTGTTCTCCGTTCTCTGTGTTCACTGTTCTCTGTGTTCACTGTTCTCTGCGTTCAGTGTTCTCTGTGTTCTCTGTTCTCTGTGTTCACTGTTCTCTGTGTTCAGTATTCTCTGTGTTCACTGTTCTGTGTGTTCACTGTTCTCTGTGTTCTGTGTTCTCTGTTTTCAATGTTTTCTGTGTTCACTGCTTTCTGTGTTCACTGTTCTCTGTGTTCACTATTCTCTGTGTTCACTCTTTTATGTATTCACTGTTCTCACTGTTCTCAGTGTTTACTCTGTGTACAGTGTTCTCTGTGTTCACTGGTCTCAGTGTACACTCTCTGTTCACTTATTCTGTGTTCACTGTACTCAGTGTTCACTCTGAGTTCACCGTCCTTTTTCAACTCTGTGTTCAGCGTTCTCTGTGTTCACTGTTCTCTGTTTTCAGTGTTCTCTGGGTCACTGTTCTCAGTGTTCACTGTTTTCTGTGTTCACTGTTCTCTTGTTCACTATTCTCTGTGTTCACTGTTTTCTGTGTTCACTCTTCTCTGTGTTCAGTGTTCTATGTTTTCAGTGTTCTCTGTGTTCACTGTTTTTTGTGTTCACTGTTCTCTGTGTTCACTATTCTCTGTATTCACTGTTCTCATGGTTCACTGTTCTCTCTATTCACTTTTCTCTCAGTTTAGTGCTTCCTGTGTTCTCCGTTCTCTGTGTTCACTGTTCTCTGTGTTCACTGTTCTCTATGTTCACTGTTCTCAGCGTTCACTGTTGTCTGTGTTCACTGTTCTCTGTGTACAGTGTTCCCTGTGTTCTCTGTTCTCTGTGTTCCCAGATCTCTGTGTTCAGTGTTGTCTGTGTTCACTCTTCTCTGTGTTCTCTGTTTTCAGTGTTCTCGATGTTCACTGTTGTTTGTGTTCACTGTTTTCTGTCTTCACTGTTCTCTGTGTTCACTGATCTCTGTGTTCACTCTTCTCTGTGTTCTCTGTTTTCAGTGTTCTCTATGTTCACTGTTTTCTGTGTTCACTGTTCTCTGTGTTCACTATTCTCATGGTTCACTGTTTTCTGTGTTCAGTGTTCTCTGAGTTCACTGTTCTCTGTGTTCACTGTTCTCTGTGTTCAGTGTTCTCTGTTTTCAGTGTTCTTTGTGTTCACTGTTCCCTGTGTTCACTGTTCTCTGTGTTCAGTGTTCTATGTTTTCAGTGTTCTCTGTGTTCACTGTTTTTTGTGTTCACTGTTCTCTGTGTTCACTATTCTCTGTATTCACTGTTCTCATGGTTCACTGTTCTCTCTATTCACTTTTCTCTCAGTTTAGTGCTTCCTGAGTTCTCCGTTCTCTGTGTTCACTGTTCTCTGTGTTCACTGTTCTCTATGTTCACTGTTCTCAGCGTTCACTGTTTTCTGTGTTCACTGTTCTCTGTGTTCAGTGTTCCCTGTGTTCTCTGTTCTCTGTGTTCCCAGATCTCTGTGTTCAGTGTTGTCTGTGTTCACTCTTCTCTGTGTTCTCTGTTTTCAGTGTTCTCGATGTTCACTGTTTTTTGTGTTCACTGTTTTCTGTCTTCACTGTTCTCTGTGTTCACTGATCTCTGTGTTCACTCTTCTCTGTGTTCTCTGTTTTCAGTGTTCTCTATGTTCACTGTTTTCTGTGGTCACTGTTTTCTGTGTTCACTGTTCTCTGTGTTCACTATTCTCATGGTTCACTGTTTTCTGTGTTCAGTGTTCTCTGAGTTCACTGTTCTCTGTGTTCACTGTTCTCTGTGTTCAGTGTTCTCTGTTTTCAGTGTTCTTTGTGTTCACTGTTCCCTGTGTTCACTGTTCTCTGTGTTCACTGTTCTCAGCGTTCACTGTTGTCTGTGTTTACTGTTCTCTGTGTTCAGTGTTCCCTGCGTTCTCTGTCCTGTGTTCCCAGATCTCTGTGTTCAGTGTTGTCTGTGTTCACTCTTCTCTGTGTTCTCTGTTTTCAGTGTTCTCGATGTTCACTGTTTTTTGTGTTCACTGTTTTCTGTCTTCACTGTTCTCTGTGTTCACTGATCTCTGTGTTCACTCTTCTCTGTGTTCTCTGTTTTCAGTGTTCTCTATGTTCACTGTTTTCTGTGGTCACTGTTTTCTGTGTTCACTGTTCTCTGTGTTCACTATTCTCATGGTTCACTGTTTTCTGTGTTCAGTGTTCTCTGAGTTCACTGTTCTCTGTGTTCACTGTTCTCTGTGTTCAGTGTTCTCTGTTTTCAGTGTTCTTTGTGTTCACTGTTCCCTGTGTTCACTGTTCTCTGTGTTCACTGTTCTCAGCGTTCACTGTTGTCTGTGTTTACTGTTCTCTGTGTTCAGTGTTCCCTGCGTTCTCTGTCCTGTGTTCACAGGTCTCTGTGTTTAGTGTTTTCTGTGTTCACTCTTCTCTGTGTTCACTCTTCTCTGTGTTCTCTGTTTTCTGTGTTCTCTATGTTCACTGTTTTCTGTGGTCACTGTTTTCTGTGTTCACTGTTCTCTGTGTTCAATATTCTCTGTGTTCACTGTTTTCTGTGTTCAGTGTTCTCTGTTTTCAGTGTTCTCTGTGTTCACATTTTCTCTGTGTTCACTGTTTTCTGTGTTCACTGTTCTCTTTGTTCAGTGATGTTTGTGTTCACTGATCTCTGTGTTCACTGTTCTCAGTGTTCAATCTGTGTTCACTTTTTCTGTGTTCACTGTACTCAGTGTTCACTTTGTGTTCACTCTGTGTTCAGTGTTCTCTGTTTTCAGTGTTCTCTGTGATCACATTTTTCTGTGTTCACTGTTTTCTGTGTTCACTGTTCTCTGTGTTCAGTGTTCCCGGTGTTCTCTGTTCTCTGTGTTCCCAGATCTCGGTGTTCACTGTTCTCTGTGTTCACTCTTCTCTGTGTTCTCTGTTTTCAGTGTTCTCAATGTTCACTGTTTTCTGTGGTCACTGTTTTCTGTGTTCACTGTTCTCTGTGTTCACTATTCTCTGTGTTCACTGTTTTCTGTGTTCAGTGTTCTCTGAGTTCACTGTTCTCTGTGTTCACTGTTCTCTGTTTTCAGTGTTCTCTGTGTTCACATTTTTTCTGTGTTCACTGTTTTCTGTGTTCACTGTTCTCTTTGTTCAGTGTTGTTTGTGTTCAGTGATCTCTGTGTTCACCGTTCTCAGTGCTCACTTTGTGTTCACTTTCTCTGTGTTCACTGTACTCAGTGTTCACTCTGTGTTCACTCTGTGTTCAGTGTTCTCTGAGTTCACTGTTCTCTGTGTTCACTTTTCTCTGTCTTCAGTGTTCTCTGAGTTCACTGTTCTCTGTGTTCAGTATTCTCTGATTTCACTGTTTTCTGTATTCACTGTTCTCTCAGTTTAGTGCTCCCTGTGTTCTCCGTTCTCTGTGTTCACTGTTCTCTGTGTTCACTGTTCTCTGTGTTCACTGTTCTCAGCGTTCACTGTTGACTGTGTTCCCAGATCTCTGTGTTCAGTGTTGTCTGTGTTCACTCTTCTCTGTGTTCTCTGTTTTCAGTGTTCTCTATGTTCACTGTTTTCTGTGTTCACTGTTTTCTGTGTTCACTGTTCTCTGTGTTCACTATTCTCTGTGTTCACTGTTTTCTGTGTTCACTCTTCTCTGTGTTCAGTGTTCTATGTTTTCAGTGTTCTCTGTGTTCACTGTTTTTTGTGTTCACTGTTCTCTGTGTTCACTATTCTCTGTATTCACTGTTCTCATGGTTCACTGTTCTCTCTGTTCACTTTTCTCTCAGTTTAGTGCTTCCTGTGTTCTCCGTTCTCTGTGTTCACTGTTCTCTGTGTTCACTGTTCTCTATGTTCACTGTTCTCAGCGTTCACTGTTGTCTGTGTTCACTGTTCTCTGTGTTCAGTGTTCCCTGTGTTCTCTGTTCTCTGTGTTCCCAGATCTCTGTGTTCAGTGTTGTCTGTGTTCACTCTTCTCTGTGTTCTCTGTTTTCAGTGTTCTCTATGTTCACTGTTTTCTGTGGTCACTGTTTTCTGTGTTCACTGTTCTCTGTGTTCACTATTCTCATTGTTCACTGTTTTCTGTGTTCAGTGTTCTCTGAGTTCACTGTTCTCTGTGTTCACTGTTCTCTGTGTTCAGTGTTCTCTGTTTTCAGTGTTCTTTGTGTTCACTGTTCCCAGTGTTCACTGTTCTCTGTGTTCACTGTTCTCAGCGTTCACTGTTGTCTGTGTTTACTGTTCTCTGTGTTCAGTGTTCCCTGCGCTCTCTGTCCTCTGTGTTCACAGGTCTCTGTGTTTAGAGTTTTCTGTGTTCACTCTTCTCTGTGTTCACTCTTCTCTGTGTTCTCTGTTTTCAGTGTTCTCTATGTTCACTGTTTTCTGTGGTCACTGTTTTCTGTGTTCACTGTTCTCTGTGTTCAATATTCTCTGTGTTCACTGTTTTCTGTGTTCAGTGTTCTCTGAGTTCACTGTTCTCTGTGTTCACTGTTCTCTGTGTTCCGTGTTCTCTGTTTTAAGTGTTCTCTGTGTTCACATATTCTCTGTGTTCACTGTTTTCTGTGTTCACTGTTCTCTTTGTTCAGTGATGTTTGTGTTCACTGATCTCTGTGTTCACTTTTCTCAGGGTTCAATCTGTGTTCACTTTTTCTGTGTTCACTGTACTCAGTGTTCACTTTGTGTTCACTCTGTGTTCAGTGTTCTCTGTTTTCAGTGTTCTCTGTGATCACATTTTTCTGTGTTCACTGTTTTCTGTGTTCACTGTTCTCTGTGTTCAGTGTTCCCGGTGTTCTCTGTTCTCTGTGTTCCCAGATCTCTGTGTTCACTGTTCTCTGTGTTCACTCTTCTCTGTGTTCTCTGTTTTCAGTGTTCTCAATGTTCACTGTTTTCTGTGTTCACTGTTTTCTGTGTTCACTGTTCTCTGTGTTCACTATTTTCTGTGTTCACTGTTTTCTGTGTTCAGTGTTCTCTGAGTTCACTGTTCTGTGTTCACTGTTCTCTGTGTTCAGTGTTCTCTGTTTTCCGTGTTCTCTGTGTTCACATTTTTTCTGTGTTCACTGTTTTCTGTGTTCACTGTTCTCTTTGTTCAGTGTTCTCTGAGTTCACTGTTCTGTGTTGACTGTTCTCTGTGTTCACTATTCTCTGTGTTCACTCTTTTATGTATTCACTGTTCTCACTGTTCTCAGTGTTTACTCTGTGTACAGTGTTCTCTGTGTTCACTGGTCTCAGTGTACACTCTCTGTTCACTTATTCTGTGTTCACTGTACTCAGTGTTCACTCTGAGTTCACCGTCCTTTTTCAACTCTGTGTTCAGCATTCTCTGTGTTCACTGTTCTGTGTGTTCACTGTTCTCTGTGTTCTGTGTTCTCTGTTTTCAATGTTTTCTGTGTTCACTGCTTTCTGTGTTCACTGTTCTCTGTGTTCACTATTCTCTGTGTTCACTCTTTTATGTATTCACTGTTCTCACTGTTCTCAGTGTTTACTCTGTGTACAGTGTTCTCTGTGTTCACTGGTCTCAGTGTACACTCTCTGTTCACTTATTCTGTGTTCACTGTACTCAGTGTTCACTCTGAGTTCACCGTCCTTTTTCAACTCTGTGTTCAGCATTCTCTGTGTTCACTGTTCTCTGTTTTCAGTGTTCTCTGGGTCACTGTTCTCAGTGTTCACTGTTTTCTGTGTTCACTGTTCTCTTGTTCACTATTCTCTGTGTTCACTGTTTTCTGTGTTCACTCTTCTCTGTGTTCAGTGTTCTATGTTTTCAGTGTTCTCTGTGTTCACTGTTTTTTGTGTTCACTGTTCTCTGTGTTCACTATTCTCTGTATTCACTGTTCTCATGGTTCACTGTTCTCTCTATTCACTTTTCTCTCAGTTTAGTGCTTCCTGTGTTCTCCGTTCTCTGTGTTCACTGTTCTCTGTGTTCACTGTTCTCTATGTTCACTGTTCTCAGCGTTCACTGTTGTCTGTGTTCACTGTTCTCTGTGTACAGTGTTCCCTGTGTTCTCTGTTCTCTGTGTTCCCAGATCTCTGTGTTCAGTGTTGTCTGTGTTCACTCTTCTCTGTGTTCTCTGTTTTCAGTGTTCTCGATGTTCACTGTTGTTTGTGTTCACTGTTTTCAGTCTTCACTGTTCTCTGTGTTCACTGATCTCTGTGTTCACTCTTCTCTGTGTTCTCTGTTTTCAGTGTTCTCTATGTTCACTGTTTTCTGTGTTCACTGTTCTCTGTGTTCACTATTCTCATGGTTCACTGTTTTCTGTGTTCAGTGTTCTCTGAGTTCACTGTTCTCTGTGTTCACTGTTCTCTGTGTTCAGTGTTCTCTGTTTTCAGTGTTCTTTGTGTTCACTGTTCCCTGTGTTCACTGTTCTCTGTGTTCACTGTTCTCAGCGTTCACTGTTGTCTGTGTTTACTGTTCTCTGTGTTCAGTGTTCCCTGCGTTCTCTGTCCTCTGTGTTCACAGGTCTCTGTGTTTAGTGTTTTCTGTGTTCACTCTTCTCTGTGTTCACTCTTCTCTGTGTTCTCTGTTTTCAGTGTTCTCTATGTTCACTGTTTTCTGTGGTCACTGTTTTCTGTGTTCACTGTTCTCTGTGTTCAATATTCTCTGTGTTCACTGTTTTCTCTGTTCAGTGTTCTCTGAGTTCACTGTTCTCTGTGTTCACTGTTCTCTGTGTTCAGTGTTCTCTGTTTTCAGTGTTCTCTATGTTCACATATTCTCTGTGTTCACTGTTTTCTGTGTTCACTGTTCTCTTTGTTCAGTGATGTTTGTGTTCACTGATCTCTGTGTTCACTGTTCTCAGTGTTCAATCTGTGTTCACTTTTTCTGTGTTCACTGTACTCAGTGTTCACTTTGTGTTCACTCTGTGTTCAGTGTTCTCTGTTTTCAGTGTTCTCTGTGATCACATTTTTCTGTGTTCACTGTTTTCTGTGTTCACTGTTCTCTGTGTTCAGTGTTCCCGGTGTTCTCTGTTCTCTGTGTTCCCAGATCTCTGTGTTCACTGTTCTCTGTGTTCACTCTTCTCTGTGTTCTCTGTTTTCAGTGTTCTCAATGTTCACTGTTTTCTGTGGTCACTGTTTTCTGTGTTCACTGTTCTCTGTGTTCACTATTTTCTGTGTTCACTGTTTTCTGTGTTCAGTGTTCTCTGAGTTCACTGTTCTGTGTTCACTGTTCTCTGTGTTCAGTGTTCTCTGTTTTCCGTGTTCTCTGTGTTCACATTTTTTCTGTGTTCACTGTTTTCTGTGTTCACTGTTCTCTTTGTTCAGTGTTGTTTGTGTTCACTGACCTCTGTGTTCACTGTTCTCAGTGTTCACTTTGTGTTCACTTTCTCTGTGTTCACTGTACTCAGTGTTCACTCTGTGTTAACTTTGTTTTCTCTCTTCTCTGTGTTCAGTGTTCTCTGAGTTCACTGTTCTCTGTGTTCACTGTTCTCAGCGTTCACTGTTGTCTGTGTTTACTGTGCTCTGTGTTCAGTGTTCCCTGCGTTCTCTGTCCTCTGTGTTCACAGGTCTCTGTGTTCAGTGTTGTCTGTGTTCACTCTTCTCTGTGTTCACTCTTCTCTGTGTTCTCTGTTTTCAGTGTTCTCTATGTTCACTGTTTTCTGTGGTCACTGTTTTCTGTGTTCACTGTTCTCTGTGTTCACTATTCTCTGTGTTCACTGTTTTCTGTGTTCAGTGTTCTCTGAGTTCACTGTTCTCTGTGTTCACTGTTCTCTGTGTTCAGTGTTCTCTGTTTTCAGTGTTCTCTGTGATCACATTTTTTCTGTGTTCACTGTTTTCTGTGTTCACTGTTCTCTTTGTTCAGTGCTGTTTGTGTTCACTGTTCTCTTTGTTCGCTGTTCTCTGTGTTCACTGTTCTCTGAGTCCACTGTTCTTTGTGTTCACTGTTCTCTGTGTTCAGTGTTCTCTGTTTTCAGTGTTCCCTGTGTTCTCTGTGTTCACTGTTCTCTGTGTTCAGTATTCTCTGTGTTCACTGTTCTGTGTGTTCACTGTTCTCTGTGTTCTGTGTTCTCTGTTTTCAGTGTTTTCTGTATTCACTGCTTTCTGTGTTCACTGTTCTCTGTGTTCACTATTCTCTGTGTTCACTGTTTTCTGTATTCACTGTTCTCTGTGTTCACTGTTCTCTCTGTTCACTGTTTCAGTGTTTTCTCTGTGTACAGTATTATCTGTGTTCACTGGTCTCAGTGTTCACTCTCTGTTACTTTCTCGGGGTTCACTGTACTCAGTGTTCACTCTGTGTTCACCGTCCTTTTTTTACTCTGTGTTCAGTGTTCTCTGTGTTCACTGTTCTCTGTTTTCAGTGTTCTCTGGGTCTCTGCTCTCAGTGTTCACTGTTTTCTGTGTTCACTGTTCTCTTTGTTCAGTGCTGTTTGTGTTCACTGTTCTCTTTGTTCGCTGTTCTCTGTGTTCACTGTTCTCTGAGTCCACTGTTCTTTGTGTTCACTGTTCTCTGTGTTCAGTGTTCTCTGTTTTCAGTGTTCCCTGTGTTCTCTGTGTTCACTGTTCTCTGTGTTCAGTATTCTCTGTGTTCTCTTTTCTGTGTGTTCACTGTTCTCTGTGTTCTGTGTTCTCTGTTTTCAGTGTTGTATGTATTCACTGCTTTCTGTGTTCACTGTTCTCTGTGTTCACTATTCTCTGTGTTCACTGTTTTCTGTATTCACTGTTCTCTGTGTTCACTGTTCTCTCTGTTCACTGTTTCAGTGTTTTCTCTGTGTACAGTATTATCTGTGTTCACTGGTCTCAGTGTTCACTCTCTGTTACTTTCTCGGGGTTCACTGTACTCAGTGTTCACTCTGTGTTCACCGTCCTTTTTTTACTCTGTGTTCAGTGTTCTCTGTGTTCACTGTTCTCTGTTTTCAGTGTTCTCTGGGTCTCTGCTCTCAGTGTTCACTGTTTTCTGTGTTCACTGTTCTCTTGTTCACTATTCTCTATGTTCACTGTTTTCTGTGTTCACTGTTCTCTGTGTTCAGTGTTCTCTGTTTTCAGTGTTCTCTGTGTTCACTGTCTTTTGTGTTCACTGTTCAATGTGTTCACTATTCTCTGTATTCACTGTTCTCATGGTTCACTGTTCACTCTTTTCACTGTTCTCTCTGTTCAGTGCTCGCTGTGTTCTCCGTTCTCTGTGTTCACTGTTCTCTGTGTTCACTGTTCTCTGCGTTCAGTGTTCTCTGTGTTCTCTGTTCTCTGTGTTCACTGTTCTCTGTGTTCAGTATTCTCTGTGTTCACTGTTCTGTGTGTTCACTGTTCTCTGTGTTCTGTGTTCTCTGTTTTCAATGTTTTCTGTGTTCACTGCTTTCTGTGTTCACTGTTCTCTGTGTTCACTATTCTCTGTGTTCACTCTTTTATGTATTCACTGTTCACACTGTTCTCAGTGTTTACTCTGTGTCCAGTGTTCTCTGTGTTCACTGGTCTCAGTGTACACTCTCTGTTCACTTATTCTGTGTTCACTGTACTCAGTGTTCACTCTGAGTTCACCGTCCTTTTTCAACTCTGTGTTCAGCGTTCTCTGTGTTCACTGTTCTCTGTTTTCAGTGTTCTCTGGGTCACTGTTCTCAGTGTTCACTGTTTTCTGTGTTCACTGTTCTCTTGTTCACTATTCTCTGTGTTCACTGTTTTCTGTGTTCACTCTTCTCTGTGTTCAGTGTTCTATGTTTTCAGTGTTCTCTGTGTTCACTGTTTTTTGTGTTCACTGTTCTCTGTGTTCACTATTCTCTGTATTCACTGTTCTCATGGTTCACTGTTCTCTCTATTCACTTTTCTCTCAGTTTAGTGCTTCCTGTGTTCTTCGTTCTCTGTGTTCACTGTTCTCTGTGTTCACTGTTCTCTATGTTCACTGTTCTCAGCGTTCACTGTTGTCTGTGTTCACTGTTCTCTGTGTTCAGCGTTCCCTGTGTTCTCTGTTCTCTGTGTTCCCAGATCTCTGTGTTCAGTGTTGTCTGTGTTCACTCTTCTCTGTGTTCTCTGTTTTCAGTGTTCTCGATGTTCACTGTTTTTTGTGTTCACTGTTTTCTGTCTTCACTGTTCTCTGTGTTCACTCTTCTCTGTGTTCTCTGTTTTCAGTGTTCTCTATGTTCACTGTTTTCTGTGGTCACTGTTTTCTGTGTTCACTGTTCTCTGTGTTCACTATTCTCATGGTTCACTGTTTTCTGTGTTCAGTGTTCTCTGAGTTCACTGTTCTCTGTGTTCACTGTTCTCTGTGTTCAGTGTTCTCTGTTTACAGTGTTCTTTGTGTTCACTGTTCCCTGTGTTCACTGTTCTCTGTGTTCACTGTTCTCAGCGTTCACTGTTGTCTGTGTTTACTGTTCTCTGTGTTCAGTGTTCCCTGCGTTCTCTGTCCTCTGTGTTCACAGGTCTCTGTGTTTAGTGTTTTCTGTGTTCACTCTTCTCTGTGTTCACTCTTCTCTGTGTTCTCTGTTTTCAGTGTTCTCTATGTTCACTGTTTTCTGTGGTCACTGTTTTCTGTGGTCACTGTTCTCTGTGTTCAATATTCTCTGTGTTCACTGTTTTCTCTGTTCAGTGTTCTCTGAGTTCACTGTTCTCTGTGTTCACTGTTCTCTGTGTTCAGTGTTCTCTGTTTTCAGTGTTCTCTGTGTTCACATATTCTCTGTGTTCACTGTTTTCTGTGTTCACTGTTCTCTTTGATCAGTGATGTTTGTGTTCACTGATCTCTGTGTTCACTGTACTCAGTGTTCACTTTGTGTTCACTCTGTGTTCAGTGTTCTCTGTTTTCAGTGTTCTCTGTGATCACATTTTTCTGTGTTCACTGTTTTCTGTGTCCACTGTTCTCTGTGTTCAGTGTTCCCGGTGTTCTCTGTTCTCTGTGTTCCCAGATCTCTGTGTTCACTGTTCTCTGTGTTCACTATTCTCTTTGTTCTCTGTTTTCAGTGTTCTCAATGTTCACTGTTTTCTGTGGTCACTGTTTTCTGTGTTCACTGTTCTCTGTGTTCACTATTTTCTGTGTTCACTGTTTTCTGTGTTCAGTGTTCTCTGAGTTCACTGTTCTGTGTTCAGTGTTCTCTGTGTTCAGTGTTCTCTGTTTTCCGTGTTCTCTGTGTTCACATTTTTTCTGTGTTCACTGTTTTCTGTGTTCACTGTTCTCTTTGTTCAGTGTTGTCTGTGTTCACTCTTCTCTGTGTTCACTCTTCTCTGTGTTCTCTGTTTTCAGTGTTCTCTATGTTCACTGTTTTCTATGGTCACTGTTTTCTGTGTTCACTGTTCTCTGTGTTCAGTGTTCTCTGTGTTCACTGTTTTCTGTGTTCAGTGTTCTCTGAGTTCACTGTTCTCTGTGTTCACTGTTCTCTGTGTTCAGTGTTCTCTGTTTTCAGTGTTCTCTGTGATCACATTTTTTCTGTGTTCACTGTTTTCTGTGTTCACTGTTCTCTTTGTTCAGTTCTGTTTGTGTTCACTGTTCTCTTTGTTCGCTGTTCTCTGTGTTCACTGTTCTCTGAGTCCACTGTTCTTTGTGTTCACTGTTCTCTGTGTTCAGTGTTCTCTGTTTTCAGTGTTCCCTGTGTTCTCTGTGTTCACTGTTCTCTGTGTTCAGTATTCTCTGTGTTCACTGTTCTGTGTGTTCACTGTTCTCTGTGTTCTGTGTTCTCTGTTTTCAGTGTTTTCTGTATTCACTGCTTTCTGTGTTCACTGTTCTCTGTGTTCACTATTCTCTGTGTTCACTGTTTTCTGTCTTCACTGTTCTCTGTGTTCACTGTTCTCTCTGTTCACTGTTTCAGTGTTTTCTCTGTGTACAGTATTATCTGTGTTCACTGGTCTCAGTGTTCACTCTCTGTTACTTTCTCGGGGTTCACTGTACTCAGTGTTCACTCTGTGTTCACCGTCCTTTTTTTACTCTGTGTTCAGTGTTCTCTGTGTTCACTGTTCTCTGTTTTCAGTGTTCTCTGGGTCTCTGCTCTCAGTGTTCACTGTTTTCTGTGTTCACTGTTCTCTTGTTCACTATTCTCTATGTTCACTGTTTTCTGTGTTCACTGTTCTCTGTGTTCAGTGTTCTCTGTTTTCAGTGTTCTCTGTGTTCACTGTTTTTTGTGTTCACTGTTCAATGTGTTCACTATTCTCTGTATTCACTGTTCTCATGGTTCACTGTTCACTCTTTTCACTGTTCTCTCTGTTCAGTGCTCGCTGTGTTCTCCGTTCTCTGTGTTCACTGTTCTCTGTGTTCACTGTTCTCTGCGTTCAGTGTTCTCTGTGTTCTCTGTTCTCTGTGTTCACTGTTCTCTGTGTTCAGTATTCTCTGTGTTCACTGTTCTGTGTGTTCAGTGTTCTCTGTGTTCTCCGTTCTCTGTGTTCACTGCTTTCTGTGTTCACTGTTCTCTGTGTTCACTATTCTCTGTGTTCACTCTTTTATGTATTCACTGTTCTCACTGTTCTCAGTGTTTACTCTGTGTACAGTGTTCTCTGTGTTCACTGGTCTCAGTGTACACTCTCTGTTCACTTATTCTGTGTTCACTGTACTCAGTGTTCACTCTGAGTTCACCGTCCTTTTTCAACTCTGTGTTCAGCATTCTCTGTGTTCACTGTTCTCTGTTTTCAGTGTTCTCTGGGTCACTGTTCTCAGTGTTCACTGTTTTCTGTGTTCACTGTTCTCTTGTTCACTATTCTCTGTGTTCACTGTTTTCTGTGTTCACTCTTCTCTGTGTTCAGTGTTCTATGTTTTCAGTGTTCTCTGTGTTCACTGTTTTTTGTGTTCACTGTTCTCTGTGTTCACTATTCTCTGTATTCACTGTTCTCATGGTTCACTGTTCTCTCTATTCACTTTTCTCTCAGTTTAGTGCTTCCTGTGTTCTCCGTTCTCTGTGTTCACTGTTCTCTGTGTTCACTGTTCTCTATGTTCACTGTTCTCAGCGTTCACTGTTGTCTGTGTTCACTGTTCTCTGTGTACAGTGTTCCCTGTGTTCTCTGTTCTCTGTGTTCCCAGATCTCTGTGTTCAGTGTTGTCTGTGTTCACTCTTCTCTGTGTTCTCTGTTTTCAGTGTTCTCGATGTTCACTGTTGTTTGTGTTCACTGTTTTCTGTCTTCACTGTTCTCTGTGTTCACTGATCTCTGTGTTCACTCTTCTCTGTGTTCTCTGTTTTCAGTGTTCTCTATGTTCACTGTTTTCTGTGTTCACTGTTCTCTGTGTTCACTATTCTCATGGTTCACTGTTTTCTGTGTTCAGTGTTCTCTGAGTTCACTGTTCTCTGTGTTCACTGTTCTCTGTGTTCAGTGTTCTCTGTTTTCAGTGTTCTTTGTGTTCACTGTTCCCTGTGTTCACTGTTCTCTGTGTTCACTGTTCTCAGCGTTCACTGTTGTCTGTGTTTACTGTTCTCTGTGTTCAGTGTTCCCTGCGTTCTCTGTCCTCTGTGTTCACAGGTCTCTGTGTTTAGTGTTTTCTGTGTTCACTCTTCTCTGTGTTCACTCTTCTCTGTGTTCTCTGTTTTCAGTGTTCTCTATGTTCACTGTTTTCTGTGGTCACTGTTTTCTGTGTTCACTGTTCTCTGTGTTCAATATTCTCTGTGTTCACTGTTTTCTCTGTTCAGTGTTCTCTGAGTTCACTGTTCTCTGTGTTCACTGTTCTCTGTGTTCAGTGTTCTCTGTTTTCAGTGTTCTCTATGTTCACATATTCTCTGTGTTCACTGTTTTCTGTGTTCACTGTTCTCTTTGTTCAGTGATGTTTGTGTTCACTGATCTCTGTGTTCACTGTTCTCAGTGTTCAATCTGTGTTCACTTTTTCTGTGTTCACTGTACTCAGTGTTCACTTTGTGTTCACTCTGTGTTCAGTGTTCTCTGTTTTCAATGTTCTCCGTGATCACATTTTTCTGTGTTCACTGTTTTCTGTGTTCACTGTTCTCTGTGTTCAGTGTTCCCGGTGTTCTCTGTTCTCTGTGTTCCCAGATCTCTGTGTTCACTGTTCTCTGTGTTCACTCTTCTCTGTGTTCTCTGTTTTCAGTGTTCTCAATGTTCACTGTTTTCTGTGGTCACTGTTTTCTGTGTTCACTGTTCTCTGTGTTCACTATTTTCTGTGTTCACTGTTTTCTGTGTTCAGTGTTCTCTAAGTTCACTGTTCTGTGTTCACTGTTCTCTGTGTTCAGTGTTCTCTGTTTTCCGTGTTCTCTGTGTTCACATTTTTTCTGTGTTCACTGTTTTCTGTGTTCACTGTTCTCTTTGTTCAGTGTTGTTTGTGTTCACTGATCTCTGTGTTCACTGTTCTCAGTGTTCACTTTGTGTTCACTTTCTCTGTGTTCACTGTACTCAGTGTTCACTCTGTGTTAACTTTGTTTTCTCTCTTCTCTGTGTTCAGTGTTCTCTGAGTTCACTGTTCTCTGTGTTCACTGTTCTCAGCGTTCACTGTTCTGTGTGTTCACTGTTCTCTGTGTTCTGTGTTCTCTGTTTTCAGTGTTTTCTGTATTCACTGCTTTCTGTGTTCACTGTTCTCTGTGTTCACTATTCTCTGTGTTCACTGTTTTCTGTCTTCACTGTTCTCTGTGTTCACTGTTCTCTCTGTTCACTGTTTCAGTGTTTTCTCTGTGTACAGTATTATCTGTGTTCACTGGTCTCAGTGTTCACTCTCTGTTACTTTCTCGGGGTTCACTGTACTCAGTGTTCACTCTGTGTTCACCGTCCTTTTTTTACTCTGTGTTCAGTGTTCTCTGTGTTCACTGTTCTCTGTTTTCAGTGTTCTCTGGGTCTCTGCTCTCAGTGTTCACTGTTTTCTGTGTTCACTGTTCTCTTGTTCACTATTCTCTATGTTCACTGTTTTCTGTGTTCACTGTTCTCTGTGTTCAGTGTTCTCTGTTTTCAGTGTTCTCTGTGTTCACTGTTTTTTGTGTTCACTGTTCAATGTGTTCACTATTCTCTGTATTCACTGTTCTCATGGTTCACTGTTCACTCTTTTCACTGTTCTCTCTGTTCAGTGCTCGCTGTGTTCTCCGTTCTCTGTGTTCACTGTTCTCTGTGTTCACTGTTCTCTGCGTTCAGTGTTCTCTGTGTTCTCTGTTCTCTGTGTTCACTGTTCTCTGTGTTCAGTATTCTCTGTGTTCACTGTTCTGTGTGTTCACTGTTCTCTGTGTTCTGTGTTCTCTGTTTTCAATGTTTTCTGTGTTCACTGCTTTCTGTGTTCACTGTTCTCTGTGTTCACTATTCTCTGTGTTCACTCTTTTATGTATTCACTGTTCTCACTGTTCTCAGTGTTTACTCTGTGTACAGTGTTCTCTGTGTTCACTGGTCTCAGTGTACACTCTCTGTTCACTTATTCTGTGTTCACTGTACTCAGTGTTCACTCTGAGTTCACCGTCCTTTTTCAACTCTGTGTTCAGCATTCTCTGTGTTCACTGTTCTCTGTTTTCAGTGTTCTCTGGGTCACTGTTCTCAGTGTTCACTGTTTTCTGTGTTCACTGTTCTCTTGTTCACTATTCTCTGTGTTCACTGTTTTCTGTGTTCACTCTTCTCTGTGTTCAGTGTTCTATGTTTTCAGTGTTCTCTGTGTTCACTGTTTTTTGTGTTCACTGTTCTCTGTGTTCACTATTCTCTGTATTCACTGTTCTCATGGTTCACTGTTCTCTCTATTCACTTTTCTCTCAGTTTAGTGCTTCCTGTGTTCTCCGTTCTCTGTGTTCACTGTTCTCTGTGTTCACTGTTCTCTATGTTCACTGTTCTCAGCGTTCACTGTTGTCTGTGTTCACTGTTCTCTGTGTACAGTGTTCCCTGTGTTCTCTGTTCTCTGTGTTCCCAGATCTCTGTGTTCAGTGTTGTCTGTGTTCACTCTTCTCTGTGTTCTCTGTTTTCAGTGTTCTCGATGTTCACTGTTGTTTGTGTTCACTGTTTTCTGTCTTCACTGTTCTCTGTGTTCACTGATCTCTGTGTTCACTCTTCTCTGTGTTCTCTGTTTTCAGTGTTCTCTATGTTCACTGTTTTCTGTGTTCACTGTTCTCTGTGTTCACTATTCTCATGGTTCACTGTTTTCTGTGTTCAGTGTTCTCTGAGTTCACTGTTCTCTGTGTTCACTGTTCTCTGTGTTCAGTGTTCTCTGTTTTCAGTGTTCTTTGTGTTCACTGTTCCCTGTGTTCACTGTTCTCTGTGTTCACTGTTCTCAGCGTTCACTGTTGTCTGTGTTTACTGTTCTCTGTGTTCAGTGTTCCCTGCGTTCTCTGTCCTCTGTGTTCACAGGTCTCTGTGTTTAGTGTTTTCTGTGTTCACTCTTCTCTGTGTTCACTCTTCTCTGTGTTCTCTGTTTTCAGTGTTCTCTATGTTCACTGTTTTCTGTGGTCACTGTTTTCTGTGTTCACTGTTCTCTGTGTTCAATATTCTCTGTGTTTACTGTTTTCTCTGTTCAGTGTTCTCTGAGTTCACTGTTCTCTGTGTTCACTGTTCTCTGTGTTCAGTGTTCTCTGTTTTCAGTGTTCTCTATGTTCACATATTCTCTGTGTTCACTGTTTTCTGTGTTCACTGTTCTCTTTGTTCAGTGATGTTTGTGTTCACTGATCTCTGTGTTCACTGTTCTCAGTGTTCAATCTGTGTTCACTTTTTCTGTGTTCACTGTACTCAGTGTTCACTTTGTGTTCACTCTGTGTTCAGTGTTCTCTGTTTTCAATGTTCTCCGTGATCACATTTTTCTGTGTTCACTGTTTTCTGTGTTCACTGTTCTCTGTGTTCAGTGTTCCCGGTGTTCTCTGTTCTCTGTGTTCCCAGATCTCTGTGTTCACTGTTCTCTGTGTTCACTCTTCTCTGTGTTCTCTGTTTTCAGTGTTCTCAATGTTCACTGTTTTCTGTGGTCACTGTTTTCTGTGTTCACTGTTCTCTGTGTTCACTATTTTCTGTGTTCACTGTTTTCTGTGTTCAGTGTTCTCTGAGTTCACTGTTCTGTGTTCACTGTTCTCTGTGTTCAGTGTTCTCTGTTTTCAGTGTTCTCTGTGTTCACATTTTTTCTGTGTTCACTGTTTTCTGTGTTCACTGTTCTCTTTGTTCAGTGTTGTTTGTGTTCACTGATCTCTGTGTTCACTGTTCTCAGTGTTCACTTTGTGTTCACTTTCTCTGTGTTCACTGTACTCAGTGTTCACTCTGTGTTAACTTTGTTTTCTCTCTTCTCTGTGTTCAGTGTTCTCTGAGTTCACTGTTCTCTGTGTTCACTGTTCTCAGCGTTCACTGTTGTCTGTGTTTACTGTGCTCTGTGTTCAGTGTTCCCTGCGTTCTCTGTCCTCTGTGTTCACAGGTCTCTGTGTTCAGTGTTGACTGTGTTCACTCTTCTCTGTGTTCACTCTTCTCTGTGTTCTCTGTTTTCAGTGTTCTCTATGTTCACTGTTTTCTGTGGTCACTGTTTTCTGTGTTCACTGTTCTCTGTGTTCACTATTCTCTGTGTTCACTGTTTTCTGTGTTCAGTGTTCTCTGAGTTCACTGTTCTCTGTGTTCACTGTTCTCTGTGTTCAGTGTTCTCTGTTTTCAGTGTTCTCTGTGATCACATTTTTTCTGTGTTCACTGTTTTCTGTGTTCACTGTTCTCTTTGTTCAGTGCTGTTTGTGTTCACTGTTCTCTTTGTTCGCTGTTCTCTGTGTTCACTGTTCTCTGAGTCCACTGTTCTTTGTGTTCACTGTTCTCTGTGTTCAGTGTTCTCTGTTTTCAGTGTTCCCTGTGTTCTCTGTGTTCACTGTTCTCTGTGTTCAGTATTCTCTGTGTTCACTGTTCTGTGTGTTCACTGTTCTCTGTGTTCTGTGTTCTCTGTTTTCAGTGTTTTCTGTATTCACTGCTTTCTGTGTTCACTGTTCTCTGTGTTCACTATTCTCTGTGTTCACTGTTTTCTGTATTCACTGTTCTCTGTGTTCACTGTTCTCTCTGTTCACTGTTTCAGTGTTTTCTCTGTGTACAGTATTATCTGTGTTCACTGGTCTCAGTGTTCACTCTCTGTTACTTTCTCTGTGTTCACTGTACTCAGTGTTCACTCTGTGTTCACCGTCCTTTTTTTACTCTGTGTTCAGTGTTCTCTGTGTTCACTGTTCTCTGTTTTCAGTGTTCTCTGGGTCTCTGCTCTCAGTGTTCACTGTTTTCTGTGTTCACTGTTCTCTTTGTTCAGTGCTGTTTGTGTTCACTGTTCTCTTTGTTCGCTGTTCTCTGTGTTCACTGTTCTCTGAGTCCACTGTTCTTTGTGTTCACTGTTCTCTGTGTTCAGTGTTCTCTGTTTTCAGTGTTCCCTGTGTTCTCTGTGTTCACTGTTCTCTGTGTTCAGTATTCTCTGTGTTCACTTTTCTGTGTGTTCACTGTTCTCTGTGTTCTGTGTTCTCTGTTTTCAGTGTTGTATGTATTCACTGCTTTCTGTGTTCACTGTTCTCTCTGTTCACTATTCTCTGTGTTCACTGTTTTCTGTATTCACTGTTCTCTGTGTTCACTGTTCTCTCTGTTCACTGTTTCAGTGTTTTCTCTGTGTACAGTATTATCTGTGTTCACTGGTCTCAGTGTTCACTCTCTGTTACTTTCTCGGGGTTCACTGTACTCAGTGTTCACTCTGTGTTCACCGTCCTTTTTTTACTCTGTGTTCAGTGTTCTCTGTGTTCACTGTTCTCTGTTTTCAGTGTTCTCTGGGTCTCTGCTCTCAGTGTTCACTGTTTTCTGTGTTCACTGTTCTCTTGTTCACTATTCTCTATGTTCACTGTTTTCTGTGTTCACTGTTCTCTGTGTTCAGTGTTCTCTGTTTTCAGTGTTCTCTGTGTTCACTGTCTTTTGTGTTCACTGTTCAATGTGTTCACTATTCTCTGTATTCACTGTTCTCATGGTTCACTGTTCACTCTTTTCACTGTTCTCTCTGTTCAGTGCTCGCTGTGTTCTCCGTTCTCTGTGTTCACTGTTCTCTGTGTTCACTGTTCTCTGCGTTCAGTGTTCTCTGTGTTCTCTGTTCTCTGTGTTCACTGTTCTCTGTGTTCAGTATTCTCTGTGTTCACTGTTCTGTGTGTTCACTGTTCTCTGTGTTCTGTGTTCTCTGTTTTCAATGTTTTCTGTGTTCACTGCTTTCTGTGTTCACTGTTCTCTGTGTTCACTATTCTCTGTGTTCACTCTTTTATGTATTCACTGTTCACACTGTTCTCAGTGTTTACTCTGTGTCCAGTGTTCTCTGTGTTCACTGGTCTCAGTGTACACTCTCTGTTCACTTATTCTGTGTTCACTGTACTCAGTGTTCACTCTGAGTTCACCGTCCTTTTTCAACTCTGTGTTCAGCGTTCTCTGTGTTCACTGTTCTCTGTTTTCAGTGTTCTCTGGGTCACTGTTCTCAGTGTTCACTGTTTTCTGTGTTCACTGTTCTCTTGTTCACTATTCTCTGTGTTCACTGTTTTCTGTGTTCACTCTTCTCTGTGTTCAGTGTTCTATGTTTTCAGTGTTCTCTGTGTTGACTGTTTTTTGTGTTCACTGTTCTCTGTGTTCACTATTCTCTGTATTCACTGTTCTCATGGTTCACTGTTCTCTCTATTCACTTTTCTCTCAGTTTAGTGCTTCCTGTGTTCTCCGTTCTCTGTGTTCACTGTTCTCTGTGTTCACTGTTCTCTATGTTCACTGTTCTCAGCGTTCACTGTTGTCTGTGTTCACTGTTCTCTGTGTTCAGTGTTCCCTGTGTTCTCTGTTCTCTGTGTTCCCAGATCTCTGTGTTCAGTGTTGTCTGTGTTCACTCTTCTCTGTGTTCTCTGTTTTCAGTGTTCTCGATGTTCACTGTTTTTTGTGTTCACTGTTTTCTGTCTTCACTGTTCTCTGTGTTCACTGATCTCCGTGTTCACTCTTCTCTGTGTTCTCTGTTTTCAGTGTTCTCTATGTTCACTGTTTTCTGTGGTCACTGTTCTCTGTGTTCACTGTTCTCTATGTTCACTGTTCTCAGCGTTCACTGTTGTCTGTGTTCACTGTTCTCTGTGTTCAGTGTTCCCTGTGTTCTCTGTTCTCTGTGTTCCCAGATCTCTGTGTTCAGTGTTGTCTGTGTTCACTCTTCTCTGTGTTCTCTGTTTTCAGTGTTCTCGATGTTCACTGTTTTTTGTGTTCACTGTTTTCTGTCTTCACTGTTCTCTGTGTTCACTCTTCTCTGTGTTCTCTGTTTTCAGTGTTCTCTATGTTCACTGTTTTCTGTGGTCACTGTTTTCTGTGTTCACTGTTCTCTGTGTTCACTATTCTCATGGTTCACTGTTTTCTGTGTTCAGTGTTCTCTGAGTTCACTGTTCTCTGTGTTCACTGTTCTCTGTGTTCAGTGTTCTCTGTTTTCAGTGTTCTTTGCGTTCACTGTTCCCTGTGTTCACTGTTCTCTGTGTTCACTGTTCTCAGCGTTCACTGTTGTCTGTGTTTACTGTTCTCTGTGTTCAGTGTTCCCTGCGTTCTCTGTCCTCTGTGTTCACAGGTCTCTGTGGTTAGTGTTTTCTGTGTTCACTCTTCTCTGTGTTACTCTTCTCTGTGTTCTCTGTTTTCAGTGTTCTCTATGTTCACTGTTTTCTGTGGTCACTGTTTTCTGTGGTCACTGTTCTCTGTGTTCAATATTCTCTGTGTTCACTGTTTTCTCTGTTCAGTGTTCTCTGAGTTCACTGTTCTCTGTGTTCAGTGTTCTCTGTTTTCAGTGTTCTCTGTGTTCACATATTCTCTGTGTTCACTGTTTTCTGTGTTCACTGTTCTCTTTGATCAGTGATGTTTGTGTTCACTGATCTCTGTGTTCACTGTTCTCAGTGTTCAATCTGTGTTCACTTTTTCTGTGTTCACTGTACTCAGTGTTCACTTTGTGTTCACTCTGTGTTCAGTGTTCTCTGTTTTCAGTGTTCTCTGTGATCACATTTTTCTGTGTTCACTGTTTTCTGTGTTCACTGTTCTCTGTGTTCAGTGTTCCCGGTGTTCTCTGTTCTCTGTGTTCCCAGATCTCTGTGTTCACTGTTCTCTGTGTTCACTATTCTCTGTGTTCTCTGTTTTCAGTGTTCTCAATGTTCACTGTTTTCTGTGGTCACTGTTTTCTGTGTTCACTGTTCTCTGTGTTCTGTGTTCTCTGTTTTCAATGTTTTCTGTGTTCACTGCTTTCTGTGTTCACTGTTCTCTGTGTTCACTATTCTCTGTGTTCACTCTTTTATGTATTCACTGTTCACACTGTTCTCAGTGTTTACTCTGTGTCCAGTGTTCTCTGTGTTCACTGGTCTCAGTGTACACTCTCTGTTCACTTATTCTGTGTTCACTGTACTCAGTGTTCACTCTGAGTTCACCGTCCTTTTTCAACTCTGTGTTCAGCGTTCTCTGTGTTCACTGTTCTCTGTTTTCAGTGTTCTCTGGGTCACTGTTCTCAGTGTTCACTGTTTTCTGTGTTCACTGTTCTCTTGTTCACTATTCTCTGTGTTCACTGTTTTCTGTGTTCACTCTTCTCTGTGTTCAGTGTTCTATGTTTTCAGTGTTCTCTGTGTTCACTGTTTTTTGTGTTCACTGTTCTCTGTGTTCACTATTCTCTGTATTCACTGTTCTCATGGTTCACTGTTCTCTCTATTCACTTTTCTCTCAGTTTAGTGCTTCCTGTGTTCTCCGTTCTCTGTGTTCACTGTTCTCTGTGTTCACTGTTCTCTATGTTCACTGTTCTCAGCGTTCACTGTTGTCTGTGTTCACTGTTCTCTGTGTACAGTGTTCCCTGTGTTCTCTGTTCTCTGTGTTCCCAGATCTCTGTGTTCAGTGTTGTCTGTGTTCACTCTTCTCTGTGTTCTCTGTTTTCAGTGTTCTCGATGTTCACTGTTGTTTGTGTTCACTGTTTTCTGTCTTCACTGTTCTCTGTGTTCACTCTTCTCTGTGTTCTCTGTTTTCAGTGTTCTCTATGTTCACTGTTTTCTGTGGTCACTGTTTTCTGTGTTCACTGTTCTCTGTGTTCACTATTCTCATGGTTCACTGTTTTCTGTGTTCAGTGTTCTCTGAGTTCACTGTTCTCTGTGTTCACTGTTCTCTGTGTTCAGTGTTCTCTGTTTTCAGTGTTCTTTGCGTTCACTGTTCCCTGTGTTCACTGTTCTCTGTGTTCACTGTTCTCAGCGTTCACTGTTGTCTGTGTTTACTGTTCTCTGTGTTCAGTGTTCCCTGCGTTCTCTGTCCTCTGTGTTCACAGGTCTCTGTGTTTAGTGTTTTCTGTGTTCACTCTTCTCTGTGTTCACTCTTCTCTGTGTTCTCTGTTTTCAGTGTTCTCTATGTTCACTGTTTTCTGTGGTCACTGTTTTCTGTGGTCACTGTTCTCTGTGTTCAATATTCTCTGTGTTCACTGTTTTCTCTGTTCAGTGTTCTCTGAGTTCACTGTTCTCTGTGTTCAGTGTTCTCTGTTTTCAGTGTTCTCTGTGTTCACATATTCTCTGTGTTCACTGTTTTCTGTGTTCACTGTTCTCTTTGATCAGTGATGTTTGTGTTCACTGATCTCTGTGTTCACTGTTCTCAGTGTTCAATCTGTGTTCACTTTTTCTGTGTTCACTGTACTCAGTGTTCACTTTGTGTTCACTCTGTGTTCAGTGTTCTCTGTTTTCAGTGTTCTCTGTGATCACATTTTTCTGTGTTCACTGTTTTCTGTGTTCACTGTTCTCTGTGTTCAGTGTTCCCGGTGTTCTCTGTTCTCTGTGTTCCCAGATCTCTGTGTTCACTGTTCTCTGTGTTCACTATTCTCTGTGTTCTCTGTTTTCAGTGTTCTCAATGTTCACTGTTTTCTGTGGTCACTGTTTTCTGTGTTCACTGTTCTCTGTGTTCACTATTTTCTGTGTTCACTGTTTTCTGTGTTCAGTGTTCTCTGAGTTCACTGTTCTGTGTTCAGTGTTCTCTGTGTTCAGTGTTCTCTGTTTTCCGTGTTCTCTGTGTTCACATTTTTTCTGTGTTCACTGTTTTCTGTGTTCACTGTTCTCTTTGTTCAGTGTTGTCTGTGTTCACTCTTCTCTGTGTTCACTCTTCTCTGTGTTCTCTGTTTTCAGTGTTCTCTATGTTCACTGTTTTCTATGGTCACTGTTTTCTGTGTTCACTGTTCTCTGTGTTCAGTGTTCTCTGTGTTCACTGTTTTCTGTGTTCAGTGTTCTCTGAGTTCACTGTTCTCTGTGTTCACTGTTCTCTGTGTTCAGTGTTCTCTGTTTTCAGTGTTCTCTGTGATCACATTTTTTCTGTGTTCACTGTTTTCTGTGTTCACTGTTCTCTTTGTTCAGTTCTGTTTGTGTTCACTGTTCTCTTTGTTCGCTGTTCTCTGTGTTCACTGTTCTCTGAGTCCACTGTTCTTTGTGTTCACTGTTCTCTGTGTTCAGTGTTCTCTGTTTTCAGTGTTCCCTGTGTTCTCTGTGTTCACTGTTCTCTGTGTTCAGTATTCTCTGTGTTCACTGTTCTGTGTGTTCACTGTTCTCTGTGTTCTGTGTTCTCTGTTTTCAGTGTTTTCTGTATTCACTGCTTTCTGTGTTCACTGTTCTCTGTGTTCACTATTCTCTGTGTTCACTGTTTTCTGTATTCACTGTTCTCTGTGTTCACTGTTCTCTCTGTTCACTGTTTCAGTGTTTTCTCTGTGTACAGTATTATCTGTGTTCACTGGTCTCAGTGTTCACTCTCTGTTACTTTCTCGGGGTTCACTGTACTCAGTGTTCACTCTGTGTTCACCGTCCTTTTGTTACTCTGTGTTCAGTGTTCTCTGTGTTCACTGTTCTCTGTTTTCAGTGTTCTCTGGGTCTCTGCTCTCAGTGTTCACTGTTTTCTGTGTTCACTGTTCTCTTGTTCACTATTCTCTATGTTCACTGTTTTCTGTGTTCACTGTTCTCTGTGTTCAGTGTTCTCTGTTTTCAGTGTTCTCTGTGTTCACTGTTTTTTGTGTTCACTGTTCAATGTGTTCACTATTCTCTGTATTCACTGTTCTCATGGTTCACTGTTCACTCTTTTCACTGTTCTCTCTGTTCAGTGCTCGCTGTGTTCTCCGTTCTCTGTGTTCACTGTTCTCTGTGTTCACTGTTCTCTGCGTTCAGTGTTCTCTGTGTTCTCTGTTCTCTGTGTTCACTGTTCTCTGTGTTCAGTATTCTCTGTGTTCACTGTTCTGTGTGTTCACTGTTCTCTGTGTTCTGTGTTCTCTGTTTTCAATGTTTTCTGTGTTCACTGCTTTCTGTGATCACTGTTCTCTGTGTTCACTATTCTCTGTGTTCACTCTTTTATGTATTCACTGTTCTCACTGTTCTCAGTGTTTACTCTGTGTACAGTGTTCTCTGTGTTCACTGGTCTCAGTGTACACTCTCTGTTCACTTATTCTGTGTTCACTGTACTCAGTGTTCACTCTGAGTTCACCGTCCTTTTTCAACTCTGTGTTCAGCATTCTCTGTGTTCACTGTTCTCTGTTTTCAGTGTTCTCTGGGTCACTGTTCTCAGTGTTCACTGTTTTCTGTGTTCACTGTTCTCTTGTTCACTATTCTCTGTGTTCACTGTTTTCTGTGTTCACTCTTCTCTGTGTTCAGTGTTCTATGTTTTCAGTGTTCTCTGTGTTCACTGTTTTTTGTGTTCACTGTTCTCTGTGTTCACTATTCTCTGTATTCACTGTTCTCATGGTTCACTGTTCTCTCTATTCACTTTTCTCTCAGTTTAGTGCTTCCTGTGTTCTCCGTTCTCTGTGTTCACTGTTCTCTGTGTTCACTGTTCTCTATGTTCACTGTTCTCAGCGTTCACTGTTGTCTGTGTTCACTGTTCTCTGTGTACAGTGTTCCCTGTGTTCTCTGTTCTCTGTGTTCCCAGATCTCTGTGTTCAGTGTTGTCTGTGTTCACTCTTCTCTGTGTTCTCTGTTTTCAGTGTTCTCGATGTTCACTGTTGTTTGTGTTCACTGTTTTCTGTCTTCACTGTTCTCTGTGTTCACTGATCTCTGTGTTCACTCTTCTCTGTGTTCTCTGTTTTCAGTGTTCTCTATGTTCACTGTTTTCTGTGTTCACTGTTCTCTGTGTTCACTATTCTCATGGTTCACTGTTTTCTGTGTTCAGTGTTCTCTGAGTTCACTGTTCTCTGTGTTCACTGTTCTCTGTGTTCAGTGTTCTCTGTTTTCAGTGTTCTTTGTGTTCACTGTTCCCTGTGTTCACTGTTCTCTGTGTTCACTGTTCTCAGCGTTCACTGTTGTCTGTGTTTACTGTTCTCTGTGTTCAGTGTTCCCTGCGTTCTCTGTCCTCTGTGTTCACAGGTCTCTGTGTTTAGTGTTTTCTGTGTTCACTCTTCTCTGTGTTCACTCTTCTCTGTGTTCTCTGTTTTCAGTGTTCTCTATGTTCACTGTTTTCTGTGGTCACTGTTTTCTGTGTTCACTGTTCTCTGTGTTCAATATTCTCTGTGTTCACTGTTTTCTCTGTTCAGTGTTCTCTGAGTTCACTGTTCTGTGTTCAGTGTTCTCTGTGTTCAGTGTTCTCTGTTTTCCGTGTTCTCTGTGTTCACATTTTTTCTGTGTTCACTGTTTTCTGTGTTCACTGTTCTCTTTGTTCAGTGTTGTCTGTGTTCACTCTTCTCTGTGTTCACTCTTCTCTGTGTTCTCTGTTTTCAGTGTTCTCTATGTTCACTGTTTTCTATGGTCACTGTTTTCTGTGTTCACTGTTCTCTGTGTTCAGTGTTCTCTGTGTTCACTGTTTTCTGTGTTCAGTGTTCTCTGAGTTCACTGTTCTCTGTGTTCACTGTTCTCTGTGTTCAGTGTTCTCTGTTTTCAGTGTTCTCTGTGATCACATTTTTTCTGTGTTCACTGTTTTCTGTGTTCACTGTTCTCTTTGTTCAGTTCTGTTTGTGTTCACTGTTCTCTTTGTTCGCTGTTCTCTGTGTTCACTGTTCTCTGAGTCCACTGTTCTTTGTGTTCACTGTTCTCTGTGTTCAGTGTTCTCTGTTTTCAGTGTTCCCTGTGTTCTCTGTGTTCACTGTTCTCTGTGTTCAGTATTCTCTGTGTTCACTGTTCTGTGTGTTCACTGTTCTCTGTGTTCTGTGTTCTCTGTTTTCAGTGTTTTCTGTATTCACTGCTTTCTGTGTTCACTGTTCTCTGTGTTCACTATTCTCTGTGTTCACTGTTTTCTGTCTTCACTGTTCTCTGTGTTCACTGTTCTCTCTGTTCACTGTTTCAGTGTTTTCTCTGTGTACAGTATTATCTGTGTTCACTGGTCTCAGTGTTCACTCTCTGTTACTTTCTCGGGGTTCACTGTACTCAGTGTTCACTCTGTGTTCACCGTCCTTTTTTTACTCTGTGTTCAGTGTTCTCTGTGTTCACTGTTCTCTGTTTTCAGTGTTCTCTGGGTCTCTGCTCTCAGTGTTCACTGTTTTCTGTGTTCACTGTTCTCTTTGTTCAGTGCTGTTTGTGTTCACTGTTCTCTTTGTTCGCTGTTCTCTGTGTTCACTGTTCTCTGAGTCCACTGTTCTTTGTGTTCACTGTTCTCTGTGTTCAGTGTTCTCTGTTTTCAGTGTTCCCTGTGTTCTCTGTGTTCACTGTTCTCTGTGTTCAGTATTCTCTGTGTTCCCTGTTCTGTGTGTTCACTGTTCTCTGTGTTCTGTGTTCTCTGTTTTCAGTGTTTTCTGTATTCACTGCTTTCTGTGTTCACTGTTCTCTGTGTTCACTATTCTCTGTGTTCACTGTTTTCTGTATTCACTGTTCTCTGTGTTCACTGTTCTCTCTGTTCACTGTTTCAGTGTTTTCTCTGTGTACAGTATTATCTGTGTTCACTGGTCTCAGTGTTCACTCTCTGTTACTTTCTCGGGGTTCACTGTACTCAGTGTTCACTCTGTGTTCACCGTCCTTTTGTTACTCTGTGTTCAGTGTTCTCTGTGTTCACTGTTCTCTGTTTTCAGTGTTCTCTGGGTCTCTGCTCTCAGTGTTCACTGTTTTCTGTGTTCACTGTTCTCTTGTTCACTATTCTCTATGTTCACTGTTTTCTGTGTTCACTGTTCTCTGTGTTCAGTGTTCTCTGTTTTCAGTGTTCTCTGTGTTCACAGTTTTTTGTGTTCACTGTTCAATGTGTTCACTATTCTCTGTATTCACTGTTCTCATGGTTCACTGTTCACTCTTTTCACTGTTCTCTCTGTTCAGTGCTCGCTGTGTTCTCCGTTCTCTGTGTTCACTGTTCTCTGTGTTCACTGTTCTCTGCGTTCAGTGTTCTCTGTGTTCTCTGTTCTCTGTGTTCACTGTTCTCTGTGTTCAGTATTCTCTGTGTTCACTGTTCTGTGTGTTCACTGTTCTCTGTGTTCTGTGTTCTCTGTTTTCAATGTTTTCTGTGTTCACTGCTTTCTGTGTTCACTGTTCTCTGTGTTCACTATTCTCTGTGTTCACTCTTTTATGTATTCACTGTTCTCACTGTTCTCAGTGTTTACTCTGTGTACAGTGTTCTCTGTGTTCACTGGTCTCAGTGTACACTCTCTGTTCACTTATTCTGTGTTCACTGTACTCAGTGTTCACTCTGAGTTCACCGTCCTTTTTCAACTCTGTGTTCAGCGTTCTCTGTGTTCACTGTTCTCTGTTTTCAGTGTTCTCTGGGTCACTGTTCTCAGTGTTCACTGTTTTCTGTGTTCACTGTTCTCTTGTTCACTATTCTCTGTGTTCACTGTTTTCTGTGTTCACTCTTCTCTGTGTTCAGTGTTCTATGTTTTCAGTGTTCTCTGTGTTCACTGTTTTTTGTGTTCACTGTTCTCTGTGTTCACTATTCTCTGTATTCACTGTTCTCATGGTTCACTGTTCTCTCTATTCACTTTTCTCTCAGTTTAGTGCTTCCTGAGTTCTCCGTTCTCTGTGTTCACTGTTCTCTGTGTTCACTGTTCTCTATGTTCACTGTTCTCAGCGTTCACTGTTGTCTGTGTTCACTGTTCTCTGTGTTCAGTGTTCCCTGTGTTCTCTGTTCTCTGTGTTCCCAGATCTCTGTGTTCAGTGTTGTCTGTGTTCACTCTTCTCTGTGTTCTCTGTTTTCAGTGTTCTCGATGTTCACTGTTTTTTGTGTTCACTGTTTTCTGTCTTCACTGTTCTCTGTGTTCACTGATCTCTGTGTTCACTCTTCTCTGTGTTCTCTGTTTTCAGTGTTCTCTATGTTCACTGTTTTCTGTGGTCACTGTTTTCTGTGTTCACTGTTCTCTGTGTTCACTATTCTCATGGTTCACTGTTTTCTGTGTTCAGTGTTCTCTGAGTTCACTGTTCTCTGTGTTCACTGTTCTCTGTGTTCAGTGTTCTCTGTTTTCAGTGTTCTTTGTGTTCACTGTTCCCTGTGTTCACTGTTCTCTGTGTTCACTGTTCTCAGCGTTCACTGTTGTCTGTGTTTACTGTTCTCTGTGTTCAGTGTTCCCTGCGTTCTCTGTCCTGTGTTCACAGGTCTCTGTGTTTAGTGTTTTCTGTGTTCACTCTTCTCTGTGTTCACTCTTCTCTGTGTTCTCTGTTTTCTGTGTTCTCTATGTTCACTGTTTTCTGTGGTCACTGTTTTCTGTGTTCACTGTTCTCTGTGTTGAATATTCTCTGTGTTCACTGTTTTCTGTGTTCAGTGTTCTCTGTTTTCAGTGTTCTCTGTGTTCACATTTTCTCTGTGTTCACTGTTTTCTGTGTTCACTGTTCTCTTTGTTCAGTGATGTTTGTGTTCACTGATCTCTGTGTTCACTGTTCTCAGTGTTCAATCTGTGTTCACTTTTTCTGTGTTCACTGTACTCAGTGTTCACTTTGTGTTCACTCTGTGTTCAGTGTTCTCTGTTTTCAGTGTTCTCTGTGATCACATTTTTCTGTGTTCACTGTTCTCTGTGTTCTGTGTTCTCTGTTTTCAGTGTTTTCTGTATTCACTGCTTTCTGTGTTCACTGTTCTCTGTGTTCACTATTCTCTGTGTTCACTGTTTTCTGTCTTCACTGTTCTCTGTGTTCACTGTTCTCTCTGTTCACTGTTTCAGTGTTTTCTCTGTGTACAGTATTATCTGTGTTCACTGGTCTCAGTGTTCACTCTCTGTTACTTTCTCGGGGTTCACTGTACTCAGTGTTCACTCTGTGTTCACCGTCCTTTTTTTACTCTGTGTTCAGTGTTCTCTGTGTTCACTGTTCTCTGTTTTCAGTGTTCTCTGGGTCTCTGCTCTCAGTGTTCACTGTTTTCTGTGTTCACTGTTCTCTTTGTTCAGTGCTGTTTGTGTTCACTGTTCTCTTTGTTCGCTGTTCTCTGTGTTCACTGTTCTCTGAGTCCACTGTTCTTTGTGTTCACTGTTCTCTGTGTTCAGTGTTCTCTGTTTTCAGTGTTCCCTGTGTTCTCTGTGTTCACTGTTCTCTGTGTTCAGTATTCTCTGTGTTCACTGTTCTGTGTGTTCACTGTTCTCTGTGTTCTGTGTTCTCTGTTTTCAGTGTTTTCTGTATTCACTGCTTTCTGTGTTCACTGTTCTCTGTGTTCACTATTCTCTGTGTTCACTGTTTTCTGTATTCACTGTTCTCTGTGTTCACTGTTCTCTCTGTTCACTGTTTCAGTGTTTTCTCTGTGTACAGTATTATCTGTGTTCACTGGTCTCAGTGTTCACTCTCTGTTACTTTCTCGGGGTTCACTGTACTCAGTGTTCACTCTGTGTTCACCGTCCTTTTGTTACTCTGTGTTCAGTGTTCTCTGTGTTCACTGTTCTCTGTTTTCAGTGTTCTCTGGGTCTCTGCTCTCAGTGTTCACTGTTTTCTGTGTTCACTGTTCTCTTGTTCACTATTCTCTATGTTCACTGTTTTCTGTGTTCACTGTTCTCTGTGTTCAGTGTTCTCTGTTTTCAGTGTTCTCTGTGTTCACAGCTTTTTGTGTTCACTGTTCAATGTGTTCACTATTCTCTGTATTCACTGTTCTCATGGTTCACTGTTCACTCTTTTCACTGTTCTCTCTGTTCAGTGCTCGCTGTGTTCTCCGTTCTCTGTGTTCACTGTTCTCTGTGTTCACTGTTCTCTGCGTTCAGTGTTCTCTGTGTTCTCTGTTCTCTGTGTTCACTGTTCTCTGTGTTCAGTATTCTCTGTGTTCACTGTTCTGTGTGTTCACTGTTCTCTGTGTTCTGTGTTCTCTGTTTTCAATGTTTTCTGTGTTCACTGCTTTCTGTGTTCACTGTTCTCTGTGTTCACTATTCTCTGTGTTCACTCTTTTATGTATTCACTGTTCTCACTGTTCTCAGTGTTTACTCTGTGTACAGTGTTCTCTGTGTTCACTGGTCTCAGTGTACACTCTCTGTTCACTTATTCTGTGTTCACTGTACTCAGTGTTCACTCTGAGTTCACCGTCCTTTTTCAACTCTGTGTTCAGCGTTTTCTGTGTTCACTGTTCTCTGTTTTCAGTGTTCTCTGGGTCACTGTTCTCAGTGTTCACTGTTTTCTGTGTTCACTGTTCTCTTGTTCACTATTCTCTGTGTTCACTGTTTTCTGTGTTCACTCTTCTCTGTGTTCAGTGTTCTATGTTTTCAGTGTTCTCTGTGTTCACTGTTTTTTGTGTTCACTGTTCTATGTGTTCACTATTCTCTGTATTCACTGTTCTCATGGTTCACTGTTCTCTCTATTCACTTTTCTCTCAGTTTAGTGCTTCCTGAGTTCTCCGTTCTCTGTGTTCACTGTTCTCTGTGTTCACTGTTCTCTATGTTCACTGTTCTCAGCGTTCACTGTTGTCTGTGTTCACTGTTCTCTGTGTTCAGTGTTCCCTGTGTTCTCTGTTCTCTGTGTTCCCAGATCTCTGTGTTCAGTGTTGTCTGTGTTCACTCTTCTCTGTGTTCTCTGTTTTCAGTGTTCTCGATGTTCACTGTTTTTTGTGTTCACTGTTTTCTGTCTTCACTGTTCTCTGTGTTCACTGATCTCTGTGTTCACTCTTCTCTGTGTTCTCTGTTTTCAGTGTTCTCTATGTTCACTGTTTTCTGTGGTCACTGTTTTCTGTGTTCACTGTTCTCTGTGTTCACTATTCTCATGGTTCACTGTTTTCTGTGTTCAGTGTTCTCTGAGTTCACTGTTCTCTGTGTTCACTGTTCTCTGTGTTCAGTGTTCTCTGTTTTCAGTGTTCTTTGTGTTCACTGTTCCCTGTGTTCACTGTTCTCTGTGTTCACTGTTCTCAGCGTTCACTGTTGCCTGTGTTTACTGTTCTCTGTGTTCAGTGTTCCCTGCGTTCTCTGTCCTGTGTTCACAGGTCTCTGTGTTTAGTGTTTTCTGTGTTCACTCTTCTCTGTGTTCACTCTTCTCTGTGTTCTCTGTTTTCTGTGTTCTCTATGTTCACTGTTTTCTGTGGTCACTGTTTTCTGTGTTCACTGTTCTCTGTGTTCAATATTCTCTGTGTTCACTGTTTTCTGTGTTCAGTGTTCTCTGTTTTCAGTGTTCTCTGTGTTCACATTTTCTCTGTGTTCACTGTTTTCTGTGTTCACTGTTCTCTTTGTTCAGTGATGTTTGTGTTCACTGATCTCTGTGTTCACTGTTCTCAGTGTTCAATCTGTGTTCACTTTTTCTGTGTTCACTGTACTCAGTGTTCACTTTGTGTTCACTCTGTGTTCAGTGTTCTCTGTTTTCAGTGTTCTCTGTGATCACATTTTTCTGTGTTCACTGTTTTCTGTGTTCACTGTTCTCTGTGTTCAGTGTTCCCGGTGTTCTCTGTTCTCTGTGTTCCCAGATCTCGGTGTTCACTGTTCTCTGTGTTCACTCTTCTCTGTGTTCTCTGTTTTCAGTGTTCTCAATGTTCACTGTTTTCTGTGGTCACTGTTTTCTGTGTTCACTGTTCTCTGTGTTCACTATTCTCTGTGTTCACTGTTTTCTGTGTTCAGTGTTCTCTGAGTTCACTGTTCTCTGTGTTCACTGTTCTCTGTTTTCAGTGTTCTCTGTGTTCACATTTTTTCTGTGTTCACTGTTTTCTGTGTTCACTGTTCTCTTTGTTCAGTGTTGTTTGTGTTCAGTGATCTCTGTGTTCACCGTTCTCAGTGCTCACTTTGTGTTCACTTTCTCTGTGTTCACTGTACTCAGTGTTCACTCTGTGTTCACTCTGTGTTCAGTGTTCTCTGAGTTCACTGTTCTCTGTGTTCACTTTTCTCTGTCTTCAGTGTTCTCTGAGTTCACTGTTCTCTGTGTTCACTATTCTCTGATTTCACTGTTTTCTGTATTCACTGTTCTCTCAGTTTAGTGCTCCCTGTGTTCTCCGTTCTCTGTGTTCACTGTTCTCTGTGTTCACTGTTCTCTGTGTTCACTGTTCTCAGCGTTCACTGTTGACTGTGTTCCCAGATCTCTGTGTTCAGTGTTGTCTGTGTTCACTCTTCTCTGTGTTCTCTGTTTTCAGTGTTCTCTATGTTCACTGTTTTCTGTGTTCACTGTTTTCTGTGTTCACTGTTCTCTGTGTTCACTATTCTCTGTGTTCACTGTTTTCTGTGTTCACTCTTCTCTGTGTTCAGTGTTCTATGTTTTCAGTGTTCTCTGTGTTCACTGTTTTTTGTGTTCACTGTTCTCTGTGTTCACTATTCTCTGTATTCACTGTTCTCATGGTTCACTGTTCTCTCTGTTCACTTTTCTCTCAGTTTAGTGCTTCCTGTGTTCTCCGTTCTCTGTGTTCACTGTTCTCTGTGTTCACTGTTCTCTATGTTCACTGTTCTCAGCGTTCACTGTTGTCTGTGTTCACTGTTCTCTGTGTTCAGTGTTCCCTGTGTTCTCTGTTCTCTGTGTTCCCAGATCTCTGTGTTCAGTGTTGTCTGTGTTCACTCTTCTCTGTGTTCTCTGTTTTCAGTGTTCTCTATGTTCACTGTTTTCTGTGGTCACTGTTTTCTGTGTTCACTGTTCTCTGTGTTCACTATTCTCATTGTTCACTGTTTTCTGTGTTCAGTGTTCTCTGAGTTCACTGTTCTCTGTGTTCACTGTTCTCTGTGTTCAGTGTTCTCTGTTTTCAGTGTTCTTTGTGTTCACTGTTCCCAGTGTTCACTGTTCTCTGTGTTCACTGTTCTCAGCGTTCACTGTTGTCTGTGTTTACTGTTCTCTGTGTTCAGTGTTCCCTGCGTTCTCTGTCCTCTGTGTTCACAGGTCTCTGTGTTTAGAGTTTTCTGTGTTCACTCTTCTCTGTGTTCACTCTTCTCTGTGTTCTCTGTTTTCAGTGTTCTCTATGTTCACTGTTTTCTGTGGTCACTGTTTTCTGTGTTCACTGTTCTCTGTGTTCAATATTCTCTGTGTTCACTGTTTTCTGTGTTCAGTGTTCTCTGAGTTCACTGTTCTCTGTGTTCACTGTTCTCTGTGTTCAGTGTTCTCTGTTTTAAGTGTTCTCTGTGTTCACATATTCTCTGTGTTCACTGTTTTCTGTGTTCACTGTTCTCTTTGTTCAGTGATGTTTGTGTTCACTGATCTCTGTGTTCACTTTTCTCAGGGTTCAATCTGTGTTCACTTTTTCTGTGTTCACTGTACTCAGTGTTCACTTTGTGTTCACTCTGTGTTCAGTGTTCTCTGTTTTCAGTGTTCTCTGTGATCACATTTTTCTGTGTTCACTGTTTTCTGTGTTCACTGTTCTCTGTGTTCAGTGTTCCCGGTGTTCTCTGTTCTCTGTGTTCCCAGATCTCTGTGTTCACTGTTCTCTGTGTTCACTCTTCTCTGTGTTCTCTGTTTTCAGTGTTCTCAATGTTCACTGTTTTCTGTGGTCACTGTTTTCTGTGGTCACTGTTCTCTGTGTTCACTATTTTCTGTGTTCACTGTTTTCTGTGTTCAGTGTTCTCTGAGTTCACTGTTCTGTGTTCACTGTTCTCTGTGTTCAGTGTTCTCTGTTTTCCGTGTTCTCTGTGTTCACATTTTTTCTGTGTTCACTGTTTTCTGTGTTCACTGTTCTCTTTGTTCAGTGTTCTCTGAGTTCACTGTTCTGTGTTGACTGTTCTCTGTGTTCAGTGTTCTCTGTTTTCCGTGTTCTCTGTGTTCACATTTTTTCTGTGTTCACTGTTTTTTGTGTTCACTGTTCAATGCGTTCACTATTCTCTGTATTCACTGTTCTCATGGTTCACTGTTCACTCTTTTCACTGTTCTCTCTGTTCAGTGCTCGCTGTGTTCTCCGTTCTCTGTGTTCACTGTTCTCTGTGTTCACTGTTCTCTGCGTTCAGTGTTCTCTTTGTTCTCTGTTCTCTGTGTTCACTGTTCTCTGTGTTCAGTATTCTCTGTGTTCACTGTTCTGTGTGTTCACTGTTCTCTGTGTTCTGTGTTCTCTGTTTTCAATGTTTTCTGTGTTCACTGCTTTCTGTGTTCACTGTTCTCTGTGTTCACTATTCTCTGTGTTCACTCTTTTATGTATTCCCTGTTCTCACTGTTCTCAGTGTTTACTCTGTGTACAGTGTTCTCTGTGTTCACTGGTCTCAGTGTACACTCTCTGTTCACTTATTCTGTGTTCACTGTACTCAGTGTTCACTCTGAGTTCACCGTCCTTTTTCAACTCTGTGTTCAGCGTTCTCTGTGTTCACTGTTCTCTGTTTTCAGTGTTCTCGGGGTCACTGTTCTCAGTGTTCACTGTTTTCTGCGTTCACTGTTCTCTTGTTCACTATTCTCTGTGTTCACTGTTTTCTGTGTTCACTCTTCTCTGTGTTCAGTGTTCTATGTTTTCAGTGTTCTCTGTGTTCACTGTTTTTTGTGTTCACTGTTCTCTGTGTTCACTATTCTCTGTATTCACTGTTCTCATGGTTCACTGTTCTCTCTATTCACTTTTCTCTCAGTTTAGTGCTTCCTGTGTTCTCCGTTCTCTGTATTCACTGTTCTCTGTGTTCACTGTTCTCTATGTTCACTGTTCTCAGCGTTCACTGTTGTCTGTGTTCACTGTTCTCTGTGTTCAGTGTTCCCTGTGTTCTCTGTTCTCTGTGTTCCCAGATCTCTGTGTTCAGTGTTGTCTGTGTTCACTCTTCTCTGTGTTCTCTGTTTTCAGTGTTCTCGATGTTCACTGTTTTTTGTGTTCACTGTTTTCTGTCTTCACTGTTCTCTGTGTTCACTGATCTCTGTGTTCACTCTTCTCTGTGTTCTCTGTTTTCAGTGTTCTCTATGTTCACTGTTTTCTGTGGTCACTGTTTTCTGTGTTCACTGTTCTCTGTGTTCACTATTCTCATGGTTCACTGTTTTCTGTGTTCAGTGTTCTCTGAGTTCACTGTTCTCTGTGTTCACTGTTTTCTGTGTTCAGTGTTCTCTGTTTTCAGTGTTCTTTGTGTTCACTGTTCCCTGTGTTCACTGTTCTCTGTGTTCACTGTTCTCAGCGTTCACTGTTGTCTGTGTTTACTGTTCTCTGTGTTCAGTGTTCCCTGCGTTCTCTGTCCTCTGTGTTCACTGTTCTCTGTGTTTAGTGTTTTCTGTGTTCACTCTTCTCTGTGTTCACTCTTCTCTGTGTTCTCTGTTTTCAGTGTTCTCTATGTTCACTGTTTTCTGTGGTCACTGTTTTCTGTGTTCACTGTTCTCTGTGTTCAATATTCTCTGTGTTCACTGTTTTCTCTGTTCTGTGTTCTCTGAGTTCACTGTTCTCTGTGTTCACTGTTCTCTGTGTTCAGTGTTCTCTGTTTTCAGTGTTCTCTGTCTTCACATATTCGCTGTGTTCACTGTTTTCTGTGTTCACTGTTCTCTTTGTTCAGTGATGTTTGTGTTCACTGATCTCTGTGTTCACTGTTCTCAGTGTTCAATCTGTGTTCACTTTTTCTGTGTTCACTGTACTCAGTGTTCAATTTGTGTTCACTCTGTGTTCAGTGTTCTCTGTTTTCAGTGTTCTCTGTGATCACATTTTTCTGTGTTCACTGTTTTCTGTGTTCACTGTTCTCTGTGTTCAGTGTTCCCGGTGTTCTCTGTTCTCTGTGTTCCCAGATCTCGGTGTTCACTGTTCTCTGTGTTCACTCTTCTCTGTGTTCTCTGTTTTCAGTGTTCTCAATGTTCACTGTTTTCTGTGGACACTGTTTTCTGTGTTCACTGTTCTCTGTGTTCACTATTTTCTGTGTTCACTGTTTTCTGTGTTCAGTGTTCTCTGAGTTCACTGTTCTGTGTTCACTGTTCTCTGTGTTCAGTGTTCTCTGTTTTCAGTGTTCTCTGTGTTCACATTTTTTCTGTGTTCACTGTTTTCTGTGTTCACTGTTCTCTTTGTTCAGTGTTGTTTGTGTTCTCTGATCTCTGTGTTCACTGTTCTCAGTGTTCACTTTGTGTTCACTTTCTCTGTGTTCACTGTACTCAGTGTTCACTCTGTGTTAACTTTGTTTTCTCTCTTCTCTGTGTTCAGTGTTCTCTGAGTTCACTGTTCTCTATGTTCACTGTTCTCAGCGTTCACTGTTGTCTGTGTTTACTGTGCTCTGTGTTCAGTGTTCCCTGCGTTCTCTGTCCTCTGTGTTCACAGGTCTCTGTGTTCAGTGTTGTCTGTGTTCACTCTTCTCTGTGTTCACTCTTCTCTGTGTTCTCTGTTTTCAGTGTTCTCATTGTTCACTGTTTTCTGTGGTCACTGTTTTCTGTGTTCACTGTTCTCTGTGTTCGCTATTCTCTGTGTTCACTGTTTTCTGTGTTCAGTGTTCTCTGAGTTCACTGTTCTCTGTGTTCACTGTTCTCTGTGTTCAGTGTTCTCTGTTTTCAGTGTTCTCTGTGATCACATTTTTTCTGTGTTCACTGTTTTCTGTGTTCACTGTTCTCTTTGTTCAGTGCTGTTTGTGTTCACTGTTCTCTTTGTTCGCTGTTCTCTGTGTTCACTGTTCTCTGAGTCCACTGTTCTTTGTGTTCACTGTTCTCTGTGTTCAGTGTTCTCTGTTTTCAGTGTTCCCTGTGTTCTCTGTGTTCACTGTTCTCTGTGTTCAGTATTCTCTGTGTTCACTGTTCTGTGTGTTCACTGTTCTCTGTGTTCTGTGGTCTCTGTTTTCAGTGTTTTCTGTATTCTCTGCTTTCTGTGTTCACTGTTCTCTGTGTTCACTATTCACTGTGTTCACTGTTTTCTGTATTCACTGTTCTCTGTGTTCACTGTTCTCTCTGTTCACTGTTTCAGTGTTTTCTCTGTGTACAGTATTATCTGTGTTCACTGGTCTCAGTGTTCACTCTCTGTTACTTTCTCGGGGTTCACTGTACTCAGTGTTCACTCTGTGTTCACCGTCCTGTTTTTACTCTGTGTTCAGTGTTCTCTGTGTTCACTGTTCTCTGTTTTCAGTGTTCTCTGGGTCTCTGCTCTCAGTGTTCACTGTTTTTTGTGTTCACTGTTCTCTTGTTCACTATTCTCTATGTTCACTGTTTTCTGTGTTCACTGTTCTCTGTGTTCAGTGTTCTCTGTTTTCAGTGTTCTCTGTGTTCACTGTTTTTTGTGTTCACTGTTCAATGTGTTCACTATTCTCTGTATTCACTGTTCTCATGGTTCACTGTTCACTCTTTTCACTGTTCTCTCTGTTCAGTGCTCGCTGTGTTCTCCGTTCTCTGTGTTCACTGTTCTCTGTGTTCACTGTTCTCTGCGTTCAGTGTTCTCTGTGTTCTCTGTTCTCTGTGTTCACTGTTCTCTGTGTTCAGTATTCTCTGTGTTCACTGTTCTGTGTGTTCACTGTTCTCTGTGTTCTGTGTTCTCTGTTTTCAATGTTTTCTGTGTTCACTGCTTTCTGTGTTCACTGTTCTCTGTGTTCACTATTCTCTGTGTTCACTCTTTTATGTATTCACTGTTCTCACTGTTCTCAGTGTTTACTCTGTGTACAGTGTTCTCTGTGTTCACTGGTCTCAGTGTACACTCTCTGTTCACTTATTCTGTGTTCACTGTACTCAGTGTTCACTCTGAGTTCACCGTCCTTTTTCAACTCTGTGTTCAGCGTTCTCTGTGTTCACTGTTCTCTGTTTTCAGTGTTCTCTGGGTCACTGTTCTCAGTGTTCACTGTTTTCTGTGTTCACTGTTCTCTTGTTCACTATTCTCTGTGTTCACTGTTTTCTGTGTTCACTCTTCTCTGTGTTCAGTGTTCTATGTTTTCAGTGTTCTCTGTGTTCACTGTTTTTTGTGTTCACTGTTCTCTGTGTTCACTATTCTCTGTATTCACTGTTCTCATGGTTCACTGTTCTCTCTATTCACTTTTCTCTCAGTTTAGTGCTTCCTGTGTTCTCCGTTCTCTGTGTTCACTGTTCTCTGTGTTCACTGTTCTCTATGTTCACTGTTCTCAGCGTTCACTGTTGTCTGTGTTCACTGTTCTCTGTGTTCAGTGTTCCCTGTGTTCTCTGTTCTCTGTGTTCCCAGATCTCTGTGTTCAGTGTTGTCTGTGTTCACTCTTCTCTGTGTTCTCTGTTTTCAGTGTTCTCGATGTTCACTGTTTTTTGTGTTCACTGTTTTCTGTCTTCACTGTTCTCTGTGTTCACTGATCTCTGTGTTCACTCTTCTCTGTGTTCTCTGTTTTCAGTGTTCTCTATGTTCACTGTTTTCTGTGGTCACTGTTTTCTGTGTTCACTGTTCTCTGTGTTCACTATTCTCATGGTTCACTGTTTTCTGTGTTCAGTGTTCTCTGAGTTCACTGTTCTCTGTGTTCACTGTTCTCTGTGTTCATTGTTCTCTGTTTTCAGTGTTCTTTGTGTTCACTGTTCCCTGAGTTCACTGTTCTCTGTGTTCACTGTTCTCAGCGTTCACTGTTGTCTGTGTTTACTGTTCTCTGTGTTCAGTGTTCCCTGCGTTCTCTGTCCTCTGTGTTCACAGGGCTCTGTGTTTAGTGTTTTCTGTGTTCACTCTTCTCTGTGTTCCCTGTTTTCAGTGTTCTCTATGTTCACTGTTTTCTGTGGTCACTGTTTTCTGTGTTCACTGTTCTCTGTGTTCAATATTCTCTGTGTTCACTGTTTTCTGTGTTCAGTGTTCTCTGTTTTCAGTGTTCTCTGTGTTCACATTTTCTCTGTGTTCACTGTTTTCTGTGTTCACTGTTCTCTTTGTTCAGTGATGTTTGTGTTCACTGATCTCTGTGTTCACTGTTCTCAGTGTTCAATCTGTGTTCACTTTTTCTGTGTTCACTGTACTCAGTGTTCACTTTGTGTTCACTCTGTGTTCAGTGTTCTCTGTTTTCAGTGTTCTCTGTGATCACATTTTTCTGTGTTCACTGTTTTCTGTGTTCACTGTTCTCTGTGTTCAGTGTTCCCGGTGTTCTCTGTTCTCTGTGTTCCCAGATCTCTGTGTTCACTGTTCTCTGTGTTCACTCTTCTCTGTGTTCTCTGTTTTCAGTGTTCTCAATGTTCACTGTTTTCTGTGGTCACCGTTTTCTGTGTTCACTGTTCTCTGTGTTCACTACTCTCTGTGTTCACTGTTTTCTGTGTTCAGTGTTCTCTGAGTTCACTGTTCGCTGTGTTCACTGTTCTCTGTTTTCAGTGTTCTCTGTGTTCACATTTTTTCTGTGTTCACTGTTTTCTGTGTTCACTGTTCTCTATGTTCAGTGTTGTTTGTGTTCAGTGATCTCTGTGTTCACCGTTCTCAGTGCTCACTTTGTGTTCACTTTCTCTGTGTTCACTGTACTCAGTGTTCACGTTGTGTTCACTCTGTGTTCAGTGTTCTCTGAGTTCACTGTTCTCTGTGTTCACTTTTCTCTGTGTTCAGTGTTCTCTGAGTTCACTGTTCTCTGTGTTCACTGTTCTCAGCGTTCACTGTTGTCTGTGTTTACTGTGCTCTGTGTTCAGTGTTCCCTGCGTTCTCTGTCCTCTGTGTTCACAGGTCTCTGTGTTCAGTGTTGTCTGTGTTCACTCTTCTCTGTGTTCACTCTTCTCTGTGTTCTCTGTTTTCAGTGTTCTCTATGTTCACTGTTTTCTGTGGTCACTGTTTTCTGTGTTCACTGTTCTCTGTGTTCACTATTCTCTGTGTTCACTGTTTTCTGTGTTCAGTGTTCTCTGAGTTCACTGTTCTCTGTGTTCACTGTTCTCTGTGTTCAGTGTTCTCTGTTTTCAGTGTTCTCTGTGATCACATTTTTTCTGTGTTCACTGTTTTCTGTGTTCACTGTTCTCTTTGTTCAGTGCTGTTTGTGTTCACTGTTCTCTTTGTTCGCTGTTCTCTGTGTTCACTGTTCTCTGAGTTCACTGTTCTTTGTGTTCACTGTTCTCTGTGTTCAGTGTTCTCTGTTTTCAGTGTTCCCTGTGTTCTCTGTGTTCACTGTTCTCTGTGTTCAGTATTCTCTGTGTTCACTGTTCTGTGTGTTCACTGTTCTCTGTGTTCTGTGTTCTCTGTTTTCAGTGTTTTCTGTATTCACTGCTTTCTGTGTTCACTATTCTCTGTGTTCACTGTTTTCTGTATTCACTGTTCTCTGTGTTCACTGTTCTCTCTGTTCACTGTTTCAGTGTTTTCTCTGTGTACAGTATTATCTGTGTTCACTGGTCTCAGTGTTCACTCTCTGTTACTTTCTCGGGGTTCACTGTACTCAGTGTTCACTCTGTGTTCACCGTCCTGTTTTTACTCTGTGTTCAGTGTTCTCTGTGTTGAAACTTTATTGCTGGAACAGCACAGCAGGTCAGGCAGCATCCAGGGAACAGGAGATTCGACGTTTCGGGCACAGGCCCTTCTTCAGGAATTCCTGAAGAAGGGCCTGTGCCCGAAACGTCGAATCTCCTGTTCCCTGGATGCTGCCTGACCTGCTGTGCTGTTCCAGCAATAAAGTTTCAACTTTGATCTCCAGCATCTGCAGACTCACTTTCTCCTCGAAGTGTTCTCTGTGTTCACTGTTCTCTGTTTTCAGTGTTCTCTGGGTCTCTGCTCTCAGTGTTCACTGTTTTCTGTGTTCACTGTTCTCTTGTTCACTATTCTCTATGTTCACTGTTTTCTGTGTTCACTGTTCTCTGTGTTCAGTGTTCTCTGTTTTCAGTGTTCTCTGTGTTCACTGTTTTTTGTGTTCACTGTTCAATGTGTTCACTATTCTCTGTATTCACTGTTCTCATGGTTCACTGTTCACTCTTTTCACTGTTCTCTCTGTTCAGTGCTCGCTGTGTTCTCCGTTCTCTGTGTTCACTGTTCTCTGTGTTCACTGTTCTCTATGTTCACTGTTCTCAGCGTTCACTGTTGTCTGTGTTCACTGTTCTCTGTGTTCCCAGATCTCTGTGTTCAGTGTTGTCTGTGTTCACTCTTCTCTGTGTTCTCTGTTTTCAGTGTTCTCGATGTTCACTGTTTTTTGTGTTCACTGTTTTCTGTCTTCACTGTTCTCTGTGTTCACTGATCTCTGTGTTCACTCTTCTCTGTGTTCTCTGTTTTCAGTGTTCTCTATGTTCACTGTTTTCTGTGGTCACTGTTTTCTGTGTTCACTGTTCTCTGTGTTCACTATTCTCATGGTTCACTGTTTTCTGTGTTCAGTGTTCTGTGAGTTCACTGTTCTCTGTGTTCACTGTTCTCTGTGTTCAGTGTTCTCTGTTTCCAGTGTTCTTTGTGTTCACTGTTCCCTGTGTTCACTGTTCTCTGTGTTCACTGTTCTCAGCGTTCACTGTTGTCTGTGTTTACTGTTCTCTGTGTTCAGTGTTCCCTGCGTTCTCTGTCCTCTGTGTTCACAGGTCTCTGTGTTTAGTGTTTTCTGTGTTCACTCTTCTCTGTGTTCACTGTTTTCAGTGTTCTCTATGTTCACTGTTTTCTGTGGTCACTGTTGTCTGTGTTCACTCTTCTCTGTGTTCACTCTTCTCTGTGTTCTCTGTTTTCAGTGTTCTCTATGTTCACTGTTTTCTGTGGTCACTGTTTTCTGTGTTCACTGTTCTCTGTGTTCACTATTCTCTGTGTTCACTGTTTTCTGTGTTCAGTGTTCTCTGAGTTCACTGTTCTCTGTGTTCACTGTTCTCTGTGTTCAGTGTTCTCTGTTTTCAGTGTTCTCTGTGATCACATTTTTTCTGTGTTCACTGTTTTCTGTGTTCACTGTTCTCTTTGTTCAGTGCTGTTTGTGTTCACTGTTCTCTTTGTTCGCTGTTCTCTGTGTTCACTGTTCTCTGAGTTCACTGTTCTTTGTGTTCACTGTTCTCTGTGTTCAGTGTTCTCTGTTTTCAGTGTTCCCTGTGTTCTCTGTGTTCACTGTTCTCTGTGTTCAGTATTCTCTGTGTTCACTGTTCTGTGTGTTCACTGTTCTCTGTGTTCTGTGTTCTCTGTTTTCAGTGTTTTCTGTATTCACTGCTTTCTGTGTTCACTATTCTCTGTGTTCACTGTTTTCTGTATTCACTGTTCTCTGTGTTCACTGTTCTCTCTGTTCACTGTTTCAGTGTTTTCTCTGTGTACAGTATTATCTGTGTTCACTGGTCTCAGTGTTCACTCTCTGTTACTTTCTCGGGGTTCACTGTACTCAGTGTTCACTCTGTGTTCACCGTCCTGTTTTTACTCTGTGTTCAGTGTTCTCTGTGTTGAAACTTTATTGCTGGAACAGCACAGCAGGTCAGGCAGCATCCAGGGAACAGGAGATTCGACGTTTCGGGCACAGGCCCTTCTTCAGGAATTCCTGAAGAAGGGCCTGTGCCCGAAACGTCGAATCTCCTGTTCCCTGGATGCTGCCTGACCTGCTGTGCTGTTCCAGCAATAAAGTTTCAACTTTGATCTCCAGCATCTGCAGACTCACTTTCTCCTCGAAGTGTTCTCTGTGTTCACTGTTCTCTGTTTTCAGTGTTCTCTGGGTCTCTGCTCTCAGTGTTCACTGTTTTCTGTGTTCACTGTTCTCTTGTTCACTATTCTCTATGTTCACTGTTTTCTGTGTTCACTGTTCTCTGTGTTCAGTGTTCTCTGTTTTCAGTGTTCTCTGTGTTCACTGTTTTTTGTGTTCACTGTTCAATGTGTTCACTATTCTCTGTATTCACTGTTCTCATGGTTCACTGTTCACTCTTTTCACTGTTCTCTCTGTTCAGTGCTCGCTGTGTTCTCCGTTCTCTGTGTTCACTGTTCTCTGTGTTCACTGTTCTCTGCGTTCAGTGTTCTCTGTGTTCTCTGTTCTCTGTGTTCACTGTTCTCTGTGTTCAGTATTCTCTGTGTTCACTGTTCTGTGTGTTCATTGTTCTCTGTGTTCTGTGTTCTCTGTTTTCAATGTTTTCTGTGTTCACTGCTTTCTGTGTTCACTGTTCTCTAAGTTCACTGTTTTCTGTGTTCACTGTTCTCTGTGTTCAGTGTTCTCTGTTTTCAGTGTTCTCTGTGTTCACTGTTTTTTGTGTTCACTGTTCTATGTGTTCACTCTTCTCTGTATTCACTGTTCTCATGGTTCACTGTTCTCTCTATTCACTTTTCTCTCAGTTTAGTGCTTCCTGTGTTCTCCGTTCTCTGTGTTCACTGTTCTCTGTGTTCACTGTTCTCTAAGTTCACTGTTCTCAGCGTTCACTGTTGTCTGTGTTCACTGTTCTCTGTGTTCAGTGTTCCCGGTGTTCTCTGTTCTCTGTGTTCCCAGATCTCTGTGTTCACTCTTCTCTGTGTTCACTCTTCTCTGTGTTCTCTGTTTTCAGTGTTCTCTATGTTCACTGTTTTCTGTGGTCACTGTTTTCTGTGTTCACTGTTCTCTGTGTTCACTATTCTCTGTGTTCACTGTTTTCTGTGTTCAGTGTTCTCTGAGTTCACTGTTCTCTGTGTTCACTGTTCTCATGGTTCACTGTTCTCTCTATTCACTTTTCTCTCAGTTTAGTGCTTCCTGTGTTCTCCGTTCTCTGTGTTCACTGTTCTCTGTGTTCACTGTTCTCTAAGTTCACTGTTCTCAGCGTTCACTGTTTTCTGTGTTCACTGTTCTCTGTGTTCAGTGTTCTCTGTTTTCAGTGTTCTCTGTGTTCACTGTTTTTTGTGTTCACTCTTCTCTGTGTTCACTCTTCTCTGTATTCACTGTTCTCATGGTTCACTGTTCTCTCTATTCACTTTTCTCTCAGTTTAGTGCTTCCTGTGTTCTCCGTTCTCTGTGTTCACTGTTCTCTGTGTTCACTGTTCTCTAAGTTCACTGTTCTCAGCGTTCACTGTTGTCTGTGTTCACTGTTCTCTGTGTTCAGTGTTCCCGGTGTTCTCTGTTCTCTGTGTTCCCAGATCTCTGTGTTCACTCTTCTCTGTGTTCACTCTTCTCTGTGTTCTCTGTTTTCAGTGTTCTCTATGTTCACTGTTTTCTGTGGTCACTGTTTTCTGTGTTCACTGTTCTCTGTGTTCACTATTCTCTGTGTTCACTGTTTTCTGTGTTCAGTGTTCTCTGAGTTCACTGTTCTCTGTGTTCACTGTTCTCTGTGTTCAGTGTTCAATGTTTTCAGTGTTCTCTGTGTTCACTGTTCTCTGTGTTCACTGTTCTCAGCGTTCACTGTTGTCTGTGTTTCCTGTTCTCTGTGTTCAGTGTTCCCTGCGTGCTCTGTCCTCTGTGTTCACAGGTCTGTGTGTTCAGTGTTGTCTGTGTTCAGTGTTCTCTGTGTTCACTCTTCTCTGTGTTCTCTGTTTTCAGTGTTCTCTATGTTCACTGTTTTCTGTGGTCACTGTTTTCTGTGTTCACTGTTCTCTGTGTTCACTATTCTCTGTGTTCACTGTTTTCTGTGTTCAGTGTTCTCTGTGTTCACTGTTCTCTGTGTTGTGTTCTATGTTTTCAGTGTTCTCTGTGATCACATTTTTTCTGTGTTCACTGTTTTCTGTGTTCACTGTTCTCTTTGTTCAGTGTTGTTTGTATTCAATGTTCTCTTTGTTCGCTGTTCTCTGTGTTCACTGTTCTCTGAGTCCACTGTTCTTTGTGTTCACGGTTCTCTGTGTTCAGTGTTCTCTGTTTTCAGTGTTCCCTGTGTTCTCTGTTTTCACTGTTCTCTGTGTTCAGTATTCTCTGTGTTCTCTGTTCTGTGTGTTCACTGTTCTCTGTGTTCTGTGTTCTCTGTTTTCAGTGTTTTCTGTGTTCACTGCTTTCTGTGTTCACTGTTCTCTGTGTTCACTATTCTCTGTGTTCAATGTTTTCTGTATTCACTGTTCTCTATGTTCACTGTTCTCTCTGTTCACTGTTTCAGTGTTTTCTCTGTGTACAGTATTCTCTGTGTTCACTGGTCTCAGTGTTCACTCTCTGTTACTTTCTCTGTGTTCACTGTACTCAGTGTTCACTCTGTGTTCACCGTCCTTTTTTTACTCTGTGTTCAGTGTTCTCTGTGTTCACTGTTCTCTGTTTTCAGTGTTCTCTGGGTCACTGTTCTCAGTGTTCACTGTTTTCTTTCTTCACTGTTCTCTTCTTCACTATTCTCTATGTTCACTGTTTTCTGTGTTCACTGTTCTCTGTGTTCAGTGCTCTCTGTTTTCACTGTTCTCTGTGTTCACTACTCTCTGTGTTCACTGTTCTCTGTGTTCAGTGTTCTCTGTTTTCAGTGTTCTCTGTGATCACATTTTTTCTGTGTTCACTGTTTTCTGTGTTCACTGTTCTCTTTGTTCAGTGCTGTTTGTGTTCACTGTTCTCTTGTTCACTATTCTCTGTGTTCACTGTTTTCTGTGTTCACTCTTCTCTGTGTTCAGTGTTCTCTGTTTTAAGTGTTCTCTGTGTTCACTGTTTTTTGTGTTCACTGTTCTCTGTGTTCACTATTCTCAGTATTCACTGTTCTCATGGTTCACTGTTCTCTCTATTCACTTTTCTCTCAGTTTAGTGCTTCCTGTGTTCTCCGTTCTCTGTGTTCACTGTTCTCTGTGTTCACTGTTGTCTGTGTTCACTGTTCTCTGTGTTTAGTGTTCCCTGTGTTCTCTGTTCTCTGTGTTCCCAGATCACTGTGTTCAGTGTTGTCTGTGTTCCCAGATCACTGTGGTCAGTGTTGTCTGTGTTCACTCTTCTCTGTGTTCTCTGTTTTCAGTGTTCTCTATGTTCACTGTTTTTTGTGTTCACTGTTTTCTGTGTTCACTGTTCTCTGTGTTCACTGTTCTCTGTATTCACTCTTCTCTGTGTTCACTGTACTCAGTGTTCACGTTGTGTTCACTCTGTGTTCAGTGTTCTCTGAGTTCACTGTTCTCTGTGTTCACTTTTCTCTGTGTTCAGTGTTCTCTGTTTTCAGTTTTCTTTGTGTTCACTGTTCTCTGTGTTCACTGTTCTCTGTGTTCACTGTTCTCAGCGTTCACTGTTGTCTGTGTTTACTGTTCTCTGTGTTCAGTGTTCCCTGCGTGCTCTGTCCTCTGTGTTCACAGGTCTCTGTGTTCAGTGTTTTCTGTGTTCACTCTTCTCTGTGTTCACTCTTCTCTGTGTTCTCTGTTTTCAGTGTTCTCTATGTTCACTGTTTTCTGTGGTCACTGTTTTCTGTGTTCACTGTTCTCTGTGTTCACTATTCTCTGTGTTCATTGTTTTCTGTGTTCATTGTTCTCTGAGTTCACTGTTCTCTGTGTTCACTGTTCTCTGTGTTCACTGTTCTCTGTTTTCAGTGTTCTCTGTGTTCACATTTTTTCTGTGTTCACTGTTTTCTGTGTTCACTGTTCTCTTTGTTCAGTGATGTTTGTGTTCACTGATCTCTGTGATCACTGTTCTCAGTGTACACTTTGTGTTCACTTTCTCTGTGTTCACTGTACTCAGTGTTCACGTTGTGTTCACTCTGTGTTCAGTGTTCTCTGAGTTCACTGTTCTCTGTGTTCACTTTTCTCTGTGTTCAGTGTTCTCTGTTTTCAGTGTTCTTTGTGTTCACTGTTCTCTGTGTTCACTGTTCTCTTTGTTCACTGTTCTCAGTGTTCACTTTGTGTTCACTTTCTCTGTGTTCACTGTACTCAGTGTTCACGTTGTGTTCACTCTGTGTTCAGTGTTCTCTGAGTTCACAGTTCTCTGTGTTCACCTTTCTCTGTGTTCAGTGTTCTCTGTTTTCAGTGTTCTTTGTGTTCACTGTTCTCTGTGTTCACTGTTCTCTGTGTTCACTGTTCTCAGCGTTCACTGTTGTCTGTGTTTACTGTTCTCTGTGTTCAGTGTTCCCTGCGTGCTCTGTCCTCTGTGTTCACAGGTCTCTGTGTTCAGTGTTGTCTGTGTTCAGTGTTCTCTGTGTTCACTCTTCTCTGTGTTCTCTGTTTTCAGTGTTCTCTATGTTCACTGTTTTCTGTGGTCACTGTTTTCTGTGTTCACTGTTCTCTGTGTTCACTATTCTCTGTGTTCACTGTTTTCTGTGTTCAGTGTTCTCTGTGTTCACTGTCCTCTGTGTTGTGTTCTCTGTTTTCAGTGTTCTCTGTGATCACATTTTTTCTGTGTTCACTGTTTTCTGTGTTCACTGTTCTCTTTGTTCAGTGTTGTTTGTATTCACTGTTCTCTTTGTTCGCTGTTCTCTGTGTTCACTGTTCTCTGAGTCCACTGTTCTTTGTGTTCACTGTTCTCTGTGTTCAGTGTTCTCTGTTTTCAGTGTTCCCTGTGTTCTCTGTTTTCACTGTTCTCTGTGTTCAGCATTCTCTGTGTTCTCTGTTCTGTGTGTTCACTGTTCTCTGTGTTCTGTGTTCTCTGTTTTCAGTGTTTTCTGTGTTCACTGCTTTCTGTGTTCACTGTTCTCTGTGTTCAATGTTTTCTGTATTCACTGTTCTCTATGTTCACTGTTCTCTCTGTTCACTGTTTCAGTGTTTTCTCTGTGTACAGTATTCTCTGTGTTCACTGGTCTCAGTGTTCACTCTCTGTTACTTTCTCTGTGTTCACTGTACTCAGTGTTCACTCTGTGTTCACCGTCCTTTTTTTACTCTGTGTTCAGTGTTCTCTGTGTTCACTGTTCTCTGTTTTCAGTGTTCTCTGGGTCACTGTTCTCAGTGTTCACTGTTTTCTTTCTTCACTGTTCTCTTCTTCACTATTCTCTATGTTCACTGTTTTCTGTGTTCACTGTTCTCTGTGTTCAGTGCTCTCTGTTTTCACTGTTCTCTGTGTTCACTACTCTCTGTGTTCACTGTTCTCTGTGTTCAGTGTTCTCTGTTTTCAGTGTTCTCTGTGATCACATTTTTTCTGTGTTCACTGTTTTCTGTGTTCACTGTTCTCTTTGTTCAGTGCTGTTTGTGTTCACTGTTCTCTTGTTCACTATTCTCTGTGTTCACTGTTTTCTGTGTTCACTCTTCTCTGTGTTCAGTGTTCTCTGTTTTAAGTGTTCTCTGTGTTCACTGTTTTTTGTGTTCACTGTTCTCTGTGTTCACTATTCTCAGTTTTCACTGTTCTCATGGTTCACTGTTCTCTCTATTCACTTTTCTCTCAGTTTAGTGCTTCCTGTGTTCTCCGTTCTCTGTGTTCACTGTTCTCTGTGTTCACTGTTGTCTGTGTTCACTGTTCTCTGTGTTTAGTGTTCCCTGTGTTCTCTGTTCTCTGTGTTCCCAGATCACTGTGTTCAGTGTTGTCTGTGTTCACTCTTCTCTGTGTTCTCTGTTTTCAGTGTTCTCTATGTTCACTGTTTTTTGTGTTCACTGTTTTCTGTGTTCACTGTTCTCTGTGTTCACTGTTCTCTGTATTCACTCTTCTCTGTGTTCTCTGTTTTCAGTGTTCTCTATGTTCACTGTTTTCTGTGGTCACTGTTTTCTGTGTTCACTGTTCTCTGTGTTCACTATTCTCTGTGTTCACTGTTTTCTGTGTTCAGTGTTCTCTGAGTTCACTGTTCTCTGTGTTCACTGTTCTCTGTGTTCAGTGTTCTCTGTTTTCAGTGTTCTCTGTGTTCACATTTTTTCTGTGTTCACTGTTTTCTGTGTTCACTGTTCTCTGTGTTCACTGTTCTCTGTGTTCAGTGTTCTCTGTTTTCAGTGTTCTCTGTGTTCACATTTTTTCTGTGTTCACTGTTTTCTGTGTTCACTGTTCTCTTTGTTCACTGTTCTCTGTGTTCACTGTTCTCTTTGTTCACTGTTCTCAGTGTTCACTTTGTGTTCACTTTCTCTGTGTTCACTGTACTCAGTGTTCACGTTGTGTTCACTCTGTGTTCAGTGTTCTCTGAGTTCACAGTTCTCTGTGTTCACCTTTCTCTGTGTTCAGTGTTCTCTGTTTTCAGTGTTCATTGTGTTCACTGTTCTCTGTGTTCACTGTTCTCTGTGTTCACTGTTCTCAGCGTTCACTGTTGTCTGTGTTTACTGTTCTCTGTGTTCAGTGTTCCCTGCGTGCTCTGTCCTCTGTGTTCACAGGTCTCTGTGTTCAGTGTTGTCTGTGTTCACTGTTCTCTGTGTTCACTCTTCTCTGTGTTCTCTGTTTTCAGTGTTCTCTATGTTCACTGTTTTCTGTGGTCACTGTTTTCTGTGTTCACTGTTCTCTGTGTTCACTATTCTCTGTGTTCACTGTTTTCTGTGTTCAGTGTTCTCTGTGTTCACTGTCCTCTGTGTTGTGTTCTCTGTTTTCAGTGTTCTCTGTGATCACATTTTTTCTGTGTTCACTGTTTTCTGTGTTCACTGTTCTCTTTGTTCAGTGTTGTTTGTATTCACTCTTCTCTTTGTTCGCTGTTCTCTGTGTTCACTGTTCTCTGAGTCCACTGTTTTTTGTGTTCACTGTTCTCTGTGTTCAGTGTTCTCTGTTTTCAGTGTTCCCTGTGTTCTCTGTTTTCACTGTTCTCTGTGTTCAGCATTCTCTGTGTTCTCTGTTCTGTGTGTTCACTGTTCTCTGTGTTCTGTGTTCTCTGTTTTCAGTGTTTTCTGTGTTCACTGCTTTCTGTGTTCACTGTTCTCTGTGTTCAATGTTTTCTGTATTCACTGTTCTCTATGTTCACTGTTCTCTCTGTTCACTGTTTCAGTGTTTTCTCTGTGTACAGTATTCTCTGTGTTCACTGGTCTCAGTGTTCACTCTCTGTTACTTTCTCTGTGTTCACTGTACTCAGTGTTCAATCTGTGTTCACCGTCCTTTTTTTACTCTGTGTTCAGTGTTCTCTGTGTTCACTGTTCTCTGTTTTCAGTGTTCTCTGGGTCACTGTTCTCAGTGTTCACTGTTTTCTTTCTTCACTGTTCTCTTCTTCACTATTCTCTATGTTCACTGTTTTCTGTGTTCACTGTTCTCTGTGTTCAGTGCTCTCTGTTTTCACTGTTCTCTGTGTTCACTACTCTCTGTGTTCACTGTTCTCTGTGTTCAGTGTTCTCTGTTTTCAGTGTTCTCTGTGATCACATTTTTTCTGTGTTCACTGTTTTCTGTGTTCACTGTTCTCTTTGTTCAGTGCTGTTTGTGTTCACTGTTCTCTTGTTCACTATTCTCTGTGTTCACTGTTTTCTGTGTTCACTCTTCTCTGTGTTCAGTGTTCTCTGTTTTAAGTGTTCTCTGTGTTCACTGTTTTTTGTGTTCACTGTTCTCTGTGTTCACTATTCTCAGTTTTCACTGTTCTCATGGTTCACTGTTCTCTCTATTCACTTTTCTCTCAGTTTAGTGCTTCCTGTGTTCTCCGTTCTCTGTGTTCACTGTTCTCTGTGTTCACTGTTGTCTGTGTTCACTGTTCTCTGTGTTTAGTGTTCCCTGTGTTCTCTGTTCTCTGTGTTCCCAGATCACTGTGTTCAGTGTTGTCTGTGTTCACTCTTCTCTGTGTTCTCTGTTTTCAGTGTTCTCTATGTTCACTGTTTTTTGTGTTCACTGTTTTCTGTGTTCATTGTTCTCTGTGTTCACTGTTCTCTGTATTCACTCTTCTCTGTGTTCTCTGTTTTCAGTGTTCTCTATGTTCACTGTTTTCTGTGGTCACTGTTTTCTGTGTTCACTGTTCTCTGTGTTCACTATTCTCTGTGTTCACTGTTTTCTGTGTTCAGTGTTCTCTGAGTTCACTGTTCTCTGTGTTCACTGTTCTCTGTGTTCAGTGTTCTCTGTTTTCAGTGTTCTCTGTGTTCACATTTTTTCTGTGTTCACTGTTTTCTGTGTTCACTGTTCTCTGTGTTCACTGTTCTCTGTGTTCAGTGTTCTCTGTTTTCAGTGTTCTCTGTGTTCACATTTTTTCTGTGTTCACTGTTTTCTGTGTTCACTGTTCTCTTTGTTCAGTGATGTTTGTGTTCACTGATCTCTGTGTTCACTGTTCTCAGTGTTCACTTTGTGCTCACTTTCTCTGTGTTCACTGTACTCAGTGTTCACGTTGTGTTCACTCTGTGTTCAGTGTTCTCTGAGTTCACTGTTCTCTGTGTTCACTTTTCTCTGTGTTCAGTGTTCTCTGTTTTCAGTTTTCTTTGTGTTCACTGTTCTCTGTGTTCACTGTTCTCTGTGTTCACTGTTCTCAGCGTTCACTGTTGTCTGTGTTTACTGTTCTCTGTGTTCAGTGTTCCCTGCGTGCTCTGTCCTCTGTGTTCACAGGTCTCTGTGTTCAGTGTTTTCTGTGTTCACTCTTCTCTGTGTTCACTCTTCTCTGTGTTCTCTGTTTTCAGTGTTCTCTATGTTCACTGTTTTCTGTGGTCACTGTTTTCTGTGTTCACTGTTCTCTGTGTTCACTATTCTCTGTGTTCATTGTTTTCTGTGTTCATTGTTCTCTGAGTTCACTGTTCTCTGTGTTCACTGTTCTCTGTGTTCACTGTTCTCTGTTTTCAGTGTTCTCTGTGTTCACATTTTTTCTGTGTTCACTGTTTTCTGTGTTCACTGTTCTCTTTGTTCAGTGATGTTTGTGTTCACTGATGTCTGTGATCACTGTTCTCAGTGTACACTTTGTGTTCACTTTCTCTGTGTTCACTGTACTCAGTGTTCACGTTGTGTTCACTCTGTGTTCAGTGTTCTCTGAGTTCACTGTTCTCTGTGTTCACTTTTCTCTGTGTTCAGTGTTCTCTGTTTTCAGTGTTCTTTGTGTTCACTGTTCTCTGTGTTCACTGTTCTCTTTGTTCACTGTTCTCAGTGTTCACTTTGTGTTCACTTTCTCTGTGTTCACTGTACTCAGTGTTCACGTTGTGTTCACTCTGTGTTCAGTGTTCTCTGAGTTCACAGTTCTCTGTGTTCACCTTTCTCTGTGTTCAGTGTTCTCTGTTTTCAGTGTTCTTTGTGTTCACTGTTCTCTGTGTTCACTGTTCTCTGTGTTCACTGTTCTCAGCGTTCACTGTTGTCTGTGTTTACTGTTCTCTGTGTTCAGTGTTCCCTGCGTGCTCTGTCCTCTGTGTTCACAGGTCTCTGTGTTCAGTGTTGTCTGTGTTCAGTGTTCTCTGTGTTCACTCTTCTCTGTGTTCTCTGTTTTCAGTGTTCTCTATGTTCACTGTTTTCTGTGGTCACTGTTTTCTGTGTTCACTGTTCTCTGTGTTCACTATTCTCTGTGTTCACTGTTTTCTGTGTTCAGTGTTCTCTGTGTTCACTGTCCTCTGTGTTGTGTTCTCTGTTTTCAGTGTTCTCTGTGATCACATTTTTTCTGTGTTCACTGTTTTCTGTGTTCACTGTTCTCTTTGTTCAGTGTTGTTTGTATTCACTGTTCTCTTTGTTCGCTGTTCTCTGTGTTCACTGTTCTCTGAGTCCACTGTTCTTTGTGTTCACTGTTCTCTGTGTTCAGTGTTCTCTGTTTTCAGTGTTCCCTGTGTTCTCTGTTTTCACTGTTCTCTGTGTTCAGCATTCTCTGTGTTCTCTGTTCTGTGTGTTCACTGTTCTCTGTGTTCTGTGTTCTCTGTTTTCAGTGTTTTCTGTGTTCACTGCTTTCTGTGTTCACTGTTCTCTGTGTTCACTATTCTCTGTGTTCACTGTTTTCTGTATTCACTGTTCTCTATGTTCACTGTTCTCTCTGTTCACTGTTTCAGTGTTTTCTCTGTGTACAGTATTCTCTGTGTTCACTGGTCTCAGTGTTCACTCTCTGTTACTTTCTCTGTGTTCACTGTACTCAGTGTTCACTCTGTGTTCACCGTCCTTTTTTTACTCTGTGTTCAGTGTTCTCTGTGTTCACTGTTCTCTGTTTTCAGTGTTCTCTGGGTCACTGTTCTCAGTGTTCACTGTTTTCTTTGTGCACTGTTCTCTTCTTCACTATTCTCTATGTTCACTGTTTTCTGTGTTCACTGTTCTCTGTGTTCAGTGTTCTCTGTTTTCTGTGTTCTCTGTGTTCACTGTTTTTTGTGTTCACTGTTCAATGTGTTCACTATTCTCTGTATTCACTGTTCTCATGGTTCACTGTTTTCTCTTTTCACTGTTCTCTCTGTTCAGTGCTCCCTGTGTTCTCCGTTCTCTGTGTTCACTGTTCTCTGTGTTCACTATTCTCTGTGTCCACTGTTTTCTGTGTTCAGTGTTCTCTGAGTTCACTGTTCTCTGTGTTCACATTTTTTCTGTGTTCACTGTTTTCTGTGTTCACTGTTCTCTTTGTTCAGTGTTGTTTGTGACCAGTGATCTCTGTGTTCACCGTTCTCAGTGCTCACTTTGTGTTCACTTTCTCTGTGTTCACTGTACTCAGTGTTCACTTTGTGTTCACTCTGTGTTCAGTGTTCTCTGAGTTCACTGTTCTCTGTGTTCACTTTTCTCTGTGTTCAGTGTTCTCTGTTTTCAGTGTTCTTTGTGTTCACTGTTCTCTGTGTTCGCTGTTCTCTGTGTTCACTGTTCTCAGCGTTCACTGTTGTCTGTGTTTACTGTTCTCTGTGTTCAGTGTTCCCTGCGTTCTCTGTCCTCTGTGTTCACAGGTCTCTGTGTTCAGTGTTGTCTGTCTTCAGTGTTCTCTGTGTTCACTCTGCTCTGTGTTCTATGTTTTCAGTGTTCTCTATGTTCACTGTTCTCTGTGTTCAGTGCTCTCTGTTTTCACTGTTCTCTGTGCTCACTACTCTCTGTGTTCACTGTTTTCTGTGTTCAGTGTTCTCTGAGTTCACTGTTCTCTGTGTTCACTGTTCTCTGTGTTCAGTGTTCTCTGTTTTCAGTGTTCTCTGTGATCACATTTTTTCTGTGTTCACTGTTTTCTGTGTTCACTGTTCTCTTTGTTCAGTGCTGTTTGTGTTCACTGTTCTCTTGTTCACTATTCTCTGTGTTCACTGTTTTCTGTGTTCACTCTTCTCTGTGTTCAGTGTTCTCTGTTTTAAGTGTTCTCTGTGTTCACTGTTTTTTGTGTTCACTGTTCTCTGTGTTCACTATTCTCTGTATTCACTGTTCTCATGGTTCACTGTTCTCTCTATTCACTTTTCTCTCAGTTTAGTGCTTCCTGTGTTCTCCGTTCTCTGTGTTCACTGTTCTCTGTGTTCACTGTTGTCTGTGTTCACTGTTCTCTGTGTTCAGTGTTCCCTGTGTTCTCTGTTCTCTGTGTTCCCAGATCACTGTGTTCAGTGTTGTCTGTGTTCACTCTTCTCTGTGTTCTCTGTTTTCAGTGTTCTCTATGTTCACTGTTTTTTGTGTTCACTGTTTTCTGTGTTCACTGTTCTCTGTGTTCACTGTTCTCTGTATTCACTCTTCTCTGTGTTCTCTGTTTTCAGTGTTCTCTATGTTCACTGTTTTCTGTGGTCACTGTTTTCTGTGTTCACTGTTCTCTGTGTTCACTATTCTCTGTGTTCACTGTTTTCTGTGTTCAGTGTTCTCTGAGTTCACTGTTCTCTGTGTTCACTGTTCTCTGTGTTCAGTGTTCTCTGTTTTCAGTGTTCTCTGTGTTCACATTTTTTCTGTGTTCACTGTTTTCTGTGTTCACTGTTCTCTGTGTTCACTGTTCTCTGTGTTCAGTGTTCTCTGTTTTCAGTGTTCTCTGTGTTCACATTTTTTCTGTGTTCACTGTTTTCTGTGTTCACTGTTCTCTTTGTTCAGTGATGTTTGTGTTCACTGATCTCTGTGTTCACTGTTCTCAGTGTTCACTTTGTGTTCACTTTCTCTGTGTTCACTGTACTCAGTGTTCACGTTGTGTTCACTCTGTGTTCAGTGTTCTCTGAGTTCACTGTTCTCTGTGTTCACTTTTCTCTGTGTTCAGTGTTCTCTGTTTTCAGTGTTCTTTGTGTTCACTGTTCTCTCTGTTCACTGTTTCAGTGTTTTCTCTGTGTACAGTATTCTCTGTGTTCACTGGTCTCAGTGTTCACTCTCTGTTACTTTCTCTGTGTTTACTGTACTCAGTGTTCACTCTGTGTTCACCGTCCTTTTTTTACTCTGTGTTCAGTGTTCTCTGTGTTCACTGTTCTCTGTTTTCAGTGTTCTCTGGGTCACTGTTCTCATTGTTCACTGTTTTCTTTGTGCACTGTTCTCTTCTTCACTATTCTCTATGTTCACTGTTTTCTGTGTTCACTGTTCTCTGTGTTCAGTGTTCTCTGTTTTCTGTGTTCTCTGTGTTCACTGTTTTTTGTGTTCACTGTTCAATGTGTTCACTATTCTCTGTATTCACTGTTCTCATGGTTCACTGTTTTCTCTTTTCACTGTTCTCTCTGTTCAGTGCTCCCTGTGTTCTCCGTTCTCTGTGTTCACTGTTCTCTGTGTTCACTATTCTCTGTGTTCACTGTTTTCTGTGTTCAGTGTTCTCTGAGTTCACTGTTCTCTGTGTTCACTGTTCTCTGTGTTCAGTGTTCTCTGTTTTCAGTGTTCTCTGTGTTCACATTTTTTCTGTGTTCACTGTTTTCTGTGTTCACTGTTCTCTTTGTTCAGTGTTGTTTGTGTTCAGTGATCTCTGTGTTCACCGTTCTCAGTGCTCACTTTGTGTTCACTTTCTCTGTGTTCACTGTACTCAGTGTTCACTTTGTGTTCACTCTGTGTTCAGTGTTCTCTGAGTTCACTGTTCTCTGTGTTCCCTTTTCTCTGTGTTCAGTGTTCTCTGTTTTCAGTGTTCTTTGTGTTCACTGTTCTCTGTGTTCGCTGTTCTCTGTGTTCACTGTTCTCAGCGTTCACTGTTGTCTGTGTTTACTGTTCTCTGTGTTCAGTGTTCCCTGCGTTCTCTGTCCTCTGTGTTCACAGGTCTCTGTGTTCAGTGTTGTCTGTCTTCAGTGTTCTCTGTGTTCACTCTGCTCTGTGTTCTATGTTTTCAGTGTTCTCTATGTTCACTGTTTTCTGTGGTCACTGTTTTCTGTGTTCACTGTTCTCTGTGTTCACTACTCTCTGTGTTCACTGTTTTCTGTGTTCAGTGTTCTCTGAGTTCACTGTTCTCTGTGTTCACTGTTCTCTGTGTTCTGTGTTCACTGTTTTCTGTGTTCTCTGTTCTCTTTGTTCAGTGTTGTTTGTGTTCACTGTTCTCTTTGTTCGCTGTTCTCTGTGTTCGCTGTTCTCTGAGCCCACTGTTCTTTGTGTTCACTGTTCTCTGTGTTCAGTGTTCTCTGTTTTCAGTGTTCCCTGTGTTCTCTGTGTTCACTGTTCTCTGTGTTCAATATATCTGTGTTCACTGTTTTCTGTGTTCAGTGTTCTCTGAGTTCACTGTTCTCTGTGTTCACTGTTCTCTCTGTTCAGTGTTCTCTGTTTTCAGTGTTCTCTGTGTTCACATTTTCTCTGTGTTCACTGTTTTCTGTGTTCACTGTTCTCTTTGTTCAGTGATGTTTGTGTTCACTGATCTCTGTGTTCACTGTTCTCAGTGTTCAATCTGTGTTCACTTTTTCTGTGTTCACTGTACTCAGTGTTCACTTTGTGTTCACTCTGTGTTCAGTGTTCTCTGTTTTCAGTGTTCTCTGTGATCACATTTTTTCTGTGTTCACTGTTTTCTGTGTTCACTGTTCTCTGTGTTCAGTGTTCTCTGTTTTCAGTGTTCTCTGTGTTCACTGTTTTTTGTGTTCACTGTTCTCTGTGTTCACTCTTCTCTGTATTCACTGTTCTCATGGTTCACTGTTCTCTCTATTCACTTTTCTCTCAGTTTAGTGCTTCCTGTGTTCTCCGTTCTCTGTGTTCACTGTTCTCTGTGTTCACTGTTCTCTATGTTCACTGTTCTCAGCGTTCACTGTTGTCTGTGTTCACTGTTCTCTGTGTTCCCAGATCTCTGTGTTCACTGTTCTCTGTGTTCACTCTTCTCTGTGTTCTCTGATTTCAGTGTTCTCTATGTTCACTGTTTTCTGTGGTCACTGTTTTCTGTGTTCACTGTTCTCTGTGTTCACTGTTCTCTGTGTTCAGTGTTCAATGTTTTCAGTGTTCTTTGTGTTCACTGTTCTCTGTGTTCACTGTTCTCAGCGTTCACTGTTGTCTGTGTTTACTGTTCTCTGTGTTCAGTGTTCCCTGCGTGCTCTGTCCTCTGTGTTCACAGGTCTCTGTGTTCAGTGTTGTCTGTGTTCAGTGTTCTCTGTGTTCACTCTTCTCTGTGTTCTCTGTTTTCAGTGTTCTCTATGTTCACTGTTTTCTGTGGTCACTGTTTTCTGTGTTCACTGTTCTCTGTGTTCACTATTCTCTGTGTTCACTGTTTTCTGTGTTCAGTGTTCTCTGTGTTCACTGTTGTCTGTGTTCAGTGTTCTCTGTTTTCAGTGTTCTCTGTGATCACATTTTTTCTGTGTTCACTGTTTTCTGTGTTCACTGTTCTCTTTGTTCAGTGTTGTTTGTATTCACTGTTCTCTTTGTTCGCTGTTCTCTGTGTTCACTGTTCTCTGAGTCCACTGTTCTTTGTGTTCACTGTTCTCTGTGTTCAGTGTTCTCTGTTTTCAGTGTTCCCTGTGTTCTCTGTTTTCACTGTTCTCTGTGTTCAGTATTCTCTGTGTTCTCTGTTCTGTGTGTTCACTGTTCTCTGTGTTCTGTGTTCTCTGTTTTCAGTGTATTCTGTGTTCACTGCTTTCTGTGTTCACTGTTCTCTGTTTTCACTATTCTCTGTGTTCACTGTTTTCTGTATTCACTGTTCTCTATGTTCACTGTTCTCTCTGTTCACTGTTTCAGTGTTTTCTCTGTGTACAGTATTCTCTGTGTTCACTGGTCTCAGTGTTCACTCTCTGTTACTTTCTCTGTGTTCACTGTACTCAGTGTTCACTCCGAGTTCACCGTCCTTTTTCAACTCTGTGTTCAGTGCTCTCTGTGTTCACTGTTCTCTGTTTTCAGTGTTCTCTGGGTCACTGTTCTCAGTGTTCACTGTTTTCTTTGTTCAGTGTTCTCTTCTTCACTATTCTCTATGTTCACTGTTTTCTGTGTTCACTGTTCTCTGTGTTGAGTGCTCTCTGTTTTCACTGTTCTCTGTGTTCACTACTCTCTGTGTTCACTGTTTTCTGTGTTCAGTGTTCTCTGAGTTCACTGTTCTCTGTGTTCACTGTTCTCTGTGTTCAGTGTTCTCTGTTTTCAGTGTTCTCTGTGATCACATTTTTTCTGTGTTCACTGTTTTCTGTGTTCACTGTTCTCTTTGTTCAGTGCTGTTTGTGTTCACTGTTCTCTTGTTCACTATTCTCTGTGTTCACTGTTTTCTGTGTTCACTCTTCTCTGTGTTCAGTGTTCTCTGTTTTAAGTGTTCTCTGTGTTCACTGTTTTTTGTGTTCACTGTTCACTGTGTTCACTATTCTCTGTATTCACTGTTCTCATGGTTCACTGTTCTCTCTATTCACTTTTCTCTCAGTTTAGTGCTTCCTGTGTTCTCCGTTCTCTGTGTTCATGTTCTCTGTGTTCACTGTTGTCTGTGTTCACTGTTCTCTGTGTTCAGTGTTCCCTGTGTTCTCTGTTCTCTGTGTTGCCAGATCACTGTGTTCAGTGTTGTCTGTGTTCACTCTTCTCTGTGTTCTCTGTTTTCAGTGTTCTCTATGTTCACTGTTTTTTGTGTTCACTGTTTTCTGTGTTCACTGTTCTCTGTGTTCACTGTTCTCTGTGTTCACTCTTCTCTGTGTTCTCTGTTTTCAGTGTTCTCTATGTTCATTGTTTTCTGTGGTCACTGTTTTCTGTGTTCACTGTTCTCTGTGTTCACTATTCTCTGTGTTCACTGTTTTCTGTGTTCAGTGTTCTCTGAGTTCACTGTTCTCTGTGTTCACTGTTCTCTGTGTTCAGTGTTCAATGTTTTCAGTGTTCTCTGTGTTCACTGTTCTCTGTGTTCACTGTTCTCAGCGTTCACTGTTGTCTGTGTTTACTGTTCTCTGTGTTCAGTGTTCCCTGCGTTCTCTGTCCACTGTGTTCACAGGTCTCTGTGTTCAGTGTTTTCTGTGTTCAGTGTTTTCTGTGTTCACTCTTCTCTGTGTTCACTCTTCTCTGTGTTCTCTGTTTTCAGTGTTCTCTATGATCACTGATTTCTGTGGTCACTGTTTTCTGTGTTCACTGTTCTCTGTGTTCACTATTCTCTGTGTTCACTGTTTTCTGTGTTCAGTGTTCTCTGAGTTCACTGTTCTCTGTGTTCACTGTTCTCTGTGTTCAGTGTTCTCTGTTTTCAGTGTTCTCTGTGTTCACATTTTTTCTGTGTTCACTGTTTTCTGTGTTCACTGTTCTCTTTGTTCAGTGATGTTTGTGTTCACTGATCTCTGTGTTCACTGTTCTCAGTGTTCACTTTGTGTTCACTTTCTCTGTGTTCACTGTACTCAGTGTTCACGTTGTGTTCACTCTGTGTTCAGTGTTCTCTGAGTTCACTGTTCTCTGTGTTCACTTTTCTCTGTGTTCAGTGTTCTCTGTTTTCAGTGTTCTTTGTGTTCACTGTTCTCTGTGTTCACTGTTCTCTGTGTTCACTGTTCTCAGCGTTCACTGTTGTCTGTGTTTACTGTTCTCTGTGTTCAGTGTTCCCTGCGTGCTCTGTCCTCTGTGTTCACAGGTCTCTGTGTTCAGTGTTTTCTGTGTTCACTCTTCTCTGTGTTCACTCTTCTCTGTGTTCTCTGTTTTCAGTGTTCTCTATGTTCACTGTTTTCTGTGGTCACTGTTTTCTGTGTTCACTGTTCTCTGTATTCACTATTCTCTGTGTTCACTGTTTTCTGTGTTCATTGTTCTCTGAGTTCACTGTTCTCTGTGTTCACTGTTCTCTGTGTTCACTGTTCTCTGTTTTCAGTGTTCTCTGTGTTCATATTTTTTCTGTGTTCACTGTTTTCTGTGTTCACTGTTCTCTTTGTTCAGTGATGTTTGTGTTCACTGATCTCTGTGATCACTGTTCTCAGTGTTCACTTTGTGTTCACTTTCTCTGTGTTCACTGTACTCAGTGTTCACGTTGTGTTCACTCTGTGTTCAGTGTTCTCTGAGTTCACTGTTCTCTGTGTTCACTTTTCTCTGTGTTCAGTGTTCTCTGTTTTCAGTGTTCTTTGTGTCCACTGTTCTCTGTGTTCACTGTTCTCTTTGTTCACTGTTCTCAGTGTTCACTTTGTGTTCACTTTCTCTGTGTTCACTGTACTCAGTGTTCACGTTGTGTTCACTCTGTGTTCAGTGTTCTCTGAGTTCACAGTTCTCTGTGTTCACTTTTGTCTGTGTTCAGTGTTCTCTGTTTTCAGTGTTCTTTGTGTTCACTGTTCTCTGTGTTCACTGTTCTCTGTGTTCACTGTTCTCAGCGTTCACTGTTGTCTGTGTTTACTGTTCTCTGTGTTCAGTGTTCCCTGCGTGCTCTGTCCTCTGTGTTCACAGGTCTCTGTGTTCAGTGTTGTCTGTGTTCAGTGTTCTCTGTGTTCACTCTTCTCTGTGTTCTCTGTTTTCAGTGTTCTCTATGTTCACTGTTTTCTGTGGTCACTGTTTTCTGTGTTCACTGTTCTCTGTGTTCACTATTCTCTGTGTTCACTGTTTTCTGTGTTCAGTGTTCTCTGTGTTCACTGTCCTCTGTGTTGTGTTCTCTGTTTTCAGTGTTCTCTGTGATCACATTTTTTCTGTGTTCACTGTTTTCTGTGTTCACTGTTCTCTTTGTTCAGTGTTGTTTGTATTCACTGTTCTCTTTGTTCGCTGTTCTCTGTGTTCACTGTTCTCTGAGTCCACTGTTCTTTGTGTTCACTGTTCTCTGTGTTCAGTGTTCTCTGTTTTCAGTGTTCCCTGTGTTCTCTGTTTTCACTGTTCTCTGTGTTCAGTATTCTCTGTGTTCTCTGTTCTGTGTGTTCACTGTTCTCTGTGTTCTGTGTTCTCTGTTTTCAGTGTTTTCTGTGTTCACTGCTTTCTGTGTTCACTGTTCTCTGTGTTCACTATTCTCTGTGTTCACTGTTTTCTGTATTCACTGTTCTCTATGTTCACTGTTCTCTCTGTTCACTGTTTCAGTGTTTTCTCTGTGTACAGTATTCTCTGTGCTCACTGGTCTCAGTGTTCTCTCTCTGTTACTTTCTCTGTGTTCACTGTACTCAGTGTTCACTCCGAGTTCACCGTCCTTTTTTTCACTCTGTGTTCAGTGTTCTCTGTGTTCACTGTTCTCTGTTTTCAGTGTTCTCTGGGTCACGGTTCTCAGTGTTCACTGTTTTTTTTGTGCACTGTTCTCTTCTTCACTATTCTCTATGTTCACTGTTTTCTGTGTTCACTGTTCTCTGTGTTCAGTGTTCTCTGTTTTCTGTGTTCTCTGTGTTCACTGTTTTTTGTGTTCACTGTTTTCTGTGTTCAGTATTCTCTGTATTCACTGTTCTCATGGTTCACTGTTTTCTCTTTTCACTGTTCTCTCTGTTCAGTGCTTCCTGTGTTCTCCGTTCTCTGTGTTCACTGTTCTCTGTGTTCACTATTCTCTGTGTTCACTGTTTTCTGTGTTCAATGTTCTCTGAGTTCACTGTTCTCTGTGTTCACTGTTCTCTGTGTTCAGTGTTCTCTGTTTTCAGTGTTCTCTGTGTTCACATTTTTTCTGTGTTCACTGTTTTCTGTGTTCACTGTTCCCTTTGTTCAGTGTTGTTTGTGTTCAGTGATCTCTGTGTTCACTGTACTCAGTGTTCACTTTGTGTTCACTCTGTGTTCAGTGTTCTCTGAGTTCACTGTTCTCTGTGTTCACTTTTCTCTGTGTTCAGTGTTCTCTGTTTTCAGTGTTCTTTGTCTTCACTGTTCTCTGTGTTCGCTGTTCTCTGTGTTCACTGTTCTCAGCGTTCACTGTTGTCTGTGTTTACTGTTCTCTGTGTTCAGTGTTCCCTGCGTTCTCTGTCCTCTGTGTTCACAGGTCTCTGTGTTCAGTGTTGTCTGTCTTCAGTGTTCTCTGTGTTCACTCTGCTCTGTGTTCTATGTTTTCAGTGTTCTCTATGTTCACTGTTTTCTGTGGTCACTGTTTTCTGTGTTCACTGTTCTCTGTGTTCACTACTCTCTGTGTTCACTGTTTTCTGTGTTCAGTGTTCTCTGAGTTCACTGTTCACTGTGTTCACTGTTCTCTGTGTTCAGTGTTCTCTGTTTTCAGTGTTCTCTGTGATCACATTTTTTCTGTGTTCACTGTTTTCTGTGTTCACTGTTCTCTTTGTTCAGTGTTGTTTGTGTTCACTGTTCTCTTTGTTCGCTGTTCTCTGTGTTCGCTGTTCTCTGAGTCCACTGTTCTTTGTGTTCACTGTTCTCTGTGTTCAGTGTTCTCTGTTTTCAGTGTTCCCTGTGTTCTCTGTGTTCACTGTTCTCTGTGTTCAATATATCTGTGTTCACTGTTTTCTGTGTTCAGTGTTCTCTGAGTTCACTGTTCTCTGTGTTCACTGTTCTCTGTGTTCAGTGTTCTCTGTTTTCCGTGTTCTCTGTGTTCACTGTTTTTTGTGTTCACTGTTTTCTGTGTTCACTGTTCTCTTTGTTCAGTGATGTTTGTGTTCACTGATCTCTGTGTTCACTGTTCTCAGTGTTCAATCTGTGTTCACTTTTTCTGTGTTCACTGTACTCAGTGTTCACTTTGTGTTCACTCTGTGTTCAGTGTTCTCTGTTTTCAGTGGTCTCTGTGATCACATTTTTTCTGTGTTCACTGTTTTCTGTGTTCACTGTTCTCTTTGTTCAGTTTTGTTTGTATTCACTGTTCTCTTTGTTCGCTGTTCTCTGTGTTCACTGTTCTCTGAGTCCACTGTTCTTTGTTTTCACTGTTCTCTGTGTTCAGTGTTCTCTGTTTTCAGTGTTCCCTGTGTTCTCTGTGTTCACTGTTCTCTGTGTTCAGTATTCTCTGTGTTCACTGTTCTGTGTGTTCACTGTTCTCTGTGTTCTGTGTTCTCTGTTTTCAGTGTTCCCTGTGTTCTCTGTGTTCACTGTTCTCTGTGTTCAATATATCTGTGTTCACTGTTTTCTGTGTTCAGTGTTCTCTGAGTTCACTGTTCTCTGTGTTCACTGTTCTCTGTGTTCAGTGTTCTCTGTTTTCAGTGTTCTCTGTGTTCACATTTTCTCTGTGTTCACTGTTTTCTGTGTTCACTGTTCTCTTTGTTCAGTGATGTTTGTGTTCACTGATCTCTGTGTTCACTGTTCTCAGTGTTCAATCTGTGTTCACTTTTTCTGTGTTCACTGTACTCAGTGTTCACTTTGTGTTCACTCTGTGTTCAGTGTTCTCTGTTTTCAGTGTTCTCTGTGATCACATTTTTTCTGTGTTCACTGTTTTCTGTGTTCACTGTTCTCTGTGTTCAGTGTTCTCTGTTTTCAGTGTTCTCTGTGTTCACTGTTTTTTGTGTTCACTGTTCTCTGTGTTCACTCTTCTCTGTATTCACTGTTCTCATGGTTCACTGTTCTCTCTATTCACTTTTCTCTCAGTTTAGTGCTTCCTGTGTTCTCCGTTCTCTGTGTTCACTGTTCTCTGTGTTCACTGTTCTCTATGTTCACTGTTCTCAGCGTTCACTGTTGTCTGTGTTCACTGTTCTCTGTGTTCCCAGATCTCTGTGTTCACTGTTCTCTGTGTTCACTCTTCTCTGTGTTCTCTGATTTCAGTGTTCTCTATGTTCACTGTTTTCTGTGGTCACTGTTTTCTGTGTTCACTGTTCTCTGTGTTCACTGTTCTCTGTGTTCAGTGTTCAATGTTTTCAGTGTTCTTTGTGTTCACTGTTCTCTGTGTTCACTGTTCTCAGCGTTCACTGTTGTCTGTGTTTACTGTTCTCTGTGTTCAGTGTTCCCTGCGTGCTCTGTCCTCTGTGTTCACAGGTCTCTGTGTTCAGTGTTGTCTGTGTTCAGTGTTCTCTGTGTTCACTCTTCTCTGTGTTCTCTGTTTTCAGTGTTCTCTATGTTCACTGTTTTCTGTGGTCACTGTTTTCTGTGTTCACTGTTCTCTGTGTTCACTATTCTCTGTGTTCACTGTTTTCTGTGTTCAGTGTTCTCTGTGTTCACTGTTGTCTGTGTTCAGTGTTCTCTGTTTTCAGTGTTCTCTGTGATCACATTTTTTCTGTGTTCACTATTTTCTGTGTTCACTGTTCTCTTTGTTCAGTGTTGTTTGTATTCACTGTTCTCTTTGTTCGCTGTTCTCTGTGTTCACTGTTCTCTGAGTCCACTGTTCTTTGTGTTCACTGTTCTCTGTGTTCAGTGTTCTCTGTTTTCAGTGTTCCCTGTGTTCTCTGTTTTCACTGTTCTCTGTGTTCAGTATTCTCTGTGTTCTCTGTTCTGTGTGTTCACTGTTCTCTGTGTTCTGTGTTCTCTGTTTTCAGTGTATTCTGTGTTCACTGCTTTCTGTGTTCACTGTTCTCTGTGTTCACTATTCTCTGTGTTCACTGTTTTCTGTATTCACTGTTCTCTATGTTCACTGTTCTCTCTGTTCACTGTTTCAGTGTTTTCTCTGTGTACAGTATTCTCTGTGTTCACTGGTCTCAGTGTTCACTCTCTGTTACTTTCTCTGTGTTCACTGTACTCAGTGTTCACTCCGAGTTCACCGTCCTTTTTCAACTCTGTGTTCAGTGTTCTCTGTGTTCACTGTTCTCTGTTTTCAGTGTTCTCTGGGTCACTGTTCTCAGTGTTCACTGTTTTCTTTGTTCACTGTTCTCTTCTTCACTATTCTCTATGTTCACTGTTTTCTGTGTTCACTGTTCTCTGTGTTGAGTGCTCTCTGTTTTCACTGTTCTCTGTGTTCACTACTCTCTGTGTTCACTGTTTTCTGTGTTCAGTGTTCTCTGAGTTCACTGTTCTCTGTGTTCACTGTTCTCTGTGTTCAGTGTTCTCTGTTTTCAGTGTTCTCTGTGATCACATTTTTTCTGTGTTCACTGTTTTCTGTGTTCACTGTTCTCTTTGTTCAGTGCTGTTTGTGTTCACTGTTCTCTTGTTCACTATTCTCTGTGTTCACTGTTTTCTGTGTTCACTCTTCTCTGTGTTCAGTGTTCTCTGTTTTAAGTGTTCTCTGTGTTCACTGTTTTTTGTGTTCACTGTTCACTGTGTTCACTATTCTCTGTATTCACTGTTCTCATGGTTCACTGTTCTCTCTATTCACTTTTCTCTCAGTTTAGTGCTTCCTGTGTTCTCCGTTCTCTGTGTTCACTGTTCTCTGTGTTCACTGTTGTCTGTGTTCACTGTTCTCTGTGTTCAGTGTTCCCTGTGTTCTCTGTTCTCTGTGTTGCCAGATCACTGTGTTCAGTGTTGTCTGTGTTCACTCTTCTCTGTGTTCTCTGTTTTCAGTGTTCTCTATGTTCACTGTTTTTTGTGTTCACTGTTTTCTGTGTTCACTGTTCTCTGTGTTCACTGTTCTCTGTGTTCACTCTTCTCTTTGTTCTCTGTTTTCAGTGTTCTCTATGTTCACTGTTTTCTGTGGTCACTGTTTTCTGTGTTCACTGTTCTCTGTGTTCACTATTCTCATGGTTCACTGTTTTCTGTGTTCAGTGTTCTCTGAGTTCACTGTTCTCTGTGTTCACTGTTCTCTGTGTTCAGTGTTCAATGTTTTCAGTGTTCTTTGTGTTCACTGTTCTCTGTGTTCACTGTTCTCTGTGTTCACTGTTCTCAGCGTTCACTGTTGTCTGTGTTTACTGTTCTCTGTGTTCAGTGTTCCCTGCGTTCTCTGTCCACTGTGTTCACAGGTCTCTGTGTTCAGTGTTTTCTGTGTTCAGTGTTTTCTGTGTTCACTCTTCTCTGTGTTCACTCTTCTCTGTGTTCTCTGTTTTCAGTGTTCTCTATGATCACTGATTTCTGTGGTCACTGTTTTCTGTGTTCACTGTTCTCTGTGTTCACTATTCTCTGTGTTCACTGTTTTCTGTGTTCAGTGTTCTCTGAGTTCACTGTTCTCTGTGTTCACTGTTCTCTGTGTTCAGTGTTCTCTGTTTTCAGTGTTCTCTGTGTTCACATTTTTTCTGTGTTCACTGTTTTCTGTGTTCACTGTTCTCTTTGTTCAGTGATGTTTGTGTTCACTGATCTCTGTGTTCACTGTTCTCAGTGTTCACTTTGTGTTCACTGTCTCTGTGTTCACTGTACTCAGTGTTCACGTTGTGTTCACTCTGTGTTCAGTGTTCTCTGAGTTCACTGTTCTCTGTGTTCACTTTTCTCTGTGTTCAGTGTTCTCTGTTTTCAGTGTTCTTTGTGTTCACTGTTCTCTGTGTTCACTGTTCTCTGTGTTCACTGTTCTCAGCGTTCACTGTTGTCTGTGTTTACTGTTCTCTGTGTTCAGTGTTCCCTGCGTGCTCTGTCCTCTGTGTTCACAGGTCTCTGTGTTCAGTGTTTTCTGTGTTCACTCTTCTCTGTGTTCACTGTTCTCTGTGTTCTCTGTTTTCAGTGTTCTCTATGTTCACTGTTTTCTGTGGTCACTGTTTTCTGTGTTCACTGTTCTCTGTATTCACTATTCTCTGTGTTCACTGTTTTCTGTGTTCATTGTTCTCTGAGTTCACTGTTCTCTGTGTTCACTGTTCTCTGTGTTCACTGTTCTCTGTTTTCAGTGTTCTCTGTGTTCATATTTTTTCTGTGTTCACTGTTTTCTGTGTTCACTGTTCTCTTTGTTCAGTGATGTTTGTGTTCACTGATCTCTGTGATCACTGTTCTCAGTGTTCACTTTGTGTTCACTTTCTCTGTGTTCACTGTACTCAGTGTTCACGTTGTGTTCACTCTGTGTTCAGTGTTCTCTGAGTTCACTGTTCTCTGTGTTCACTTTTCTCTGTGTTCAGTGTTCTCTGTTTTCAGTGTTCTTTGTGTCCACTGTTCTCTGTGTTCACTGTTCTCTTTGTTCACTGTTCTCAGTGTTCACTTTGTGTTCACTTTCTCTGTGTTCACTGTACTCAGTGTTCACGTTGTGTTCACTCTGTGTTCAGTGTTCTCTGAGTTCACAGTTCTCTGTGTTCACTTTTGTCTGTGTTCAGTGTTCTCTGTTTTCAGTGTTCTTTGTGTTCACTGTTCTCTGTGTTCACTGTTCTCTGTGTTCACTGTTCTCAGCGTTCACTGTTGTCTGTGTTTACTGTTCTCTGTGTTCAGTGTTCCCTGCGTGCTCTGTCCTCTGTGTTCACAGGTCTCTGTGTTCAGTGTTGTCTGTGTTCAGTGTTCTCTGTGTTCACTCTTCTCTGTGTTCTCTGTTTTCAGTGTTCTCTATGTTCACTGTTTTCTGTGGTCACTGTTTTCTGTGTTCACTGTTCTCTGTGTTCACTATTCTCTGTGTTCACTGTTTTCTGTGTTCAGTGTTCTCTGTGTTCACTGTTCTCTGTGTTGTGTTCTCTGTTTTCAGTGTTCTCTGTGATCACATTTTTTCTGTGTTCACTGTTTTCTGTGTTCACTGTTCTCTTTGTTCAGTGTTGTTTGTATTCACTGTTCTCTTTGTTCGCTGTTCTCTGTGTTCACTGTTCTCTGAGTCCACTGTTCTTTGTGTTCACTGTTCTCTGTGTTCAGTGTTCTCTGTTTTCAGTGTTCCCTGTGTTCTCTGTGTTCACTGTTCTCTGTGTTCAGTATTCTCTGTGTTCTCTGTTCTGTGTGTTCACTGTTCTCTGTGTTCTGTGTTCTCTGTTTTCAGTGTTTTCTGTGTTCACTGCTTTCTGTGTTCACTGTTCTCTGTGTTCACTATTCTCTGTGTTCACTGTTTTCTGTATTCACTGTTCTCTATGTTCACTGTTCTCTCTGTTCACTGTTTCAGTGTTTTCTCTGTGTACAGTATTCTCTGTGCTCACTGGTCTCAGTGTTCTCTCTCTGTTACTTTCTCTGTGTTCACTGTACTCAGTGTTCACTCCGAGTTCACCGTCCTTTTTTTCACTCTGTGTTCAGTGTTCTCTGTGTTCACTGTTCTCTGTTTTCAGTGTTCTCTGGGTCACGGTTCTCAGTGTTCACTGTTTTTTTTGTGCACTGTTCTCTTCTTCACTATTCTCTATGTTCACTGTTTTCTGTGTTCACTGTTCTCTGTGTTCAGTGTTCTCTGTTTTCTGTGTTCTCTGTGTTCACTGTTTTTTGTGTTCACTGTTTTCTGTGTTCAGTATTCTCTGTATTCACTGTTCTCATGGTTCACTGTTTTCTCTTTTCACTGTTCTCTCTGTTCAGTGCTTCCTGTGTTCTCCGTTCTCTGTGTTCACTGTTCTCTGTGTTCACTATTCTCTGTGTTCACTGTTTTCTGTGTTCAATGTTCTCTGAGTTCACTGTTCTCTGTGTTCACTGTTCTCTGTGTTCAGTGTTCTCTGTTTTCAGTGTTCTCTGTGTTCACATTTTTTCTGTGTTCACTGTTTTCTGTGTTCACTGTTCTCTTTGTTCAGTGTTGTTTGTGTTCAGTGATCTCTGTGTTCACTGTACTCAGTGTTCACTTTGTGTTCACTCTGTGTTCAGTGTTCTCTGAGTTCACTGTTCTCTGTGTTCACTTTTCTCTGTGTTCAGTGTTCTCTGTTTTCAGTGTTCTTTGTCTTCACTGTTCTCTGTGTTCGCTGTTCTCTGTGTTCACTGTTCTCAGCGTTCACTGTTGTCTGTGTTTACTGTTCTCTGTGTTCAGTGTTCCCTGCGTTCTCTGTCCTCTGTGTTCACAGGTCTCTGTGTTCAGTGTTGTCTGTCTTCAGTGTTCTCTGTGTTCACTCTGCTCTGTGTTCTATGTTTTCAGTGTTCTCTATGTTCACTGTTTTCTGTGGTCACTGTTTTCTGTGTTCACTATTCTCTGTGTTCACTACTCTCTGTGTTCACTGTTTTCTGTGTTCAGTGTTCTCTGAGTTCACTGTTCACTGTGTTCACTGTTCTCTGTGTTCAGTGTTCTCTGTTTTCAGTGTTCTCTGTGATCACATTTTTTCTGTGTTCACTGTTTTCTGTGTTCACTGTTCTCTTTGTTCAGTGTTGTTTGTGTTCACTGTTCTCTTTGTTCGCTGTTCTCTGTGTTCGCTGTTCTCTGAGTCCACTGTTCTTTGTGTTCACTGTTCTCTGTGTTCAGTGTTCTCTGTTTTCAGTGTTCCCTGTGTTCTCTGTGTTCACTGTTCTCTGTGTTCAATATATCTGTGTTCACTGTTTTCTGTGTTCAGTGTTCTCTGAGTTCACTGTTCTCTGTGTTCACTGTTCTCTGTGTTCAGTGTTCTCTGTTTTCCGTGTTCTCTGTGTTCACTGTTTTTTGTGTTCACTGTTTTCTGTGTTCACTGTTCTCTTTGTTCAGTGATGTTTGTGTTCACTGATCTCTGTGTTCACTGTTCTCAGTGTTCAATCTGTGTTCACTTTTTCTGTGTTCACTGTACTCAGTGTTCACTTTGTGTTCACTCTGTGTTCAGTGTTCTCTGTTTTCAGTGGTCTCTGTGATCACATTTTTTCTGTGTTCACTGTTTTCTGTGTTCACTGTTCTCTTTGTTCAGTTTTGTTTGTATTCACTGTTCTCTTTGTTCGCTGTTCTCTGTGTTCACTGTTCTCTGAGTCCACTGTTCTTTGTTTTCACTGTTCTCTGTGTTCAGTGTTCTCTGTTTTCAGTGTTCCCTGTGTTCTCTGTGTTCACTGTTCTCTATGTTCACTGTTCTCAGCGTTCACTGTTGTCTGTGTTCACTGTTCTCTGTGTTCAGTGTTCCCGGTGTTCTCTGTTCTCTGTGTTCCCAGATCTCTGTGTTCACTGTTCTCTGTGTTCACTCTTCTCTGTGTTCTCTGTTTTCAGTGTTCTCAATGTTCACTGTTCTCTGTGTTCACATGTTTTCTGTGTTCACTGTTTTCTGTGTTCACTGTTCTCTTTGTTCAGTGTTGTTTGTGTTCAGTGATCTCTGTGTTCACCGTTCTCAGTGCTCACTTTGTGTTCACTTTCTCTGTGTTCACTGTACTCAGTGTTCACTCTGTGTTCACTCTGTGTTCAGTGTTCTCTGTGTTCACTGTTTTCAGTGTTCTCTGGGTCTCTGCTCTCAGTGTTCACTGTTTTCTGTGTTCACTGTTCTCTTGTTCACTATTCTCTATGTTCACTGTTTTCTGTGTTCACTGTTCTCTGTGTTCAGTGTTCCCTGTGTTCTCTGTTCACTGTGTTCCCAGATCTCTGTGTTCAGTGTTGTCTGTGTTCACTCTTCTCTGTGTTCACTCTTCTCTGTGTTCTCTGTTTTCTGTGTTCTCTATGTTCACTGTTTTCTGTGGTCACTGTTTTCTGTGTTCACTGTTCTCTGTGTTCAATATTCTCTGTGTTCACTGTTCTCTGTGTTCAGTGTTCTCTGTTTTCAGTGTTCTCTGTGTTCACATTTTCTCTGTGTTCACTGTTTTCTGTGTTCACTGTTCTCTTTGTTCAGTGATGTTTGTGTTCACTGATCTCTGTGTTCACTGTTCTCAGTGTTCACTTTATGTTCACTTTCTCTGTGTTCACTGTACTCAGTGTTCACGTTGTGTTCACTCTGTGTTCAGTGTTCTCTGAGTTCACTGTTCTCTGTGTTCACTTTTCTCTGTGTTCAGTGTTCTCTGTTTTCAGTGTTCTTTGTGTTCACTGTTCTCTGTGTTCACTGTTCTCTGTGTTCACTGTTCTCAGCGTTCACTGTTGTCTGTGTTTACTGTTCTCTGTGTTCAGTGTTCCCTGCGTGCTCTGTCCTCTGTGTTCACAGGTCTCTGTGTTCAGTGTTTTCTGTGTTCACTCTTCTCTGTGTTCACTCTTCTCTGTGTTCTCTGTTTTCAGTGTTCTCTATGTTCACTGTTTTCTGTGGTCACTGTTTTCTGTGTTCACTGTTCTCTGTGTTCACTATTCTCTGTGTTCACTGTTTTCTGTGTTCATTGTTCTCTGAGTTCACTGTTCTCTGTGTTCACTGTTCTCTGTGTTCAGTGTTCTCTGTTTTCAGTGTTCTCTGTGTTCACATTTTTTCTGTGTTCACTGTTTTCTGTGTTCACTGTTCTCTTTGTTCAGTGATGTTTGTGTTCACTGATCTCTGTGATCACTGTTCTCAGTGTTCACTTTGTGTTCACTTTCTCTGTGTTCACTGTACTCAGTGTTCACGTTGTGTTCACTCTGTGTTCAGTGTTCTCTGAGTTCACTGTTCTCTGTGTTCACTTTTCTCTGTGTTCAGTGTTTTCTGTTTTCAGTGTTCTTTGTGTTCACTGTTCTCTGTGTTCACTGTTCTCTTTGTTCACTGTTCTCAGTGTTCACTTTGTGTTCACTTTCTCTGTGTACACTGTACTCAGTGTTCACGTTGTGTTCACTCTGTTTTCAGTGTTCTCTATGTTCACTGTTTTCTGTGGTCACTGTTTTCTGTGTTCACTGTTCTCTGTGTTCACTATTCTCTGTGTTCACTGTTTTCTGTGTTCAGTGTTCTCTGTGTTCACTGTTCTCTGTGTTGTGTTCTCTGTTTTCAGTGTTCTCTGTGATCACATTTTTTCTGTGTTCACTGTTTTCTGTGTTCACTGTTCTCTTTGTTCAGTGTTGTTTGCATTCACTGTTCTCTTTGTTCGCTGTTCTCTGTGTTCACTGTTCTCTGAGTCCACTGTTCTTTGTGTTCACTGTTCTCTGTGTTCAGTGTTCTCTGTTTTCAGTGTTCCCTGTGTTCTCTGTTTTCACTGTTCTCTGTGTTCAGTATTCTCTGTGTTCTCTGTTCTGTGTGTTCACTGTTCTCTGTGTTCTGTGTTCTCTGTTTTCAGTGTTTTCTGTGTTCACTGCTTTCTGTGTTCACTGTTCTCTGTGTTCACTATTCTCTGTGTTCACTGTTTTCTGTATTCACTGTTCTCTATGTTCACTGTTCTCTCTGTTCACTGTTTCAGTGTTTTCTCTGTGTACAGTATTCTCTGTGTTCACTGGTCTCAGTGTTCACTCTCTGTTACTTTCTCTGTGTTCACTGTACTCAGTGTTCACTCTGTGTTCACCGTCCTTTTTTTACTCTGTGTTCAGTTTTCTCTGTGTTCACTGTTCTCTGTTTTCAGTGTTCTCTGGGTCACTGTTCTCAGTGTTCACTGTTTTCTTTGTTCACTGTTCTCTTCTTCACTATTCTCTATGTTCACTGTTTTCTGTGTTCACTGTTCTCTGTGTTCAGTGTTCTCTGTTTTCAGTGTTCTCTGTGTTCACTGTTTTTTGTGTTCACTGTTCAATGTGTTCACTGTTCTCTGTATTCACTGTTCTCATGGTTCACTGTTCACTCTTTTCACTGTTCTCTCTGTTCAGTGCTCGCTGTGTTCTCCGTTCTCTGTGTTCACTGTTCTATGCGTTCAGTGTTCTCTGTGTTCTCTATTCTCTGTGTTCACTGTTCTCTGTGTTCAGTATTCTCTGTGTTCAGTGTTCTGTGTGTTCACTGTTCTCTGTGTTCTGTGTTCTCTGTTTTCAATGTTTTCTGTGTTCACTGCTTTCTGTGTTCACTGTTCTCTGTGTTCACTATTGTCTGTGTTCACTCTTTTATGTATTCACTGTTCTCACTGTTCTCAGTGTTTACTCTGTGTACAGTGTTCTCTGTGTTCACTGGCCTCAGTGTACACTCTCTGTTCATTTATTCTGTGTTCACTGTACTCAGTGTTCACTCTGAGTTCACCGTCCTTTTTCAACTCTGTGTTCAGCGTTCTCTGTGTTCACTGTTCTCTGTTTTCAGTGTTCTCTGGGTCACTGTTCTCAGTGTTCACTGTTTTCTGTGTTCACTGTTCTCTTGTTCACTATTCTCTGTGTTCACTGTTTTCTGTGTTCACTCTTCTCTGTGTTCAGTGTTCTATGTTTTCAGTGATCTCTGTGTTCACTGTTTTTTGTGTTCACTGTTCTCTGTGTTCACTATTCTCTGTATTCACTGTTCTCATGGTTCCCTGTTCTCTCTATTCACTTTTCTCTCAGTTTAGTGCTGCCTGTGTTCTCCGTTCTCTGTGTTCACTGTTCTCTGTGTTCACTGTTCTCTATGTTCACTGTTCTCAGCGTTCACTGTTGTCTGTGTTCACTGTTCTCTGTGTTCAGTGTTCCCTGTGTTCTCTGTTCTCTGTGTTCCCAGATCTCTGTGTTCAGTGTTGTCTGTGTTCACTCTTCTCTGTGTTCTCTGTTTTCAGTGTTCTCGATGTTCACTGTTTTTTGTGTTCACTGTTTTCTGTCTTCACTGTTCTCTGTGTTCACTGATCTCTGTGTTCACTCTTCTCTGTGTTCTCTGTTTTCAGTGTTCTCTATGTTCACTGTTTTCTGTGGTCACTGTTCTCTGTGTTCACTATTCTCATGGTTCAGTGTTTTCTGTGTTCAGTATTCTCTGAGTTCACTGTTCTCTGTGTTCACTGTTCTCTGTGTTCAGTGTTCTCTGTTTTCAGTGTTCTTTGTGTTCACTGTTCCCTGTGTTCACTGTTCTCTGTGTTCACTGTTCTCTGTGTTCACTGTTGTCTGTGTTTACTGTTCTCTGTGTTCAGTGTTCCCTGTGTTCTCTGTTCTCTGTGTTGCCAGATCACTGTGTTCAGTGTTGTCTGTGTTCACTCTTCTCTGTGTTCTCTGTTTTCAGTGTTCTCTATGTTCACTGTTTTTTGTGTTCACTGTTTTCTGTGTTCACTGTTCTCTGTGTTCACTGTTCTCTGTGTTCACTCTTCTCTGTGTTCTCTGTTTTCAGTGTTCTCTATGTTCACTGTTTTCTGTGGTCACTGTTTTCTGTGTTCACTGTTCTCTGTGTTCACTATTCTCTGTGTTCACTGTTTTCTGTGTTCAGTGTTCTCTGAGTTCACTGTTCTCTGTGTTCACTGTTCTCAGTGTTCACTTTGTGTTCACTTTCTCTGTGTTCACTGTACTCAGTGTTCACGTTGTGTTCACTCTGTGTTCAGTGTTCTCTGAGTTCACTGTTCTCTGTGTTCACTTTTCTCTGTGTTCAGTGTTCTCTGTTTTCAGTGTTCTTTGTGTTCACTGTTCTCTGTGTTCACTGTTCTCTGTGTTCACTGTTCTCAGCGTTCACTGTTGTCTGTGTTTACTGTTCTCTGTGTTCAGTGTTCCCTGCGTGCTCTGTCCTCTGTGTTCACAGGTCTCTGTGTTCAGTGTTTTCTGTGTTCACTCTTCTCTGTGTTCACTCTTCTCTGTGTTCTCTGTTTTCAGTGTTCTCTATGTTCACTGTTTTCTGTGGTCACTGTTTTCTGTGTTCACTGTTCTCTGTGTTCACTATTCTCTGTGTTCACTGTTTTCTGTGTTCATTGTTCTCTGAGTTCACTGTTCTCTGTGTTCACTGTTCCCTGTGTTCAGTGTTCTCTGTTTTCAGTGTTCTCTGTGTTCACATTTTTTCTGTGTTCACTGTTTTCTGTGTTCACTGTTCTCTTTGTTCAGTGATGTTTGTGTTCACTGATCTCTGTGATCACTGTTCTCAGTGTTCACTTTGTGTTCACTTTCTCTGTGTTCACTGTACCCTGTGTTCACGTTGTGTTCACTCTGTGTTCAGTGTTCTCTGAGTTCACTGTTCTCTGTGTTCACTTTTCTCTGTGTTCAGTGTTCTCTGTTTTCAGTGTTCTTTGTGTTCACTGTTCTCTGTGTTCACTGTTCTCTTTGTTCACTGCTTTCTGTGTTCACTTTGTGTTCACTTTCTCTGTGTTCACTGTACTCAGTGTTCACGTTGTGTTCTCTCTGTGTTTAGTGTTCTCTGGGTTCACTGTTCTCTGTGTTCACTTTTCTCTGTGTTCAGTGTTCTCTGTTTTCAGTGTTCTTTGTGTTCACTGTTCTCTGTGTTCACTGTTCTCTGTGTTCACTGTTCTCAGCGTTCACTGTTGTCTGTGTTCACTGTTCTCTGTGTTCCGTGTTCCCTGCGTGCTCTGTCCTCTGTGTTCACAGGTCTCTGTGTTCAGTGTTGTCTGTGTTCAGTGTTCTCTGTGTTCACTCTTCTCTGTGTTCTCTGTTTTCAGTGTTCTCTATGTTCACTGTTTTCCGTGGTCACTGTTTTCTGTGTTCACTGTTCTCTGTGTTCACTATTCTCTGTGTTCACTGTTTTCTGTGTTCAGTGTTCTCTGTGTTCACTGTTCTCTGTGTTGTGTTCTCTGTTTTCAGTGTTCTCTGTGATCACATTTTTTCTGTGTTCACTGTTTTCTGTGTTCATTGTTCTCTTTGTTCAGTGTTGTTTGTATTCACTGTTCTCTTTGTTCGCTGTTCTCTGTGTTCACTGTTCTCTGAGTCCACTGTTCTTTGTGTTCACTGTTCTCTGTGTTCAGTGTTCTCTGTTTTCAGTGTTCCCTGTGTTCTCTGTTTTCACTGTTCTCTGTGTTCAGTATTCTCTGTGTTCTCTGTTCTGTGTGTTCACTGTTCTCCGTGTTCTGTGTTCTCTGTTTTCAGTGTTTTCTGTGTTCACTGCTTTCTGTGTTCACTGTTCTCTGTGTTCACTATTCTCTGTGTTCACTGTTTTCTGTATTCACTGTTCTCTATGTTCACTGTTCTCTCTGTTCACTGTTTCAGTGTTTTCTCTGTGTACAGTATTCTCTGTGTTCACTGGTCTCAGTGTTCACTCTCTGTTACTTTCTCTGTGTTCACTGTACTCAGTGTTCACTCTGTGTTCACCGTCCTTTTTTTACTCTGTGTTCAGTGTTCTCTGTGTTCACTGTTCTCTGTTTTCAGTGTTCTCTGGGTCACTGTTCTCAGTGTTCACTGTTTTCTTTGTTCACTGTTCTCTTCTTCACTATTCTCTATGTTCACTGTTTTCTGTGTTCACTGTTCTCTGTGTTCAGTGTTCTCTGTTTTCAGTGTTCTCTGTGTTCACTGTTTTTTGTGTTCACTGTTCAATGTGTTCACTATTCTCTTTATTCACTGTTCTCATGGTTCACTGTTTTTTCTTTTCACTGTTCTCTCTGTTCAGTGCTCCCTGTGTTCTCCGTTCTCTGTGTTCACTGTTCTCTGTGTTCACTGTTCTCTGTGTTCAGTGTTCTCTGTGTTCTCTGTTCTCTGTGTTCACTGTTCTCTGTGTTCACTGTTCTCTGTGTTCAGTGTTCTCTGTGTTCACTGTTCTCTGTGTTCTGTGTTCTCTGTTTTCAGTGTTTTCTGTGTTCACTGCTTTCTGTGTTCACAGTTCTCTGTGTTCACTATTCTCTGTGTTCACTCTTTTCTGTATTCACTGTTCTCTGTGTTCACTGTTCTCTGTGTTCACTGTTCTCAGTGTTTCCTCTGTGTACAGTGTTCTCTGTGTTCACTGGTCTCAGTGTACACTCTCTGTTCACTTATTCTGTGTTCACTGTACTCAGTGTTCACTCTGAGTTCACCGTCCTTTTTCAACTCTGTGTTCAGCGTTCTCTGTGTTCACTGTTCTCTGTTTTCAGTGTTCTCTGGGTCACTGTTCTCAGTGTTCACTGTTTTCTGTGTTCACTGTTCTCTTGTTCACTATTCTCTGTGTTCACTGTTTTCTGTGTTCACTCTTCTCTGTGTTCAGTGTTCTCTGTTTTCAGTGTTCTCTGTGTTCACTGTTTTTTGTGTTCACTGTTCTCTGTGTTCACTATTCTCTGTATTCACTGTTCTCATGGTTCACTGTTCTCTCTATTCACTTTTCTCTCAGTTTAGTGCTGCCTGTGTTCTCCGTTCTCTGTGTTCACTGTTCTCTGTGTTCACTGTTCTCTGTGTTCACTGTTCTCTGTGTTCTGTGTTCTCTGTTTTCAGTGTTTTCTGTGTTCACTGCTTTCTGTGTTCACTGTTCTCTGTGTTCACTATTCTCTGTGTTCACTCTTTTCTGTATTCACTGTTCTCTGTGTTCACTGTTCTCTGTGTTCACTGTTCTCAGTGTTTCCTCTGTGTACAGTGTTCTCTGTGTTCACTGGTCTCAGTGTACACTCTCTGTTCACATATTCTGTGTTCACTGTACTCAGTGTTCACTCCGAGTTCACCGTCCTTTTTCAACTCTGTGTTCAGCGTTCTCTGTGTTCACTGTTCTCTGTTTTCAGTGTTCTCTGGGTCACTGTTCTCAGTGTTCACTGTTTTCTGTGTTCACTGTTCTCTTGTTCACTATTCTCTGTGTTCACTGTTTTCTGTGTTCACTCTTCTCTGTGTTCAGTGTTCTCTGTTTTCAGTGTTCTCTGTGTTCACTGTTTTTTGTGTTCACTGTTCTCTGTGTTCACTATTCTCTGTATTCACTGTTCTCATGGTTCACTGGTCTCTCTATTCACTTTCCTCTCAGTTTAGTGCTTCCTGTGTTCTCCGTTCTCTGTGTTCACTGTTCTCTGTGTTCACTGATCTCTGTGTTCACTGTTCTCAGCGTTCACTGTTGTCTGTGTTCAGTGTTCTCTGTGTTCAGTGTTCCCGGTGTTCACTGTTCTCTGTGTTCACTGTTCTCAGCGTTCACTGTTGTCTGTGTTCAGTGTTCTCTGTGTTCAGTGTTCCCGGTGTTCTCTGTTCTCTGTGTTCCCAGATCTCTGTGTTCAGTGTTGTCTGTGTTCACTCTTCTCTGTGTTCTCTGTTTTCAGTGTTCTCTATGTTCACTGTTTTTTGTGTTCACTGTTTTCTGTGTTCACTGTTCTCTGTGTTCACTCTTCTCTGTGTTCACTCTTCTCTGTGTTCTCTGTTTTCAGTGTTCTCTGTGTTCACTGTTCTCTGTGTTCACTGTTCTCGGTGTTCACTGTTCTCTGTGTTCAGTGTTCTCTGTTTTCAGTGTTCTCTGTGTTCACATTTTTTCTGTGTTCACTGTTTTCTGTGTTCACCGTTCTCTTTGTTCAGTGATGTTTGTGTTCACTGATCTCTGTGTTCACTGTTATCTGTGTTCACTTTGTGTTCACTCTGTGTTCAGTGTTCTCTGAGTTCGCTGTTCTCTGTGTTCACTTTTCTCTGTGTTCAGTGTTCTCTGTTTTCTGTGTTCTTTGTGTTCACTGTTTTCTGTGTTCACTGTTCTCTGTGTTCACTGTTCTCAGCGTTCACTGTTGTCTGTGTTTACTGTTCTCTGTGTTCAGTGTTCCCTGCGTTCTCTGTCCTCTGTGTTCACAGGTCTCTGTGTTCAGTGTTGTCTGTGTTCAGTGTTCTCTGTGTTCACTCTTCTCTGTGTTCTCTGTTTTCACTGTTCTCTATGTTCACTGTTTTCTGTGGTCACTGTTCTCTGTTTTCACTATTCTCTGTGTTCACTGTTCTGTGTGTTCACTGTTCTCTGTGTTCTGTGTTCTGTGTTTTCAGTGTTTTCTGTGTTCACTGCTTTCTGTGTTCACTGTTCTCTGTTTTCACTATTCTCTGTGTTCACTGTTTTCTGTATTCACTGTTCTCTATGTTCACTGTTCTCTCTGTTCACTGTTTCAGTGTTTTCTCTGTGTACAGTATTCTCTGTGTTCACTGGTCTCAGTGTTCACTCTCTGTTACTTTCTCTGTGTTCACTGTACTCAGTGTTAACTCTGTGTTCACCGTCCTTTTTTTACTCTGTTTTCAGTGTTCTCTGTGTTCAGTGTTCTCTGTTTTCCGTGTTCTCTGTGTTCACATTTTTTCTGTGTTCACTGTTTTCTGTGTTCACTGTTCTCTTTGTTCAGTGTTCTCTGAGTTCACTGTTCTGTGTTGACTGTTCTCTGTGTTCAGTGTTCTCTGTTTTCCGTGTTCTCTGTGTTCACTGTTTTTTGTGTTCACTGTTCAATGTGTTCACTATTCTCTGTATTCACTGTTCTCATGGTTCACTGTTTTCTCTTTTCACTGTTCTCTCTGTTCAGTGCTCCCTGTGTTCTCCGTTCTCTGTGTTCACTGTTCTCTGTGTTCACTGTTCTCTGTGTTCAGTGTTCTCTGTGTTCTCTGTTCTCTGTGTTCACTGTTCTCTGTGTTCAGTATTCTCTGTGTTCACTGTTCTGTGTGTTCACTGTTCGCTGTGTTCTGTGTTCTCTGTTTTCAGTGCTTTCTGTGTTCACTGCGTTCTGTGTTCACTGTTCTCTGTGTTCACTATTCTCTGTGTTCACTCTTTTCTGTATTCACTGTTCTCTGTGTTCACTGTTCTCTGTGTTCACTGTTCTCAGTGTTTACTCTGTGTACAGTGTTCTCTGTGTTCACTGGTCTCAGTGTACACTCTCTGTTCACTTATTCTGTGTTCACTGTACTCAGTGTTCACTCTGAGTTCACCGTCCTTTTTCAACTCTGTGTTCAGCGTTCTCTGTGTTCACTGTTCTCTGTTTTCAGTGTTCTCTGGGTCACTGTTCTCAGTGTTCACTGTTTTCTGTGTTCACTGTTCTCTTGTTCACTATTCTCTGTGTTCACTGTTTTCTGTGTTCACTCTTCTCTGTGTTCAGTGTTCTCTGTTTTCAGTGTTCTCTGTGTTCACTGTTTTTTGTGTTCACTGTTCTCTGTGTTCACTATTCTCTGTATTCACTGTTCTCATGGTTCACTGTTCTCTCTATTCACTTTTCTCTCAGTTTAGTTCTGCCTGTGTTCTCCGTTCTCTGTGTTCACTGTTCTCTGTGTTCACTGTTCTCTGTGTTCACTGTTCTCAGCGTTCACTGTTGTCTGTGTTCAGTGTTCTCTGTGTTCAGTGTTCCCGGTGTTCTCTGTTCTCTGTGTTCCCAGATCTCTGTGCTCAGTGTTGTCTGTGTTCACTCTTCTCTGTGTTCTCTGTTTCCAGTGTTCTCTATGTTCACTGTTTTTTGTGTTCAATGTTTTCTGTGTTCACTGTTCTCTGTGTTCACTCTTCTCTGTGTTCACTCTTCTCTGTGTTCTCTGTTTTCAGTGTTCTCTGTGTTCACTGTTTTCTGTGTTCACTGTTCTCTGTGTTCACTGTTCTCTGTGTTCAGTGTTCTCTGTTTTCAGTGTTCTCTGTGTTCACATTTTTTCTGTGTTCACTGTTTACTGTGTTCACTGTTCTCTTTGTTCAGTGATGTTTGTGTTCACTGATCTCTGTGTTCACTGTTCTCTGTGTTCACTTTGTGTTCACTTTCTCTGTGTTCACTGTACTCAGTGTTCACTTTGTGTTCACTCTGTGTTCAGTGTTCTCTGAGTTCACTGTTCTCTGTGTTCACTTTTCTCTGTGTTCAGTGTTCTCTGTTTTCTGTGTTCTTTGTGTTCACTGTTTTGTGTTCACTGTTCTCTGTGTTCACTTTTCTCTGTGTTCAGTGTTCTCTGTTTTCTGTGTTCTTTGTGTTCACTGTTCTCTGTGTTCACTGTTCTCTGTGTTCACTGTTCTCAGCGTTCACTGTTGTCTATGTTTACTGTTCTCTGTGTTCAGTGTTCCCTGCGTTCTCTGTCCTCTGTGTTCACAGGTCTCTGTGTTCAGTGTTGTCTGTGTTCACTGTTCTCTGTGTTCACTCTTCTCTGTGTTCTCTGTTTTCAGTGTTCTCTACGTTCACTGTTTTCTGTGGTCACTGTTTTCTGTGTTCACTGTTCTCTGTGTTCACTATTCTCTGTGTTCACTGTTTTCTGTGTTCAGAGTTCTCTGAGTTCACTGTTCTCTGTGTTCACAGTTCTCTGTGTTCAGTGTTCTCTGTTTTCAGTGTTCTCTGTGTTCACATTTTTTCTGTGTTCACTGTTTTCTGTGTTCACTGTTCTCTTTGTTCAGTGTTGTTTGTATTCACTGTTCTCTTTGTTCGCTGTTCTCTGTGTTCACTGTTCTCTGAGTCCACTGTTCTTTGTGTTCACTGTTCTCTGTGTTCAGTGTTCTCTGTTTTCAGTGTTCCCTGTGTTCTCTGTGTTCACTGTTCTCTGTGTTCAGTATTCTCTGTGTTCACTGTTCTGTGTGTTCACTGTTCTCTGTGTTCTGTGTTCTCTGTTTTCAGTGTTTTCTGTGTTCACTGCTTTCTGTGTTCACTGTTCTCTGTGTTCACTATTCTCTGTGTTCACTGTTTTCTGTATTAACTGTTCTCTATGTTCACTGTTCTCTCTGTTCACTGTTTCAGTGTTTTCTCTGTGTACAATATTCTCTGTGTTCACTGGTCTCAGTGTTCACTCTCTGTTACTTTCTCTGTGTTCACTGTACTCAGTGGTCACTCTGTGTTCACCGTCCTTTTTTTACTCTGTGTTCAGTGTTCTCTGTGTTCACTGTTCTCTGTTTTCAGTGTTCTCTGGGTCACTGTTCTCAGTGTTCACTGTTTTCTGTGTTCACTGTTCTCTTCTTCACTATTCTCTATGTTCACTGTTTTCTGTGTTCACTATTCTCTGTGTTCAGTGTTCTCTGTTTTCAGTGTTCTCTGTTTTCAGTGTTCTCTATGTTCACTGTTTTCTGTGGTCACTGTTTTCTGTGTTCACTGTTCTCTGTGTTCACTATTCTCTGTGTTCACTGTTTTCTGTGTTCAGTGTTCTCTGAGATCACTGTTCTCTGTGTTCACTGTTCTCTGTGTTCAGTGTTCTCTGTTTTCAGTGTTCTCTGTGTTCACATTTTTTCTGTGTTCACTGTTATCTGTGTTCACTCTTCTCTTTGTTCAGTGTTGTTTGTGTTCAGTGATCTCTGTGTGCACTGTTCTCAGTGCTCACTTTGTGTTCACTTTCTCTGTGTTCACTGTACTCAGTGTTCACTTTGTGTTCACTCTGTGTTCAGTGTTCTCTGGGTTCACTGCTCTCTGTGTTCACTTTTCTCTGTGTTCAGTGTTCTCTGTTTTCAGTGTTCTTTTTGTTCACTGTTCTCTGTGTTCGCTGTTCTCTGTGTTCACTGTTCTCAGCGTTCACTGTTGTCTGTGTTTACTGTTATCTGTGTTCAGTGTTCCCTGCGTTCTCTGTCCTCTGTGTTCACAGGTCTCTGTGTTCAGTGTTGTCTGTCTTCAGTGTTCTCTGTGTTCACTCTGCTCTGTGTTCTATGTTTTCAGTGTTCTCTATATTCACTGTTTTCTGTGGTCACTGTTTTCTGTGTTCACTGTTCTCTGTGTTCACTATTCTCTGTGTTCACTGTTTTCTGTGTTCAGTGTTCTCTGAGTTCACTGTTCTCTGTGTTCACTGTTCTCTGTGTTCACTGTTCTCTGTGTTCAGTGTTCTCTGTTTTCAGTGTTCTCTGTGATCACATTTTTTCTGTGTTCACTGTTTTCTGTGTTCACTGTTCTCTTTGTTCAGTGTTGTTTGTGTTCACTGTTCTCTTTGTTCGCTGGTCTCTGTGTTCGCTGTTCTCTGAGTCCACTGTTCTTTGTGTTCACTGTTCTCTGTGTTCAGTGTTCTCTGTTTTCAGTGTTCCCTGTGTTCTCTGTGTTCACTGTTCTCTGTGTTCAGTATTTTCGGTGTTCACTGTTCTGTGTGTTCACTGTTCTCTGTGTTCTGTGTTCTCTGTTTTCAGTGTTTTCTGTGTTCACTGCTTTCTGTGTTCACTGTTCTCTGTGTTCACTATTCTCTGTGTTCACTGTTTTCTGTATTCACTGTTCTCTGTGTTCACTGTTCTCTCTGTTCACTGTTTCAGTGTTTTCTCTGTGTACAGTATTATCTGTGTTCACTGGTCTCAGTGTTCACTCTCTGTTACTTTCTCTGTGTTCACTGTACTCAGTGTTCACTCTGTGTTCACCGTCCTTTTTTTACTCTGTGTTCAGTGTTCTCTGTGTTCACTGTTCTCTGTTTTCAGTGTTCTCTTGGTCACTGTTCTCAGTGTTCACTGTTTTCTGTGTTCACTGTTCTCTTCTTCACTATTCTCTGTGTTCACTGTTTTCTGTGTTCACTGTTCTCTGTGTTCAGTGTTCTCTGTTTTCAGTGTTCGCTGTGTTCACTGTTTTTTGTGTTCACTGTTCAATGTGTTCACTATTCTCTGTATTCACTGTTCTCATGGTTCACTGTTCTCTCTGTTCAGTGCTCCCTGTGTTCTCCGTTCTCTGTGTTCACTGTTCTCTGTGTTCACTGTTCTCTGTGTTCAATGTTCTCTGTGTTCAGTGTTCTCTAGAACATAGAAGATAGAACAATACAGCACAGAACAGGCCCTTCGGCCCACGATGTTGTGCCGAACTTCTAACCTAGATTAAGTACCCATCCATGTACCTATCCAAATGCCGCTTAAAGGTCGCCAATGATTCCGACTCTACCACTCCCACGGGCAGCGCATTCCATGCCCCCACCACTCTCTGGGTAAAGAACCCACCCCTGACATCTCCCCTATACCTTCCACCCTTCACCTTAAATTTATGTCCCCTTGTAACACTCTGTTGTACCCGGGGGAAAGGTTTCTGACTGTCTACTCTATCTATTCCTCTGATCATCTTATAAACCTCTATCAAGTCACCCCTCATCCTTCGCCGTTCCAACGAGAAAAGGCCGAGAACTCTCAACCTATCCTCGTACGACTTCCTCTCCATTCCAGGCAACATCCTGGTAAATCTTCTCTGCACCCTCTCCAAAGCTTCCACATCTTTCCTAAAGTGAGGCGACCAGAACTGCACACAGTACTCCAACTGTGGCCTAACCAAAGTCCTGTACAGCTGCAACATCACTTCACGACTCTTGAATTCAATCCCTCTGCTAATGAACGATAATACTCCATAGGCCTTCTTACAAACTCTATCCACCTGAGTGGCAACCTTCAAAGATCTATGTACATAGACCCCAAGATCCCTCTGTTCCTCCACCTGACTAAGAACCCTACCATTAACCCTGTATTCCGCATTCTTATTTGTTCTTCCAAAATGGACAACCTCACACTTGGCAGGGTTGAACTCCATCTGCCACTCCTCAGCCCAGCTCTGCATCATATCTAAGTCCCTCTGCAGCCGACAACAGCCCTCCTCACTGTCCACAACTCCACCTATCTTCGTATCATCTGCAAATTTACTGACCCACCCTTCGACTCCCTCATCTAAGTCATTAATAAAAATTACAAACAGCAGAGGACCCAGAACTGATCCCTGCGGAACTCCACTTGTAACTGGGCTCCAGGCTGAATATTTACCATCTACCACCACTCTCTGCCTTCGACCGGTTAGCCAGTTTTCTATCCAATTGGCCAAATTTCCCTCTATCCCATGCCTCCTGACTTTCCGCATAAGCCTACCATGGGGAACCTTATCAAATGCCTAACTAAAATCCATGTACACTACATCCACTGCTCTTCCCTCATCCACATGCTTGGTCACCTCCTCGAAGAATTCAATAAGACTTGTAAGGCAAGACCTACCCTTCACAAATCCGTGCTGGCTGTCCCTAATCAAGCAGTGTCTTTCCAGATACTCATAAATCCTATCCCTCAGTACCCTTTCCATTACTTTGCCTACCACAGAAGTAAGACTAACAGGCCTGTAATTCCCGGGGTTATCCCTATTCCCTTTTTTGAACAGGGGCACAACATTCGCTACTCTCCAGTCCTCTGGTACCACCCCCGTTGCCAGTGAAGACGAGAAGATCATTGCCAACGGTACTGCAATTTCCTCTCTTGCTTCCCACATAATCCTAGGATATATCCCGTCAGGCCCGGGGGACTTGTCTATCCTCAAGTTGTTCAAAATGTCCAACACATCTTCCTTCCTAACAGGTATCTCTTCTAGCTTACCAGTCCATTTCACACTCTCCTCTTCTACAATACGGTCCCTCTCGTTCGTAAATACTGAAGAGAAGTACTTGTTCAAGACCTCTCCTATCTCTTCCGACTCAATACACAGTCTCCCACTACTGTCCTTGATCGGACCTACCCTCGTTCTCGTCATTCTCAGGTTTCTCACATACGCATAAAATGCCTTGGGGTTATCCTTGATCCTATCCGCCAACGATTTTTCATGCCCTCTCTTAGCTCTCCTAATCCCTTTCTTCAGGTCCCTTCTGGCTATCCTGTATCCCTCCACTGCTCTGTCTGAATCCTGTTTCCTCAACCTTATGTAAGCCTCCTTCTTCCTCTTTACCAGACATTCAACCTCTCTCGTCAACCAAGGCTCCCTCACACGACCATTTCTTTCCTGCCTGATAGGTACATACATATCATGGACACGTCGTATCTGCTCTTTGAAAAAGTTCCACATTTCCATAACATCCTTCCCTGACAGCCTATGCTCCCAACGTATGCTCCTCTGTGTTCTATGTTCTCTGTGTTCACTGTTCTTTGTGTTCAGTGTTTTCTGTGTTCACTGCTTTCTGTGTTCACTGTTCTCTGTGTTCACTATTCTCTGTGTTCACTCTTTTCTGTATTCACTGTTCTCTGCGTTCACTGTTCTCAGTGTTTACTCTGTGTACAGTGTTCTCTGTGTTCACTGGTCTCAGTGTACACTCTCTGTTCACTTATTCTGTGTTCACTGGAGTCAGTGTTCACTCTGAGTTCACCGTCCTTTTTCAACTCTGTGTTCAGCGTTCTCTGTGTTCACTGTTCTCTGTTTTCAGTGTTCTCTGGGTCACTGTTCTCAGTGTTCACTGTTTTCTGTGTTCACTGTTCTCTTGTTCACTATTCTCTGTGTTCACTGTTTTCTGTGTTCACTCTTCTCTGTGTTCAGTGTTCTCTGTTTTCAGTGTTCTCTGTGTTCACTGTTTTTTGTGTTCACTGTTCTCTGTGTTCACTATTCTCTGTATTCACTGTTCTCATGGTTCACTGTTCTCTCTATTCACTTTTCTCTCAGTTTAGTGCTTCCTGTGTTCTCCGTTCTCTGTGTTCACTGTTCTCTGTGTTCACTGTTCTCTGTGTTCACTGTTCTCAGCGTTCACTGTTGTCTGTGTTCACTGTTCTCTGTGTTCAGTGTTCCCTGTGTTCTCGGTTCTCTGTGTTCCCAGGTCTCTGTGTACAGTGTTCTCTGTGTTCACTGGTCTCAGTGTACACTCTCTGTTCACTTATTCTGTGTTCACTGTACTCAGTGTTCACTCTGGGTTCACCGTCGTTTTTCAACTCTGTGTTCAGCATTCACTGTGTTCACTGTTCTCTGTGTTCACTGTTCTCAGCGTTCACTGTTGTCTGTGTTCACTGTTCTCTGTGTTCAGTGTTCCCTGTGTTCTCGGTTCTCTGTGTTCCCAGGTCTCTGTGTTCAGTGTTGTCTGTGTTCACTCTTCTCTGTGTTCTCTGTTTTCAGTGATCTCTATGTTCACTGTTTTTTGTGTTCACTGTTTTCTGTGTTCACTGTTCTCTGTGTTCACTGTTCTCTGTGTTCACTCTTCTCTGTGTTCTCTGTTTTCAGTGTTCTCTATGTTCACTGTTTTCTGTGGTCACTGTTATCTGTGTTCACTGTTCTCTTTGTTCAGTGTTGTTTGTGTTCAGTTATCTCTGTGTGCACTGTTCTCAGTGCTCACTTTGTGTTCACTTTCTCTGTGTTCACTGTACTCAGTGTTCACTTTGTGTTCACTCTGTGTTCAGTGTTCTCTGGGTTCACTGTTCTTTGTGTTCACTTTTCTCTGTGTTCAGTGTTCTCTGTTTTCAGTGTTCTTTTTGTTCACTGTTCTCTGTGTTCACTGTTCTCTGTGTTCACTGTTCTCAGCGTACACTGTTGTCTGTGTTTACTGTTATCTGTGTTCAGTGTTCCCTGCGTTCTCTGTCCTCTGTGTTCACAGGTCTCTGTGTTCAGTGTTGTCTGTCTTCAGTGTTCTCTGTGTTCACTCTGCTCTGTGTTCTATGTTTTCAGTGTTCTCTATATTCACTGTTTTCTGTGGTCACTGTTTTCTGTGTTCACTGTTCTCTGTGTTCACTATTCTCTGTGTTCACTGTTTTCTGTGTTCAGTGTTCTCTGAGTTCACTGTTCTCTGTGTTCACTGTTCTCTGTGTTCACTGTTCTCTGTGTTCAGTGTTCTCTGTTTTCAGTGTTCTCTGTGATCACATTTTTTCTGTGTTCACTGTTTTCTGTGTTCACTGTTCTCTGTGTTCGGTGTTCTCTGTGTTCTCTGTTCTCTGTGTTCACTGTTCTCTGTGTTCAGTATTCTCTGTGTTCACTGTTCTGTGTGTTCACTGTTCGCTGTGTTCTGTGTTCTCTGTTTTCAGTGCTTTCTGTGTTCACTGCGTTCTGTGTTCACTGTTCTCTGTGTTCACTATTCTCTGTGTTCACTCTTTTCTGTATTCACTGTTCTCTGTGTTCACTGTTCTCAGTGTTTACTCTGTGTACAGTGTTCTCTGTGTTCACTGGTCTCAGTGTACACTCTCTGTTCACTTATTCTGTGTTCACTGTACTCAGTGTTCACTCTGAGTTCACCGTCCTTTTTCAACTCTGTGTTCAGCGTTCTCTGGGTCACTGTTCTCAGTGTTCACTGTTTTCTGTGTTCACTGTTCTCTTGTTCACTATTCTCTGTGTTCACTGTTTTCTGTGTTCACTCTTCTCTGTGTTCAGTGTTCTCTGTTTTCAGTGTTCTCTGTGTTCACTGTTTTTTGTGTTCACTGTTCTCTGTGTTCACTATTCTCTGTATTCACTGTTCTCATGGTTCACTGTTCTCTCTATTCACTTTTCTCTCAGTTTAGTGCTGCCTGTGTTCTCCGTTCTCTGTGTTCACTGTTCTCTGTGTTCACTGTTCTCTGTGTTCACTGTTCTCAGCGTTCACTGTTGTCTGTGTTCAGTGTTCTCTGTGTCCAGTGTTCCCGGTGTTCTCTGTTCTCTGTGTTCCCAGATCTCTGTGCTCAGTGTTGTCTGTGTTCACTCTTCTCTGTGTTCTCTGTTTCCAGTGTTCTCTATGTTCACTGTTTTTTGTGTTCAATGTTTTCTGTGTTCACTGTTCTCTGTGTTCACTCTTCTCTGTGTTCACTCTTCTCTGTGTTCTCTGTTTTCAGTGTTCTCTGTGTTCACTGTTTTCTGTGTTCACTGTTCTCTGTGTTCACTGTTCTCTGTGTTCAGTGTTCTCTGTTTTCAGTGTTCTCTGTGTTCACATTTTTTCTGTGTTCACTGTTTACTGTGTTCACTGTTCTCTTTGTTCAGTGATGTTTGTGTTCACTGATCTCTGTGTTCACTGTTCTCTGTGTTCACTTTGTGTTCACTTTCTCTGTGTTCACTGTACTCAGTGTTCACTTTGTGTTCACTCTGTGTTCAGTGTTCTCTGAGTTCACTGTTCTCTGTGTTCACTTTTCTCTGTGTTCAGTGTTCTCTGTTTTCTGTGTTCTTTGTGTTCACTGTTCTGTGTTCACTGTTCTCTGTGTTCACTTTTCTCTGTGTTCAGTGTTCTCTGTTTTCTGTGTTCTTTGTGTTCACTGTTCTCTGTGTTCACTGTTCTCTGTGTTCACTGTTCTCAGCGTTCACTGTTGTCTGTGTTTACTGTTCTCTGTGTTCAGTGTTCCCTGCGTTCTCTGTCCTCTGTGTTCACAGGTCTCTGTGTTCAGTGTTGTCTGTGTTCACTGTTCTCTGTGTTCACTCTTCTCTGTGTTCTCTGTTTTCAGTGTTCTCTATGTTCACTGTTTTCTGTGGTCACTGTTTTCTGTGTTCACTGTTCTCTGTGTTCACTATTCTCTGTGTTCACTGTTTTCTGTGTTCAGAGTTCTCTGAGTTCACTGTTCTCTGTGTTCACAGTTCTCTGTGTTCAGTGTTCTCTGTTTTCAGTGTTCTCTGTGTTCACATTTTTTCTGTGTTCACTGTTTTCTGTGTTCACTGTTCTCTTTGTTCAGTGTTGTTTGTATTCACTGTTCTCTTTGTTCGCTGTTCTCTGTGTTCACTGTTCTCTGAGTCCACTGTTCTTTGTGTTCACTGTTCTCTGTGTTCAGTGTTCTCTGTTTTCAGTGTTCCCTGTGTTCTCTGTGTTCACTGTTCTCTGTGTTCAGTATTCTCTGTGTTCACTGTTCTGTGTGTTCACTGTTCTCTGTGTTCTGTGTTCTCTGTTTTCAGTGTTTTCTGTGTTCACTGCTTTCTGTGTTCACTGTTCTCTGTGTTCACTATTCTCTGTGTTCACTGTTTTCTGTATTCACTGTTCTCTATGTTCACTGTTCTCTCTGTTCACTGTTTCAGTGTTTTCTCTGTGTACAATATTCTCTGTGTTCACTGGTCTCAGTGTTCACTCTCTGTTACTTTCTCTGTGTTCACTGTACTCAGTGGTCACTCTGTGTTCACCGTCCTTTTTTTACTCTGTGTTCAGTGTTCTCTGTGTTCACTGTTCTCTGTTTTCAGTGTTCTCTGGGTCACTGTTCTCAGTGTTCACTGTTTTCTGTGTTCACTGTTCTCTTCTTCACTATTCTCTATGTTCACTGTTTTCTGTGTTCACTGTTCTCTGTGTTCAGTGTTCTCTGTTTTCAGTGTTCTCTGTTTTCAGTGTTCTCTATGTTCACTGTTTTCTGTGGTCACTGTTTTCTGTGTTCACTGTTCTCTGTGTTCACTATTCTCTGTGTTCACTGTTTTCTGTGTTCAGTGTTCTCTGAGATCACTGTTCTCTGTGTTCACTGTTCTCTGTGTTCAGTGTTCTCTGTTTTCAGTGTTCTCTGTGTTCACATTTTTTCTGTGTTCACTGTTATCTGTGTTCACTCTTCTCTTTGTTCAGTGTTGTTTGTGTTCAGTGATCTCTGTGTTCACTGTTCTCAGTGCTCACTTTGTGTTCACTTTCTCTGTGTTCACTGTACTCAGTGTTCACTTTGTGTTCACTCTGTGTTCAGTGTTCTCTGGGTTCACTGCTCTCTGTGTTCACTTTTCTCTGTGTTCAGTGTTCTCTGTTTTCAGTGTTCTTTTTGTTCACTGTTCTCTGTGTTCGCTGTTCTCTGTGTTCACTGTTCTCAGCGTTCACTGTTGTCTGTGTTTACTGTTATCTGTGTTCAGTGTTCCCTGCGTTCTCTGTCCTCTGTGTTCACAGGTCTCTGTGTTCAGTGTTGTCTGTCTTCAGTGTTCTCTGTGTTCACTCTGCTCTGTGTTCTATGTTTTCAGTGTTCTCTATATTCACTGTTTTCTGTGGTCACTGTTTTCTGTGTTCACTGTTCTCTGTGTTCACTATTCTCTGTGTTCACTGTTTTCTGTGTTCAGTGTTCTCTGAGTTCACTGTTCTCTGTGTTCACTGTTCTCTGTGTTCACTGTTCTCTGTGTTCAGTGTTCTCTGTTTTCAGTGTTCTCTGTGATCACATTTTTTCTGTGTTCACTGTTTTCTGTGTTCACTGTTCTCTTTGTTCAGTGTTGTTTGTGTTCACTGTTCTCTTTGTTCGCTGGTCTCTGTGTTCGCTGTTCTCTGAGTCCACTGTTCTTTGTGTTCACTGTTCTCTGTGTTCAGTGTTCTCTGTTTTCAGTGTTCCCTGTGTTCTCTGTGTTCACTGTTCTCTGTGTTCAGTATTTTCGGTGTTCACTGTTCTGTGTGTTCACTGTTCTCTGTGTTCTGTGTTCTCTGTTTTCAGTGTTTTCTGTGTTCACTGCTTTCTGTGTTCACTGTTCTCTGTGTTCACTATTCTCTGTGTTCACTGTTTTCTGTATTCACTGTTCTCTGTGTTCACTGTTCTCTCTGTTCACTGTTTCAGTGTTTTCTCTGTGTACAGTATTATCTGTGTTCACTGGTCTCAGTGTTCACTCTCTGTTACTTTCTCTGTGTTCACTGTACTCAGTGTTCACTCTGTGTTCACCGTCCTTTTTTTACTCTGTGTTCAGTGTTCTCTGTGTTCACTGTTCTCTGTTTTCAGTGTTCTCTTGGTCACTGTTCTCAGTGTTCACTGTTTTCTGTGTTCACTGTTCTCTTCTTCACTATTCTCTGTGTTCACTGTTTTCTGTGTTCACTGTTCTCTGTGTTCAGTGTTCTCTGTTTTCAGTGTTCGCTGTGTTCACTGTTTTTTGTGTTCACTGTTCAATGTGTTCACTATTCTCTGTATTCACTGTTCTCATGGTTCACTGTTCTCTCTGTTCAGTGCTCCCTGTGTTCTCCGTTCTCTGTGTTCACTGTTCTCTGTGTTCACTGTTCTCTGTGTTCAATGTTCTCTGTGTTCAGTGTTCTCTAGAACATAGAAGATAGAACAATACAGCACAGAACAGGCCCTTCGGCCCACGATGTTGTGCCGAACTTCTAACCTAGATTAAGTACCCATCCATGTACCTATCCAAATGCCGCTTAAAGGTCGCCAATGATTCCGACTCTACCACTCCCACGGGCAGCGCATTCCATGCCCCCACCACTCTCTGGGTAAAGAACCCACCCCTGACATCTCCCCTATACCTTCCACCCTTCACCTTAAATTTATGTCCCCTTGTAACACTCTGTTGTACCCGGGGGAAAGGTTTCTGACTGTCTACTCTATCTATTCCTCTGATCATCTTATAAACCTCTATCAAGTCACCCCTCATCCTTCGCCGTTCCAACGAGAAAAGGCCGAGAACTCTCAACCTATCCTCGTACGACTTCCTCTCCATTCCAGGCAACATCCTGGTAAATCTTCTCTGCACCCTCTCCAAAGCTTCCACATCTTTCCTAAAGTGAGGCGACCAGAACTGCACACAGTACTCCAACTGTGGCCTAACCAAAGTCCTGTACAGCTGCAACATCACTTCACGACTCTTGAATTCAATCCCTCTGCTAATGAACGATAATACTCCATAGGCCTTCTTACAAACTCTATCCACCTGAGTGGCAACCTTCAAAGATCTATGTACATAGACCCCAAGATCCCTCTGTTCCTCCACCTGACTAAGAACCCTACCATTAACCCTGTATTCCGCATTCTTATTTGTTCTTCCAAAATGGACAACCTCACACTTGGCAGGGTTGAACTCCATCTGCCACTCCTCAGCCCAGCTCTGCATCATATCTAAGTCCCTCTGCAGCCGACAACAGCCCTCCTCACTGTCCACAACTCCACCTATCTTCATATCATCTGCAAATTTACTGACCCACCCTTCGACTCCCTCATCTAAGTCATTAATAAAAATTACAAACAGCAGAGGACCCAGAACTGATCCCTGCGGAACTCCACTTGTAACTGGGCTCCAGGCTGAATATTTACCATCTACCACCACTCTCTGCCTTCGACCGGTTAGCCAGTTTTCTATCCAATTGGCCAAATTTCCCTCTATCCCATGCCTCCTGACTTTCCGCATAAGCCTACCATGGGGAACCTTATCAAATGCCTAACTAAAATCCATGTACACTACATCCACTGCTCTTCCCTCATCCACATGCTTGGTCACCTCCTCGAAGAATTCAATAAGACTTGTAAGGCAAGACCTACCCTTCACAAATCCGTGCTGGCTGTCCCTAATCAAGCAGTGTCTTTCCAGATACTCATAAATCCTATCCCTCAGTACCCTTTCCATTACTTTGCCTACCACAGAAGTAAGACTAACAGGCCTGTAATTCCCGGGGTTATCCCTATTCCCTTTTTTGAACAGGGGCACAACATTCGCTACTCTCCAGTCCTCTGGTACCACCCCCGTTGCCAGTGAAGACGAGAAGATCATTGCCAACGGTACTGCAATTTCCTCTCTTGCTTCCCACATAATCCTAGGATATATCCCGTCAGGCCCGGGGGACTTGTCTATCCTCAAGTTGTTCAAAATGTCCAACACATCTTCCTTCCTAACAGGTATCTCTTCTAGCTTACCAGTCCATTTCACACTCTCCTCTTCTACAATACGGTCCCTCTCGTTCGTAAATACTGAAGAGAAGTACTTGTTCAAGACCTCTCCTATCTCTTCCGACTCAATACACAGTCTCCCACTACTGTCCTTGATCGGACCTACCCTCGTTCTCGTCATTCTCAGGTTTCTCACATACGCATAAAATGCCTTGGGGTTATCCTTGATCCTATCCGCCAACGATTTTTCATGCCCTCTCTTAGCTCTCCTAATCCCTTTCTTCAGGTCCCTTCTGGCTATCCTGTATCCCTCCACTGCTCTGTCTGAATCCTGTTTCCTCAACCTTATGTAAGCCTCCTTCTTCCTCTTTACCAGACATTCAACCTCTCTCGTCAACCAAGGCTCCCTCACACGACCATTTCTTTCCTGCCTGATAGGTACATACATATCATGGACACGTCGTATCTGCTCTTTGAAAAAGTTCCACATTTCCATAACATCCTTCCCTGACAGCCTATGCTCCCAACGTATGCTCCTCTGTGTTCTATGTTCTCTGTGTTCACTGTTCTTTGTGTTCAGTATTCTCTGTGTTCACTTTTCTGTGTGTTCACTGTTCTCTGTGTTCTGTGTTCTCTGTTTTCAGTGTTTTCTGTGTTCACTGCTTCCTGTGTTCACTGTTCTCTGTGTTCACTATTCTCTGTGTTCACTCTTTTCTGTATTCACTGTTCTCTGCGTTCACTGTTCTCAGTGTTTACTCTGTGTACAGTGTTCTCTGTGTTCACTGGTCTCAGTGTACACTCTCTGTTCACTTATTCTGTGTTCACTGGAGTCAGTGTTCACTCTGAGTTCACCGTCCTTTTTCAACTCTGTGTTCAGCGTTCTCTGTGTTCACTGTTCTCTGTTTTCAGTGTTCTCTGGGTCACTGTTCTCAGTGTTCACTGTTTTCTGTGTTCACTGTTCTCTTGTTCACTATTCTCTGTGTTCACTGTTTTCTGTGTTCACTCTTCTCTGTGTTCAGTGTTCTCTGTTTTCAGTGTTCTCTGTGTTCACTGTTTTTTGTGTTCACTGTTCTCTGTGTTCACTATTCTCTGTATTCACTGTTCTCATGGTTCACTGTTCTCTCTATTCACTTTTCTCTCAGTTTAGTGCTTCCTGTGTTCTCCGTTCTCTGTGTTCACTGTTCTCTGTGTTCACTGTTCTCTGTTTTCACTGTTCTCAGCGTTCACTGTTGTCTGTGTTCACTGTTCTCTGTGTTCAGTGTTCCCTGTGTTCTCGGTTCTCTGTGTTCCCAGGTCTCTGTGTACAGTGTTCTCTGTGTTCACTGGTCTCAGTGTACACTCTCTGTTCACTTATTCTGTGTTCACTGTACTCAGTGTTCACTCTGAGTTCACCGTCGTTTTTCAACTCTGTGTTCAGCATTCACTGTGTTCACTGTTCTCTGTGTTCACTGTTCTCAGCGTTCACTGTTGTCTGTGTTCACTGTTCTCTGTGTTCAGTGTTCCCTGTGTTCTCGGTTCTCTGTGTTCCCAGGTCTCTGTGTTCAGTGTTGTCTGTGTTCACTCTTCTCTGTGTTCTCTGTTTTCAGTGATCTCTATGTTCACTGTTTTTTGTGTTCACTGTTTTCTGTGTTCACTGTTCTCTGTGTTCACTGTTCTCTGTGTTCACTCTTCTCTGTGTTCTCTGTTTTCAGTGTTCTCTATGTTCACTGTTTTCTGTGGTCACTGTTATCTGTGTTCACTGTTCTCTTTGTTCAGTGTTGTTTGTGTTCAGTTATCTCTGTGTGCACTGTTCTCAGTGCTCACTTTGTGTTCACTTTCTCTGTGTTCACTGTACTCAGTGTTCACTTTGTGTTCACTCTGTGTTCAGTGTTCTCTGGGTTCACTGTTCTTTGTGTTCACTTTTCTCTGTGTTCAGTGTTCTCTGTTTTCAGTGTTCTTTTTGTTCACTGTTCTCTGTGTTCACTGTTCTCTGTGTTCACTGTTCTCAGCGTACACTGTTGTCTGTGTTTACTGTTATCTGTGTTCAGTGTTCCCTGCGTTCTCTGTCCTCTGTGTTCACAGGTCTCTGTGTTCAGTGTTGTCTGTCTTCAGTGTTCTCTGTGTTCACTCTGCTCTGTGTTCTATGTTTTCAGTGTTCTCTATATTCACTGTTTTCTGTGGTCACTGTTTTCTGTGTTCACTGTTCTCTGTGTTCACTATTCTCTGTGTTCACTGTTTTCTGTGTTCAGTGTTCTCTGAGTTCACTGTTCTCTGTGTTCACTGTTCTCTGTGTTCACTGTTCTCTGTGTTCAGTGTTCTCTGTTTTCAGTGTTCTCTGTGATCACATTTTTTCTGTGTTCACTGTTTTCTGTGTTCACTGTTCTCTTTGTTCAGTGTTGTTTGTGTTCACTGTTCTCTTTGTTCGCTGGTCTCTGTGTTCGCTGTTCTCTGAGTCCACTGTTCTTTGTGTTCACTGTTCTCTGTGTTCAGTGTTCTCTGTTTTCAGTGTTCCCTGTGTTCTCTGTGTTCACTGTTCTCTGTGTTCAGTATTTTCGGTGTTCACTGTTCTGTGTGTTCACTGTTCTCTGTGTTCTGTGTTCTCTGTTTTCAGTGTTTTCTGTGTTCACTGCTTTCTGTGTTCACTGTTCTCTGTGTTCACTATTCTCTGTGTTCACTGTTTTCTGTATTCACTGTTCTCTGTGTTCACTGTTCTCTCTGTTCACTGTTTCAGTGTTTTCTCTGTGTACAGTATTATCTGTGTTCACTGGTCTCAGTGTTCACTCTCTGTTACTTTCTCTGTGTTCACTGTACTCAGTGTTCACTCTGTGTTCACCGTCCTTTTTTTACTCTGTGTTCAGTGTTCTCTGTGTTCACTGTTCTCTGTTTTCAGTGTTCTCTTGGTCACTGTTCTCAGTGTTCACTGTTTTCTGTGTTCACTGTTCTCTTCTTCACTATTCTCTGTGTTCACTGTTTTCTGTGTTCACTGTTCTCTGTGTTCAGTGTTCTCTGTTTTCAGTGTTCGCTGTGTTCACTGTTTTTTGTGTTCACTGTTCAATGTGTTCACTATTCTCTGTATTCACTGTTCTCATGGTTCACTGTTCTCTCTGTTCAGTGCTCCCTGTGTTCTCCGTTCTCTGTGTTCACTGTTCTCTGTGTTCACTGTTCTCTGTGTTCAATGTTCTCTGTGTTCAGTGTTCTCTAGAACATAGAAGATAGAACAATACAGCACAGAACAGGCCCTTCGGCCCACGATGTTGTGCCGAACTTCTAACCTAGATTAAGTACCCATCCATGTACCTATCCAAATGCCGCTTAAAGGTCGCCAATGATTCCGACTCTACCACTCCCACGGGCAGCGCATTCCATGCCCCCACCACTCTCTGGGTAAAGAACCCACCCCTGACATCTCCCCTATACCTTCCACCCTTCACCTTAAATTTATGTCCCCTTGTAACACTCTGTTGTACCCGGGGAAAAGGTTTCTGACTGTCTACTCTATCTATTCCTCTGATCATCTTATAAACCTCTATCAAGTCACCCCTCATCCTTCGCCGTTCCAACGAGAAAAGGCCGAGAACTCTCAACCTATCCTCGTACGACTTCCTCTCCATTCCAGGCAACATCCTGGTAAATCTTCTCTGCACCCTCTCCAAAGCTTCCACATCTTTCCTAAAGTGAGGCGACCAGAACTGCACACAGTACTCCAACTGTGGCCTAACCAAAGTCCTGTACAGCTGCAACATCACTTCACGACTCTTGAATTCAATCCCTCTGCTAATGAACGATAATACTCCATAGGCCTTCTTACAAACTCTATCCACCTGAGTGGCAACCTTCAAAGATCTATGTACATAGACCCCAAGATCCCTCTGTTCCTCCACCTGACTAAGAACCCTACCATTAACCCTGTATTCCGCATTCTTATTTGTTCTTCCAAAATGGACAACCTCACACTTGGCAGGGTTGAACTCCATCTGCCACTCCTCAGCCCAGCTCTGCATCATATCTAAGTCCCTCTGCAGCCGACAACAGCCCTCCTCACTGTCCACAACTCCACCTATCTTCGTATCATCTGCAAATTTACTGACCCACCCTTCGACTCCCTCATCTAAGTCATTAATAAAAATTACAAACAGCAGAGGACCCAGAACTGATCCCTGCGGAACTCCACTTGTAACTGGGCTCCAGGCTGAATATTTACCATCTACCACCACTCTCTGCCTTCGACCGGTTAGCCAGTTTTCTATCCAATTGGCCAAATTTCCCTCTATCCCATGCCTCCTGACTTTCCGCATAAGCCTACCATGGGGAACCTTATCAAATGCCTAACTAAAATCCATGTACACTACATCCACTGCTCTTCCCTCATCCACATGCTTGGTCACCTCCTCGAAGAATTCAATAAGACTTGTAAGGCAAGACCTACCCTTCACAAATCCGTGCTGGCTGTCCCTAATCAAGCAGTGTCTTTCCAGATACTCATAAATCCTATCCCTCAGTACCCTTTCCATTACTTTGCCTACCACAGAAGTAAGACTAACAGGCCTGTAATTCCCGGGGTTATCCCTATTCCCTTTTTTGAACAGGGGCACAACATTCGCTACTCTCCAGTCCCCTGGTACCACCCCCGTTGCCAGTGAAGACGAGAAGATCATTGCCAACGGTACTGCAATTTCCTCTCTTGCTTCCCACATAATCCTAGGATATATCCCGTCAGGCCCGGGGGACTTGTCTATCCTCAAGTTGTTCAAAATGTCCAACACATCTTCCTTCCTAACAGGTATCTCTTCTAGCTTACCAGTCCATTTCACACTCTCCTCTTCTACAATACGGTCCCTCTCGTTCGTAAATACTGAAGAGAAGTACTTGTTCAAGACCTCTCCTATCTCTTCCGACTCAATACACAGTCTCCCACTACTGTCCTTGATCGGACCTACCCTCGTTCTCGTCATTCTCAGGTTTCTCACATACGCATAAAATGCCTTGGGGTTATCCTTGATCCTATCCGCCAACGATTTTTCATGCCCTCTCTTAGCTCTCCTAATCCCTTTCTTCAGGTCCCTTCTGGCTATCCTGTATCCCTCCACTGCTCTGTCTGAATCCTGTTTCCTCAACCTTATGTAAGCCTCCTTCTTCCTCTTTACCAGACATTCAACCTCTCTCGTCAACCAAGGCTCCCTCACACGACCATTTCTTTCCTGCCTGATAGGTACATACATATCATGGACACGTCGTATCTGCTCTTTGAAAAAGTTCCACATTTCCATAACATCCTTCCCTGACAGCCTATGCTCCCAACGTATGCTCCTCTGTGTTCTATGTTCTCTGTGTTCACTGTTCTTTGTGTTCAGTATTCTCTGTGTTCACTTTTCTGTGTGTTCACTGTTCTCTGTGTTCTGTGTTCTCTGTTTTCAGTGTTTTCTGTGTTCACTGCTTTCTGTGTTCACTGTTCTCTGTGTTCACTATTCTCTGTGTTCACTCTTTTCTGTATTCACTGTTCTCTGCGTTCACTGTTCTCAGTGTTTACTCTGTGTACAGTGTTCTCTGTGTTCACTGGTCTCAGTGTACACTCTCTGTTCACTCATTCTGTGTTCACTGGACTCAGTGTTCACTCTGAGTTCACCGTCCTTTTTCAACTCTGTGTTCAGCGTTCTCTGTGTTCACTGTTCTCTGTTTTCAGTGTTCTCTGGGTCACTGTTCTCAGTGTTCACTGTTTTCTGTGTTCACTGTTCTCTTGTTCACTATTCTCTGTGTTCACTGTTTTCTGTGTTCACTCTTCTCTGTGTTCAGTGTTCTCTGTTTTCAGTGTTCTCTGTGTTCACTGTTTTTTGTGTTCACTGTTCTCTGTGTTCACTATTCTCTGTATTCACTGTTCTCATGGTTCACTGTTCTCTCTATTCACTTTTCTCTCAGTTTAGTGCTTCCTGTGTTCTCCGTTCTCTGTGTTCACTGTTCTCTGTGTTCACTGTTCTCTGTGTTCACTGTTCACAGCGTTCACTGTTGTCTGTGTTCACTATTCTCTGTGTTCAGTGTTCCCTGTGTTCTCGGTTCTCTGTGTTCCCAGGTCTCCGTGTACAGTGTTCTCTGTGTTCACTGGTCTCAGTGTACACTCTCTGTTCACTTATTCTGTGTTCACTGTACTCAGTGTTCACTCTGAGTTCACCGTCGTTTTTCAACTCTGTGTTCAGCATTCACTGTGTTCACTGTTCTCTGTTTTCAGTGTTCTCTGGGTCACTGTTCTCAGTGTTCACTGTTTTCTGTGTTCACTGTTCTCTTGTTCACTATTCTCTGTGCTCACTTTTTTCTGTGTTCACTCTTCTCTGTGTTCAGTGTTCTCTGTTTTCAGTGTTCTCTGTGTTCTCAGTGTACACTCTCTGTTCACTTATTCTGTGTTCACTGTACTCAGTGTTCACTCTGAGTTCACCGTCCTTTTTCAACTCTGTGTTCAGCGTTCTCTGTGTTCACTGTTCTCTGTTTTCAGTGTTCTCTGGGTCACTGTTCTCAGTGTTCACTGTTTTCTGTGTTCACTGTTCTCTTGTTCACTATTCTCTGTGTTCACTGTTTTCTGTGTTCACTCTTCTCTGTGTTCAGTGTTCTCTGTTTTCAGTGTTCTCTGTGTTCACTGTTTTTTGTGTTCACTGTTCTCTGTGTTCACTATTCTCTGTATTCACTGTTCTCATGGTTCACTGTTCTCTCTATTCACTTTTCTCTCAGTTTAGTGCTTCCTGTGTTCTCCGTTTTTCTGTGTTCACTGTTCTCTGTGTTCACTGTTCTCTGTGTTCACTGTTCTCAGCGTTCACTGTTGTCTGTGTTCACTGTTCTCTGTGTTCAGTGTTCCCTGTGTTCTCGGTTCTCTGTGTTCCCAGGTCTCTGTGTACAGTGTTCTCTGTGTTCACTGGTCTCAGTGTACACTCTCTGTTCACTTATTCTGTGTTCACTGTACTCAGTGTTCACTCTGAGTTCACCGTCGTTTTTCAACTCTGTGTTCAGCATTCACTGTGTTCACTGTTCTCTGTTTTCAGTGTTCTCTGGGTCACTGTTCTCAGTGTTCACTGTTTTCTGTGTTCACTGTTCTCTTGTTCACTATTCTCTGTGCTCACTTTTTTCTGTGTTCACTCTTCTCTGTGTTCAGTGTTCTCTGTTTTCAGTGTTCTCTGTGTTTTCAGTGTACACTCTCTGTTCACTTATTCTGTGTTCACTGTACTCAGTGTTCACTCTGAGTTCACCGTCCTTTTTCAACTCTGTGTTCAGCGTTCTCTGTGTTCACTGTTCTCTGTTTTCAGTGTTCTCTGGGTCACTGTTCTCAGTGTTCACTGTTTTCTGTGTTCACTGTTCTCTTGTTCACTATTCTCTGTGTTCACTGTTTTCTGTGTTCACTCTTCTCTGTGTTCAGTGTTCTCTGTTTTCAGTGTTCTCTGTGTTCACTGTTTTTTGTGTTCACTGTTCTCTGTGTTCACTATTCTCTGTATTCACTGTTCTCATGGTTCACTGTTCTCTCTATTCACTTTTCTCTCAGTTTAGTGCTTCCTGTGTTCTCCGTTCTCTGTGTTCACTGTTCTCTGTGTTCACTGTTCTCTGTGTTCACTGTTCTCAGCGTTCACTGTTGTCTGTGTTCAAAGTTCTCTGTGTTCAGTGTTCCCTGTGTTCTCTGTTTTCAGTGTTCCCAGATCTCTGTGTTCAGTGTTGTCTGTGTTCACTCTTCTCTGTGTTCTCTGTTTTCAGTGTTCTCTATGTTCACTGTTTTTTGTGTTCACTGTTTTCTGTGTTCACTGTTCTCTGTGTTCACTCTTCTCTGTGTTCTCTGGTTTCAGTGTTCTCTATGTTCACTGTTTTCTGTGGTCATTGTTTTGTGTGTTCACTGTTCTCTGTGTTCACTATTCTCTGTGTTCACTGTTTTCTGTGTTCAGTGTTCTCTGAGTTCACTGTTCTCTGTGTTCACTGTACTCTGTGTTCAGTGTTCTCTGTTTTCAGTGTTCTCTGTGTGCACATTTTTTCTGTGTTCACTGTTTTCTGTGTTCACTGTTCTCTTTGTTCAGTGATGTTTGTGTTCACTGATCTCTGTGTTCACTGTTCTCAGTGTTCACTTTGTGTTCACTTTCTCTGTGTTCACTGTACTCAGTGTTCACTTTGTGTTCACTCTGTGTTCAGTGTTCTCTGAGTTCACTGTTCTCTGTGTTCACTTTTCTCTGTGTTCAGTGTTCTCTGTTTTCAGTGTTCTTTGTGTTCACTGTTCTCTGTGTTCACTGTTCTCTGTGTTCACTGTTCTCAGCGTTCTCTGTCCTCTGTGTTCACAGGTCTCTGTGTTCAGTTTTGTCTGTGTTCACTGTTCTCTGTGTTCACTCTTCTCTGTGTTCTCTATTTTCAGTGTTCTCTATGTTCACTGTTTTCTGTGGTCACTGTTTTCTGTGTTCACTGTTCTCTGTGTTCACTATTCTCTGTGTTCACTGTTTCCTGTGTTCAGTGTTCTCTGAGTTCACTGTTGTCTGTGTTCACTGTTCTCTGTGTTCAGTGTTTTCTGTTTTCAGTCTTCTCTGTGATCACTTTTTTTCTCTGTTCACTGTTTTCTGTGTTCACTGTTCTCTTTGTTCAGTGTTGTTTGTATTCACTGTTCTCTTTGTTCGCTGTTCTCTGTGTTCACTGTTCTCTGAGTCCACTGTTCTTTGTGTTCACTGTTCTCTGTGTTCAGTGTTCTCTGTTTTCAGTGTTCCCTGTGTTCTCTGTGTTCACTGTTCTCTGTGTTCAGTATTCTCTGTGTTCACTGTTGTGTGTGTTCACTGTTCTCTGTGTTCTGTATTCTCTGTTTTCAGTGTTTTCTGTGTTCACTGCTTTCTGTGTTCACTGTTCTCTGTGTTCTCTATTCTCTGTGTTCACTGTTTTCTGTATTCACTGTTCTCTGTGCTCACTGTTCTCTCTGTTCACTGTTTCAGTGTTTTCTCTGTGTACAGTATTCTCTGTGTTCACTGGTCTCAGTGTTCACTCTCTGTTACTTTCTCTGTGTTCACTGTACTCCGTGTTCACTTGTGTTCACCGTCCTTTTTTTACTCTGTGTTCAGTGTTCTCTGTGTTCACTGTTCTCTGTTTTCAGTGTTCTCTGGGTCACTGTTCTCAGTGTTCACTGTTTTCTGTGTTCACTGTTCTCTTCTTCACTATTCTCTATGTTCACTGTTTTCTGTGTTCACTGTTCTCTGTGTTCAGTGTTCTCTGTTTTCAGTGTTCTCTGTGTTCACTGTTTTTTGTGTTCACTGTTCAATGTGTTCACTATTCTCTATGTTCACTCTTTTCTGTATTCACTGTTCTCACTGTTCTGAGTGTTTACTCTTTGTACAGTGTTCTCTGTGTTCACTGGTCTCATTGTACACTCTCTGTTCACTTATTCTGTGTTCACTGTACTCAGTGTTCACTCTGAGTTCACCGTCCTTTTTCAACTCTGTGTTCAGCGTTCTCTGTGTTCACTGTTCTCTGTTTTCAGTGTTCTGTGGGTCACTGTTCTCAGTGTTCACTGTTTTCTGTGTTTTTTGTTCTCTTGTTCACTATTCTCTGTGTTCACTGTTTTCTGTGTTCACTCTTCTCTGTGTTCACTATTCTCTGTATTCACTGTTCTCATGGTTCACTGTTCTCTCTATTCACTTTTCTCCCAGTTTAGTGCTTCCTGTGTTCTCCGTTCTCTGTGTTCACTGTTCTCTGTGTTCACTGTTCTCTGTGTTCACTGTTCTCAGCGTTCACTGTTGTCTGTGTTCACTGTTCTCTGTGTTCAGTGTTCCCTGTGTTCTCTGTTCTCTGTGTACCCAGATCTCTGTGTTCAGTGTTGTCTGTGTTCACTCCTCTCTGTGTTCTCTGTTTTCAGTGTTCTCTATGTTCACTGTTTTTTGTGTTCACTGTTTTCTGTGTTCACTGTTCTCTGTGTTCACTGTTCTCTGTGTTCACTCTTCTCTGTGTTCTCTGTTTTCAGTGTTCTCTATGTTCACTGTTTTCTGTGGTCACTGTTTTCTGTGTTCACTGTTCTCTGTGTTCACTATTCTCTGTGTTCACTGTTTTCTGTGTTCAGTGTTCTCTGAGTTCACTGTTCTCTGTGTTCACTGTTCTCTGTGTTCAGTGTTCAATGTTTTCAGTGTTCTTTGTGTTCACTTTTCTCTGTGTTCACTGTTCTCTGTGTTCACTGTTCTCAGCGTTCACTGTTGTCTGTGTTAACTGTTCTCTGTGTTCAGTGTTCCCTGCGTTCTCTGTCCACTGTGTTCACAGGTCTCTGTGTTCAGTGTTTTCTGTGTTCACTCTTCTCTGTGTTCACTCTTCTCTGTGTTCTCTGTTTTCAGTGTTCTCTATGATCACTGTTTTCTGTGGTCACTGTTTTCTGTGTTCACTGTTCTCTGTGTTCACTATTCTCTGTGTTCACTGTATTCTTTGTTCAGTGTTCTCTGAGTTCACTGTTCTCTGTGTTCACTGTTCTCTGTGTTCAGTGTTCTCTGTTTTCAGTGTTCTCTGTGTTCACATTTTTTCTGTGTTCACTGTTTTCTGTGTTCACTGTTCTCTTTGTTCAGTGATGTTTGTGTTCACTGATCTCTGTGTTCACTGTTCTCAGTGTTCACTTTGTGTTCACTTTCTCTGTGTTCACTGTACTCAGTGTTCACGTTGTGTTCACTCTGTGTTCAGTGTTCTCTGAGTTCACAGTTCTCTGTGTTCACTTTTCTCTGTGTTCAGTGTTCTCTGTTTTCAGTGTTCTTTGTGTTCACTGTTCTCTGTGTTCACTGTTCTCTGTGTTCACTGTTCTCAGCGTTCACTGTTGTCTGTGTTTACTGTTCTCTGTGTTCAGTGTTCCCTGCGTTCTCTGTCCTCTGTGTTCACAGGTTTCTGTGTTCAGTGTTTTCTGTGTTCACTCTTCTCTGTGTTCACTCTTCTCTGTGTTCTCTGTTTTCAGTGTTCTCTATGTTCACTGTTTTCTGTGGTCACTGTTTTCTGAGTTCACTGTTCTCTGTGTTCACTATTCTCTGTGTTCACTGTTTTCTGGTTTCAGTGTTCTCTGAGTTCACTGTTCTCTGTGTTCACTGTTCTCTGTGTTCAGTGTTCTCTGTTTTCAGTGTTCTCTGTGTTCACATTTTTTCTGTGTTCACTATTTTCTGTGTTCACTGTTCTCTTTGTTCAGTGATGTTTGTGTTCACTGATCTCTGTGATCACTGTTCTCAGTGTTCACTTTGTGTTCACTTTCTCTGTGTTCACTGTACTCAGTGTTCACGTTGTGTTCACTTTGTGTTCAGGGTTCTCTGAGTTCACTGTTCTCTGTGTTCACTTTTCTCTGTGTTCAGTGTTCTCTGTTTTCAGTGTTCTTTGTGTTCACTGTTCTCTGTGTTCACTGTTCTCTGTGTTCACTGTTCTCAGTGTTCACTTTGTGTTCACTTTCTCTGTGTTCACTGTACTCAGTGTTCACGTTGTGTTCACTCTGTGTTCAGTGTTCTCTGAGTTCACAGTTCTCTGTGTTCACTTTTCTCTGTGTTCAGTGTTCTCTGTTTTCAGTGTTCTTTGTGTTCACTTTTCTCAGCGTTCACTGTTGTCTGTGTTTACTGTTCTCTGTGTTCAGTGTTCCCTGCGTTCTCTGTCCTCTGTGTTCACAGGTCTCTGTGTTCAGTGTTGTCTGTGTTCACTCTTCTCTGTGTTCACTCTTCTCTGTGTTCTCTGTTTTCTGTGTTCAGTGTTCTCTGAGTTCACTGTTCTCTGTGTTCACTGTTCTCTGTGTTCAGTGTTCTCTGTTTTCAGTGTTCTCTGTGATCACATTTTTTCTGTGTTCACTGTTTTCTGTGTTCACTGTTCTCTTTGTTCAGTGTTGTTTGTATTCACTGTTCTCTTTGTTCGCTGTTCTCAGTGTTCACTGTTCTCTGAGTCCACTGTTCTTTGTGTTCACTGTTCTCTGTGTTCAGTGTTCTCTGTTTTCAGTGTTCCCTGTGTTCTCTGTGTTCACTGTTCTCTGTGTTCAGTATTCTCTGTGATCACTGTTCTGTGTGTTCACTGTTCTCTGTGTTCTGTGTTCTCTGTTTTCAGTGTTTTCTGTGTTCACTGCTTTCTGTGTTCACTGTTCTCTGTGTTCACTATTCTCTGTGTTCACTGTTTTCTGTATTCACTGTTCTCTATGTTCACTGTTCTCTCTGTTCACTGTTTCAGTGTTTTCTCTGTGTACAGTATTCTCTGTGTTCACTGGTCTCAGTGTTCACTCTCTGATACTTTCTCTGTGTTCACTGTACTCAGTGTTCACTCTGTGTTCACCGTCCTTTTTTTACTCTGTGTTCAGTGTTCTTTGTGTTCACTGTTCTCTGTTTTCAGTGTTCTCTGGGTCACTGTTCTCAGTGTTCACTGTTTTCTGTGTTCACTGTTCTCTTCTACACTATTCTCTGTATTCACTGTTTTCTGTGTACACTGTTCTCTGTGTTCAGTGTTCTCTGTTTTCAGTGTTCTCTGTGTTCACTGTATTTTGTGTTCACTGTTCAATGTGTTCACTATTCTCTGTATTCATTGTTCTCATGGTTCACTGTTCTCTCTTTTCACTGTTCTCTCTGTTCAGTGCTCCCTGTGTTCTCCGTTCTCTGTGTTCACTGTTCTCTGTGTTCACTGTTCTCTGTGTTCAGTGTTCTCTGTGTTCTCTGTTCTCTGTGTTCACTGTTCTCTGTGTTCAGTATTCTCTGTGTTAACTGTTCTGTGTGTTCACTGTTCTCTGTGTTCTGTGTTCTCTGTTTTCAGTGTTTTCTGTGTTCAGTGCTTTCTGTGTTCACTGTTCTCTGTGTTCACTATTCTCTGTGTTCACTCTTTTCTGTATTCACTGTTCTCTGTGTTCACTGTTCTCTGTGTTCACTGTTCTCAGTGTTTACTCTGTGTACAGTGTTCTCTGTGTTCACTGGTCTCAGTGTACACTCTCTGTTCACATATTCTGTGTTCACTGTACTCAGTGTTCACTCAGAGTTCACCGTCCTTTTTCAACTCTGTGTTCAGCTTTCTCTGTGTTCACTGTTCTCTGTTTTCAGTGTTCTGTGGGTCACTGTTCTCAGTGTTCACTGTTTTCTGTGTTCACAGTTCTCTTGTTCACTATTCTCGGTGTTCACTGTTTTCTGTGTTCACTCTTCTCTGTGTTCAGTGTTCTCTGTTTTCAGTGTCCTCTGTGTTCACTGTTTTTTGTGTTCACTGTTCTCTGTGTTCACTATTCTCTGTATTCACTGTTCTCATGGTTCACTGTTCTCTCTATTCACTTTTCTCTCAGTTTAGCGCTTCCTGTGTTCTCCGTTCTTTGTGTTCACTGTTCTCTGTGTTCACTGTTCTCAGCGTTCACTGTTGTCTGTGTTCACTGTTCTCTGTGTTCAGTGTTCCCGGTGTTCTCTGTTCTCTGTGTTCCCAGATCTCTGTGTTCAGTGTTGTCTGTGTTCACTCTTCTCTGTGTTCTCTGTTTTCAGTGTTCTCTATGTTCACTGATTTTTGTGTTCACTGTTTTCTGTGTTCACTGTTCTCTGTGTTCACTCTTCTCTGTGTTCACTCTTCTCTGTGTTCTCTGTTTTCAGTGTTCTCTGTGTTCACTGTTCTCTGTGTTCACTGTTCTCTGTGTTCACTGTTTTCTGTGTTCACTGTTCTCTTTGTTCAGTGATGTTTGTGTTCACTGATCTCTGTGTTCACTGTTCTCAGTGTTCACTTTGTGTTCACTTTCTCTGTGTTCACTGTACTCAGTGTTCACTTTGTGTTCACTCTGTGTTCAGTGTTCTCTGTGTTCACTGTTCTTTGTGTTCGCTCTTCTCTGTGTTCACTGTTCTCTGTGTTCACTGTTCTCAGCGTTCACTGTTGTCTGTGTTTACTGTTCTCTGTGTTCAGTGTTCCTGCGTTCTCTGTCCTCTGTGTTCACAGGTCTCTGTGTTCAGTGTTGTCTGTGTTCAGTGTTCTCTGTGTTCACTCTTCTCTGTGTTCTCTGTTTTCAGTGTTCTCTATGTTCACTGTTTTCTGTGGTCACTGTTTTCTGTGTTCACTGTTCTCTGTGTTCACTATTCTCTGTGTTCACTGTTTTCTGTGTTCAGTGTTCTCTGAGTTCACTGTTCTCTGTGATCACAGTTCTCTGTGTTCAGTGTTCTCTGTTTTCAGTCTTCTCTGTGATCACATTTTTTCTGTGTTCACTGTTTTCTGTGTTCACTGTTCTCTTTGTTCAGTGTTGTTTGTGTTCACTGTTCTCTTTGTTCGCTGTTCTCTGTGTTCACTGTTCTCTGAGTCCACTGTTCTTTGTGTTCACTGTTCTCTGTGTTCAGTGTTCTCTGTTTTCAGTGTTCCCTGCGTTCTCTGTGTTCACTGTTCTCTGTGTTCAGTATTCTCTGTGTTCACTGTTCTGTGTGTTCACTGTTCTCTGTGTTCTGTGTTCTCTGTTTTCAGTGTTTTCTGTGTTCACTGCTTTCTGTGTTCACTGTTCTCTGTGTTCACTATTCGCTGTGTTCACTGTTTTCTGTATTCACTGTTCTCTATGTTCACTGTTCTCTCTGTTCACTGTTTCAGTGTTTTCTCTGTGTACAATATTCTCTGTGTTCACTGGTCTCAGTGTTCACTCTCTGTTACTTTCTCTGTGTTCACTGTACTCAGTGGTCACTCTGTGTTCACCGTCCTTTTTTTACTCTGTGTTCAGTGTTCTCTGTGTTCACTGTTCTCTGTTTTCAGTGTTCTCTGTTCTCTTCTTCACTATTCTCTATGTTCACTGTTTTCTGTGTTCACTGTTCTCTGTGTTCAGTGTTCTCTGTTTTCAGTGTTCTCTGTGTTCACTGTTTTTTGTGTTCACTGTTTTCTGTGTTCACTGTTCTCTGTGTTCACTCTTCTCTGTGTTCACTCTTCTCTGTGTTCTCTGTTTTCAGTGTTCTCTATGTTCACTGTTTTCTGTGGTCACTGTTTTCTGAGTTCACTGTTCTCTGTGTTCACTATTCTCTGTGTTCACTGTTTTCTGTGTACAGTGTTCTCTGTGTTCACTGGTCTCAGTGTACACTCTCTGTTCACATATTCTGTGTTCACTGTACTCAGTGTTCACTCTGAGTTCACCGTCCTTTTTCAACTCTGTGTTCAGCGTTCTCTGTGTTCACTGTTCTCTGTTTTCAGCGTTCTCTGGGTCACTGTTCTCAGTGTTCACTGTTTTCTGTGTTCACTGTTCTCTTGTTCACTATTCTCGGTGTTCACTGTTTTCTGTGTTCACTCTTCTCTGTGTTCAGTGTTCTCTGTTTTCAGTGTTCTCTATGTTCACTATTTTCTGTGGTCACTGTTTTCTGTGTTCACTGTTCTCTGTGTTCACTATTCTCTGTGTTCACAGTTCTCTGTGTTCAGTGTTCTCTGTTTTCAGTGTTCTCTGTGATCACATTTTTTCTGTGTTCACTGTTTTCTGTGTTCAATGTTCTCTTTGTTCAGTGTTGTTTGTATTCACTGTTCTCTTTGTTCGCTGTTCTCTGTGTTCACTGTTCTCTGAGTCCACTGTTCTTTGTGTTCACTGTTCTCTGTGTTCAGTGTTCTCTGTTTTCAGTGTTCCCTGCGTTCTCTGTGTTCACTGTTCTCTGTGTTCAGTATTCTCTGTGTTCACTGTTCTGTGTGTTCACTGTTCTCTGTGTTCTGTGTTCTCTGTTTTCAGTGTTTTCTGTGTTCACTGCTTTCTGTGTTCACTGTTCTCTGTGTTCACTATTCGCTGTGTTCACTGTTTTCTGTATTCACTGTTCTCTATGTTCACTGTTCTCTGTGTTCACTGTTTCAGTGTTTTCTCTGTGTACAATATTCTCTGTGTTCACTGGTCTCAGTGTTCACTCTCTGTTACTTTCTCTGTGTTCACTGTACTCAGTGGTCACTCTGTGTTCACCGTCCTTTTTTTACTCTGTGTTCAGTGTTCTCTGTGTTCACTGTTCGCTGTTTTCAGTGTTCGCTGGGTCACTGTTCTCAGTGTTCACTGTTTTCTGTGTTCACTGTACTCTTGTTCACTATTCTCTGTGTTCACTGCTTTCTGTGTTCACTGTTCTCTGTGTTCAGTGTTCTCTGTTTTCAGTGTTCTCTGTGTTCACTGTTTTTTGTGTTCACCATTCTCTGTGTTCACTATTCTCTGTGTTCACTCTTCTCTGTGTTCACTCTTCTCTGTGTTCTCTGTTTTCAGTGTTCTCTATGTTCACTGTTTTCTGTGGTCACTGTTTTCTGTGTTCACTGTTCTTTGTGTTCACTATTCTCTGTGTTCACTGTTTTCTGTGTTCAGTGTTCTCTGAGTTCACTGTTCTCTGTGTTCACTGTTCTCTGTGTTCAGTGTTCTCTGTTTTCAGTGTTCTCTGTGTTCACATTTTTTCTGTGTTCACTGTTTTCTGTGTTCACTGTTCTCTTTGTTCAGTGTTGTTTGTGTTCAGTGATCTCTGAGTTCACTGTTCTCACTGCTCACTTTGTGTTCACTTTCTCTGTGTTCACTGTACTCAGTTTTCACTTTGTGTTCACTCTGTGTTCAGTGTTCTCTGGGTTCACTGTTCTCTGTGTTCTCTTTTCTCTGTGTTCAGAGTTCTCTGTATTCAGTGTTCTTTTTGTTCACTGTTCTCTGTGTTCGCTGTTCTCTGTGTTCACTGTTCTCTGTGTTCACTGTTCTCAGCGTTCACTGTTGTCTGTGTTTACTGTTGTCTGTGTTCAGTGTTCCCTGCGTTCTCTGTCCTCTGTGTTCACAGGTCTCTGTGTTCAGTGTTGTCTGTCTTCAGTGTTCTCTGTGTTCACTCTGCTCTGTGTTCTATGTTTTCAGTGTTCTCTATGTTCACTGTTTTCTGTGGTCACTGTTTTCTGTGTTCACTGTTCTCTGTGTTCACTATTCTCTGTGTTCACTGTTTTCTGTGTTCAGTGTTCTCTCAGTTCACTGTTCTCTGTGTTCACTGTTCTCTGTGTTCAGTGTTCTCTGTTTTCAGTGTTCTCTGTGATCACATTTTTTCTGTGTTCACTGTTTTCTGTGTTCACTGTTCTCTTTGTTCAGTGTTGTTTGTGTTCACTGTTCTCTTTGTTCGCTGTTCTCTGTGTTCAGTGTTCTCTGAGTCCACTGTTCTTTGTGTTCACTGTTCTCTGTGTTCAGTGTTCTCTGTTTTCAGTGTTCCCTGTGTTCTCTGTGTTCACTGTTCTCTGTGTTCAGTATTTTCGGTGTTCACTGTTCTGTGTGTTCACTGTTCTCTGTGTTCTGTGTTCTCTGTTTTCAGTGTTTTCTGTGTTCACTGCTTTCTGTGTTCACTGTTCTCTGTGTTCACTAATCTCTGTGTTCACTGTTTTCTGTATTCACTGTTCTCTGTGTTCACTGTTCTCTCTGTTCACTGTTTCAGTGTTTTCTCTGTGTACAGTATTCTCTGTGTTCACTGGTCTCAGTGTTCACTCTCTGTTACTTTCTCTGTGTTCACTGTACTCAGTGTTCACTCTGTGTTCACCGTCCTTTTTTTTACTCTGTGTTCAGTGTTCTCTGTGTTCACTGTTCTCTGTTTTCAGTGTTCTCTGGGTCACTGTTCTCAGTGTTCACTGTTTTCTGTGTTCACTGTTCTCTTCTTCACTATTCTCTGTGTTCACTGTTTTCTGTGTTCACTCTTCTCTGTGTTCAGTGTTCTCTGTTTTCAGTGTTCGCTGTGTTCACTGTTTTTTGTGTTCACTGTTCAATGTGTTCACTATTCTCTGTATTCACTGTTCTCATGATTCACTGTTCTCTCTGTTCAGTGCTCCCTGTGTTCTCCGTTCTCTGTGTTCACTGTTCTCTGTGTTCACTGTTCTCTGATTTCAATGTTCTCTGTGTTCAGTGTTCTCTGTGTTCTATGTTCTCTGTGTTCACTGTTCTTTGTGTTCAGTATTCTCTGTGTTCAATGTTCTGTGTGTTCACTGTTCACTGTGTTCTGTGTTCTCTGTTGTCAGTGTTTTCTGTGTTCACTGCTTTCTGTGTTCACTGTTCTCTGTGTTCACTATTCTCTGTGTTCACTCTTTTCTGTATTCACTGTTCTCTGCGTTCACTGTTCTCTGTGTTCACTGTTCTCAGTGTTTACTATTCTCTGTATTCACTGTTCTCATGGTTCACTGTTCTCTCTATTCACTTTTCTCCCAGTTTAGTGCTTCCTGTGTTCTCCGTTCTCTGTGTTCACTGTTCTCTGTGTTCACTGTTCTCTGTGTTCAGTGTTCCCTGTGTTCTCTGTTCTCTGTGTACCCAGATCTCTGTGTTCAGTGTTGTCTGTGTTCACTCCTCTCTGTGTTCTCTGTTTTCAGTGTTCTCTATGTTCACTGTTTTTTGTGTTCACTGTTTTCTGTGTTCACTGTTCTGTGTGTTCACTGTTCTCTGTGTTCACTCTTCTCTGTGTTCTCTGTTTTCAGTGTTCTCTATGTTCACTGTTTTCTGTGGTCACTGTTTTCTGTGTTCACTGTTCTCTGTGTTCACTATTCTCTGTGTTCACTGTTTTCTGTGTTCAGTGTTCTCTGAGTTCACTGTTCTCTGTGTTCACTGTTCTCTGTGTTCAGTGTTCAATGTTTTCAGTGTTCTTTGTGTTCACTTTTCTCTGTGTTCACTGTTCTCTGTGTTCACTGTTCTCAGCGTTCACTGTTGTCTGTGTTAACTGTTCTCTGTGTTCAGTGTTCCCTGCGATCTCTGTCCACTGTGTTCACAGGTCTCTGTGTTCAGTGTTTTCTGTGTTCACTCTTCTCTGTGTTCACTCTTCTCTGTGTTCTCTGTTTTCAGTGTTCTCTATGTTCACTGTTTTCTGTGGTCACTGTTTTCTGTGTTCACTGTTCTCTGTGTTCACTATTCTCTGTGTTCACTGTTTTCTGTGTTCAGTGTTCTCTGAGTTCACTGTTCTCTGTGTTCACTGTTCTCTGTGTTCAGTGTTCTCTGTTTTCAGTGTTCTCTGTGTTCACATTTTTTCTGTGTTCACTGTTTTCTGTGTTCACTGTTCTCTTTGTTCAGTGATGTTTGTGTTCACTGATCTCTGTGTTCACTGTTCTCAGTGTTCACTTTGTGTTCACTTTCTCTGTGTTCACTGTACTCAGTGTTCACGTTGTGTTCACTCTGTGTTCAGTGTTCTCTGAGTTCACAGTTCTCTGTGTTCACTTTTCTCTGTGTTCAGTGTTCTCTGTTTTCAGTGTTCTTTGTGTTCACTGTTCTCTGTGTTCACTGTTCTCTGTGTTCACTGTTCTCAGCGTTCACTGTTGTCTGTGTTTACTGTTCTCTGTGTTCAGTGTTCCCTGCGTTCTCTGTCCTCTGTGTTCACAGGTCTCTGTGTTCAGTGTTTTCTGTGTTCACTCTTCTCTGTGTTCACTCTTCTCTGTGTTCTCTGTTTTCAGTGTTCTCTATGTTCACTGTTTTCTGTGGTCACTGTTTTCTGAGTTCACTGTTCTCTGTGTTCACTATTCTCTGTGTTCACTGTTTTCTGTGTACAGTGTTCTCTGTGTTCACTGGTCTCAGTGTACACTCTCTGTTCACATATTCTGTGTTCACTGTACTCAGTGTTCACTCTGAGTTCACCGTCCTTTTTCAACTCTGTGTTCAGCGTTCTCTGTGTTCACTGTTCTCTGTTTTCAGTGTTCTCTGGGTCACTGCTCTCAGTGTTCACTGTTTTCTGTGTTCACTGTTCTCTTGTTCACTATTCTCGGTGTTCACTGTTTTCTGTGTTCACTCTTCTCTGTGTTCAGTGTTCTCTGTTTTCAGTGTTCTCTATGTTCACTATTTTCTGTGGTCACTGTTTTCTGTGTTCACTGTTCTCTGTGTTCACTGTTCTCTTTGTTCAGTGTTGTTTGTATTCACTGTTCTCTTTGTTCGCTGTTCTCTGTGTTCACTGTTTTCTGAGTCCACTGTTCTTTGTGTTCACTGTTCTCTGTGTTCAGTGTTCTCTGTTTTCAGTGTTCCCTGTGTTCTCTGTGTTCACTGTTCTCTGTGTTCAGTATTCTCTGTGTTCACTGTTCTGTGTGTTCACTGTTCTCTGTGTTCTGTGTTCTCTGTTTTCAGTGTTTTCTGTGTTCACTGCTTTCTGTGTTCACTGTTCTCTGTGTTCACTATTTGCTGTGTTCACTGTTTTCTGTATTCACTGTTCTCTATGTTCACTGTTCTCTCTGTTCACTGTTTCAGTGTTTTCTCTGTGTACAATATTCTCTGTGTTCACTGGTCTCAGTGTTCACTCTCTGTTACTTTCTCTGTGTTCACTGTACTCAGTGGTCACTCTGTGTTCACCGTCCTATTTTTACTCTGTGTTCAGTGTTCTCTGTGTTCACTGTTCTCTGTTTTCAGTGTTCGCTGGGTCACTGTTCTCAGTGTTCACTGTTTTCTGTGTTCACTGTACTCTTGTTCACTATTCTCTGTGTTCACTGCTTTCAGTGTTCACTGTTCTCTGTGTTCAGTGTTCTCTGTTTTCAGTGTTCTCTGTGTTCACTGTTTTTTGTGTTCACCATTCTCTGTGTTCACTATTCTCTGTGTTCACTCTTCTCTGTGTTCACTCTTCCCTGTGTTCTCTGTTTTCAGTGTTCTCTATGTTCACTGTTTTCTGTGGTCACTGTTTTCTTTGTTCACTGTTCTCTCAGTTCACTGTTCTCTGTGTTCACTGTTCTCTGTGTTCAGTGTTCTCTGTTTTCAGTGTTCTCTGTGATCACATTTTTTCTGTGTTCACTGTTTTCTGTGTTCACTGTTCTGTGTGTTCACTGTTCACTGTGTTCTGTGTTCTCTGTTTTCAGTGTTTTCTGTGTTCACTGCTTTCTGTGTTCACTGTTCTCTGTGTTCACTATTCTCTGTGTTCACTCTTTTCTGTATTCACTGTTCTCTGCGTTCACTGTTCTCTGTGTTCACTGTTCTCAGTGTTTACTCTGTGTACAGTGTTCTCTGTGTTCACTGGTCTCAGTGTACACTCTCTGTTCACTTATTCTGTGTTCACTGTACTCAGTGTTCACTCTGAGTTCACCGTCTTTTTTCAACTCTGTGTTCAGCGTTCTCTTTGTTCACTGTTCTCTGTTTTCAGTGTTCTCTGGGTCACTGTTCTCAGTGTTCACTGTTTTCTGTGTTCACTGTTCTCTTGTTCACTATTCTCTGTGTTCACTGTTTTCTGTGTTCACTCTTCTCTGTGTTCAGTGTTCTCTGTTTTCAGTGTTCTCTGTGTTCACTGTTTTTTGTGTTCACTGTTCTCTGTGTTCACTATTCTCTGTATTCACTGTTCTCATGGTTCACTGTTCTCTCTATTCACTTTTCTCTCAGTTTAGTGCTTCCTGTGTTCTCCGTTCTCTGTGTTCACTGTTCTCTGAGTTCACTGTTCTCTGTGTTCACTGTTCTCAGCGTTCACTGTTGTCTGTGTTCACTGTTCTCTGTGTTCAGTGTTCCCTGTGTTCTCGGTTCTCTGTGTTCCCAGGTCTCTGTGTTCAGTGTTGTCTGTGTTCACTCTTCTCAGTGTTCTCTGTTTTCAGTGTTCTCTATGTTCACTGTTTTCTGTGGTCACTGTTTTCTGTGTTCACTGTTCTCTGTGTTCACTATTCTCTGTGTTCACTCTTTTCTGTATTCACTGTTCTCTGTGTTCACTGTTCTCTGTGTTCACTGTTCTCTGTGTTCACTGTTCTCAGTGTTTACTCTGTGTACAGTGTTCTCTGTGTTCACTGGTCTCAGTGTACACTCTCTGTTCACTTAGTCTGTGTTCACTGTACTCAGTGTTCACTCTGAGTTCACCGTCGTTTTTCAACTCTGTGTTCAGCGTTCTCTGTGTTCACTGTTCTCTGTTTTCAGTGTTCTCTGGGTCACTGTTCTCAGTGTTCACTGTTTTCTGTGTTCACTGTTCTCTTGTTCACTATTCTCTGTGCTCACAGTTTTCTGTGTTCACTGTTCTCTGTGTTCAGTGTTCTCTGTTTTCAGTGTTCTGTGTGTTCTCAGTGTACACTCTCTGTTCACTTATTCTGTGTTCACTGTACTCAGTGTTCACTCTGAGTTCACCGTCCTTTTTCAACTCTGTGTTCAGCGTTCTCTGTGTTCACTGTTCTCTGTTTTCAGTGTTCTCTGGGTCACTGTTCTCAGTGTTCACTGTTTTCTGTGTTCACTGTTCTCTTGTTCACTATTCTCTGTGTTCACTGTTTTCTGTGTTCACTCTTCTCTGTGTTCAGTGTTCTCTGTTTTCAGTGTTCTCTGTGTTCACTGTTTTTGTGTTCACTGTTCTCTGTGTTCACTATTCTCTGTATTCACTGTTCTCATGGTTCACTGTTCTCTCTATTCACTTTTCTCTCAGTTTAGTGCTTCCTGTGTTCTCCGTTCTCTGTGTTCACTGTTCTCTGTGTTCACTGTTCTCTGTGTTCACTGTTCTCAGCGTTCACTGTTGTCTGTGTTCACTGTTCTCCGTGTTCAGTGTTCCCTGTGTTCTCTGTTCTCTGTGTTCCCAGATCTCTGTGTTCAGTGTCGTCTGTGTTCACTCTTCTCTGTGTTCTCTGTTATCAGTGTTCTCTATGTTCACTGTTTTTTGTGTTCACTGTTTTCTGTGTTCACTGTTCTCTGTGTTCACTGTTCTCTGTGTTCACTCTTCTCTGTGTTCTCTGTTTTCAGTGTTCTCTATGTTCACTGTTTTCTGTGGTCACTGTTTTCTGTGTTCACTGTTCTCTGTGTTCACTATTCTCTGTGTTCACTCTTTTCTGTATTCACTGTTCTCTGTGTTCACTGTTCTCTGTGTTCACTGTTCTCTGTGTTCACTGTTCTCAGTGTTTACTCTGTGTACAGTGTTCTCTGTGTTCACTGGTCTCAGTGTACACTCTCTGTTCACTTATTCTGTGTTCACTGTACTCAGTGTTCACTCTGAGTTCACCGTCGTTTTTCAACTCTGTGTTCAGCGTTCTCTGTGTTCACTGTTCTCTGTTTTCAGTGTTCTCTGGGTCACTGTTCTCAGTGTTCACTGTTTTCTGTGTTCACTGTACTCTTGTTCACAATTCTCTGTGTTCACTGCTTTCTGTGTTCACTGTTCTCTGTGTTCAGTGTTCTCTGTTTTCAGTTTTCTCTGTGTTCACTGTTTTTTGTGTTCACCATTCTCTGTGTTCACTATTCTCTGTGTTCACTCTTTTCTGTGTTCAGTGTTCTCTGAGTTCACTGTTCTCTGTGTTCACTGTTCTCTGTGTTCAGTGTTCTCTGTTTTCAGTGTTATCTGTGATCACATTTTTTCTGTGTTCACTGTTTTCTGTGTTCACTGTTCTCTTTGTTCAGTGTTGTTTGTGTTCACTGTTCTCTTTGTTCGCTGTTCTCTGTGTTCAGTGTTCTCTGAGTCCACTGTTCTTTGTGTTCACTGTTCTCTGTGTTCAGTGTTCTCTGTTTTCAGTGTTCCCTGTGTTCTCTGTGTTCACTGTTCTCTGTGTTCAGTATTTTCGGTGTTCACTGTTCTGTGTGTTCACTGTTCTCTGTGTTCTGTGTTCTCTGTTTTCAGTGTTTTCTGTGTTCACTGCTTTCTGTGTTCACTGTTCTCTGTGTTCACTATTCTCTGTGTTCACTGTTTTCTGTATTCACTGTTCTCTGTGTTCACTGTTCTCTCTGTTCACTGTTTCAGTGTTTTCTCTGTGTACAGTATTCTCTGTGTTCACTGGTCTCAGTGTTCACTCTCTGTTACTTTCTCTGTGTTCACTGTACTCAGTGTTCACTCTGTGTTCACCGTCCTTTTTTTACTCTGTGTTCAGTGTTCTCTGTGTTCACTGTTCTCTGTTTTCAGTGTTCTCTGGGTCACTGTTCTCAGTGTTCACTGTTTTCTGTGTTCACTGTTCTCTTCTTCACTATTCTCTGTGTTCACTGTTTTCTGTGTTCACTCTTCTCTGTGTTCAGTGTTCTCTGTTTTCAGTGTTCGCTGTGTTCACTGTTTTTTGTGTTCACTGTTCAATGTGTTCACTATTCTCTGTATTCACTGTTCTCATGATTCACTGTTCTCTCTGTTCAGTGCTCCCTGTGTTCTCCGTTGTCTGTGTTCACTGTTCTCTGTGTTCACTGTTCTCTGTGTTCAATGTTCTCTGTGTTCAGTGTTCTCTGTGTTCTATGTTCTCTGTGTTCACTGTTCTTTGTGTTCAGTATTCTATGTGTTCACTGTTCTGTGTGTTCACTGTTGTCTGTGTTCTGTGTTCTCTGTTTTCAGTGTTTTCTGTGTTCACTGCTTTCTGTGTTCACTGTTCTCTGTGTTCACTATTCTCTGTGTTCACTCTTTTCTGTATTCACTGTTCTCTGCGTTCACTGTTCTCTGTGTTCACTGTTCTCAGTGTTTACTCTGTGTACAGTGTTCTCTGTGTTCACTGGTCTCAGTGTGCACTCTCTGTTCACTTATTCTGTCTTCACTGTACTCAGTGTTCACTCTGAGTTCACCGTCCTTTTTCAACTCTGTGTTCAGCGTTCTCTGTGTTCACTGTTCTCTGTTTTCAGTGTTCTCTGGGTCACTGTTCTCAGTGTTCACTGTTTTCTGTGTTCACTGTTCTCTTGTTCACTATTCTCTGTGTTCACTGTTTTCTGTGTTCACTCTTCTCTGTGTTCAGTGTTCTCTGTTTTCAGTGTTCTCTGTGTTCACTGTTTTTTGTGTTCACTGTTCTCTGTGTTCACTATTCTCTGTATTCACTGATCTCATGTTTCACTGTTCTCTCTATTCACTTTTCTCTCAGTTTAGTGCTTCCTGTGTTCTCCGTTCTCTGTGTTCACTGTTCTCAGTGTTCACTTTTCTCTGTGTTCACTGTTCTCAGCGTTCACTGTTGTCTGTGTTCACTCTTCTCTGTGTTCAGTGTTCCCTGTGTTCTCGGTTCTCTGTGTTCCCAGGTCTCTGTGTTCAGTGTTGTCTGTGTTCACTCTTCTGAGTGTTCTCTGTTTTCAGTGTTCTCTATGTTCACTGTTTTTTGTGTTCACTGTTTTCTGTGTTCACTGTTCTCTGTGTTCACTGTTCTCTGTGTTCACTATTCTCTGTGTTCACTCTTTTCTGTATTCACTGTTCTCTGTGTTCACTGTTCTCTGTGTTCACTGTTCTCTGTGTTCACTGTTCTCAGTGTTTACTCTGTGTACAGTGTTCTCTGTGTTCACTGGTCTCAGTGTACACTCTCTGTTCACTTATTCTGTGTTCACTGTACTCAGTGTTCACTCTGAGTTCACCGTCGTTTTTCAACTCTGTGTTCAGCGTTCTCTGTGTTCACTGTTCTCTGTTTTCAGTGTTCTCTGGGTCACTGTTCTCAGTGTTCACTGCTTTCTGTGTTCACTGTTCTCTTGTTCACTATTCTCTGTGTTCACTGTTTTCTGTGTTCACTCTTCTCTGTGTTCAGTGTTCTCTGTTTTCAGTGTTCTCTGTGTTCACTGTTTTTTGTGTTCACTGTTCTCTGTGTTCACTATTCTCTGTATTCACTGTTCTCATGGTTCACTGTTCTCTCTATTCACTTTTCTCTCAGTTTAGTGCTTCCTGTGTTCTCCGTTCTCTGTGTTCACTGTTCTCTGTGTTCACTGTTCTCTGTGTTCACTGTTCTCAGCGTTCACTGTTGTCTGTGTTCACTGTTCTCCGTGTTCAGTGTTCCCTGTGTTCTCTGTTCTCTGTGTTCCCAGATCTCTGTGTTCAGTGTCGTCTGTGTTCACTCTTCTCTGTGTTCTCTGTTTTCAGTGTTCTCTATGTTCACTGTTTTCTGTGGTCACTGTTTTCTGTGTTCACTGTTCTCTGTGTTCACTATTCTCTGTGTTCACTCTTTTCTGTATTCACTGTTCTCTGTGTTCACTGTTCTCTGTGTTCACTGTTCTCTGTGTTCACTGTTCTCAGTGTTTACTCTGTGTACAGTGTTCTCTGTGTTCACTGGTCTCAGTGTACACTCTCTGTTCACTTATTCTGTGTTCACTGTACTCAGTGTTCACTCTGAGTTCACCGTCGTTTTTCAACTCTGTGTTCAGCGTTCTCTGTGTTCACTGTTCTCTGTTTTCAGTGTTCTCTGGGTCACTGTTCTCAGTGTTCACTGCTTTCTGTGTTCACTGTTCTCTTGTTCACTATTCTCTGTGTTCACTGTTTTCTGTGTTCACTCTTCTCTGTGTTCAGTGTTCTCTGTTTTCAGTGTTCTCTGTGTTCACTGTTTTTTGTGTTCACTGTTCTCTGTGTTCACTATTCTCTGTATTCACTGATCTCATGTTTCACTGTTCTCTCTATTCACTTTTCTCTCAGTTTAGTGCTTCCTGTGTTCTCCGTTCTCTGTGTTCACTGTTCTCTGTGTTCACTGTTCTCTGTGTTCACTGTTCTCAGCGTTCACTGTTGTCTGTGTTCACTCTTCTCTGTGTTCAGTGTTCCCTGTGTTCTCGGTTCTCTGTGTTCCCAGGTCTCTGTGTTCAGTGTTGTCTGTGTTCACTCTTCTGAGTGTTCTCTGTTTTCAGTGTTCTCTATGTTCACTGTTTTTTGTGTTCACTGTTTTCTGTGTTCACTGTTCTCTGTGTTCACTGTTCTCTGTGTTCACTCGTCTCTGTGTTCTCTGTTTTCAGTGTTCTCTATGTTCACTGTTTTCTGTGTTCACTCTTTTCTGTATTCACTGTTCTCTGTGTTCACTGTTCTCTGTGTTCACTGTTCTCTGTGTTCACTGTTCTCAGTGTTTACTCTGTGTACAGTGTTCTCTGTGTTCACTGGTCTCAGTGTACACTCTCTGTTCACTTATTCTGTGTTCACTGTACTCAGTGTTCACTCTGAGTTCACCGTCGTTTTTCAACTCTGTGTTCAGCGTTCTCTGTGTTCACTGTTCTCTGTTTTCAGTGTTCTCTGGGTCACTGTTCTCAGTGTTCACTGCTTTCTGTGTTCACTGTTCTCTGTGTTCAGTGTTCTCTGTTTTCAGTGTTCTCTGTGTTCACTGTTTTTTGTGTTCACCATTCTCTGTGTTCACTATTCTCTGTGTTCACTCTTTTCTGTGTTCAGTGTTCTCTGAGTTCACTGTTCTCTGTGTTCACTGTTCTCTGTGTTCAGTGTTCTCTGTTTTCAGTGTTCTCTGTGATCACATTTTTTCTGTGTTCACTGTTTTCTGTGTTCACTGTTCTCTTTGCTCAGTGCTGTTTGTGTTCACTGTTCTCTTTGTTCGCTGTTCTCTGTGTTCAGTGTTCTCTGAGTTCACTGTTCTTTGTGTTCACTGTTCTCTGTGTTCAGTGTTCTCTGTTTTCAGTGTTCCCTGTGTTCTCTGTGTTCACTGTTCTCTGTGTTCAGTATTTTCGGTGTTCACTGTTCTGTGTGTTCACTGTTCTTTGTGTTCTGTGTTCTCTGTTTTCAGTGTTTTCTGTGTTCACTGCTTTCTGTGTTCACTGTTCTCTGTGTTCACTATTCTCATTGTTCACTGTTTTCTGTATTCACTGTTCTCTGTGTTCACTGTTCTCTCTGTTCACTGTTTCAGTGTTTTCTCTGTGTACAGTATTCTCTGTGTTCACTGGTCTCAGTGTTCACTCTCTGTTACTTTCTCTGTGTTCACTGTACTCAGTGTTCACTCTGTGTTCACCGTCCTTTTTTTTACTCTGTGTTCAGTGTTCTCTGTGTTCACTGTTCTCTGTTTTCAGTGTTCTCTGGGTCACTGTTCTCAGTGTTCACTGTTTTCTGTGTTCACTGTTCTCTTCTTCACTATTCTCTGTGTTCACTGTTTTCTGTGTTCACTCTTCTCTGTGTTCAGTGTTCTCTGTTTTCAGTGTTCTCTGTGTTCACTGTTTTTTGTGTTCACTGTTCAATGTGTTCACTATTCTCTGTATTCACTGTTCTCATGATTCACTGTTCTCTCTGTTCAGTGCTCCCTGTGTTCTCCGTTCTCTGTGTTCACTGTTCTCTGTGTTCACTGTTCTCTGTGTTCAATGTTCTCTGTGTTCAGTGTTCTCTGTGTTCTATGTTCTCTGTGTTCACTGTTCTTTGTGTTCAGTATTCTCTGTGTTCACTGTTCTGTGTGTTCACTGTTCTCTGTGTTCTGTGTTCTCTGTTTTCAGTGTTTTCTGTGTTCACTGCTTTCTGTGTTCACTGTTCTCTGTGTTCACTATTCTCTGTGTTCACTCTTTTCTGTATTCACTGTTCTCTGCGTTCACTGTTCTCTGTGTTCACTGTTCTCAGTGTTTACTCTGTGTACAGTGTTCTCTGTGTTCACTGGTCTCAGTGTACACTCTCTGTTCACTTATTCTGTCTTCACTGTACTCAGTGTTCACTCTGAGTTCACCGTCCTTTTTCAACTCTGTGTTCAGCGTTCTCTGTGTTCACTGTTCTCTGTTTTCAGTGTTCTCTGGGTCACTGTTCTCAGTGTTCACTGTTTTCTGTGTTCACTGTTCTCTTGTTCACTATTCTCTGTGTTCACTGTTTTCTGTGTTCACTCTTCTCTGTGTTCAGTGTTCTCTGTTTTCAGTGTTCTCTGTGTTCACTGTTTTTTGTGTTCACTGTTCTCTGTGTTCACTATTCTCTGTATTCACTGTTCTCATGTTTCACTGTTCTCTCTATTCACTTTTCTCTCAGTTTAGTGCTTCCTGTGTTCTCCGTTCTCTGTGTTCACTGTTCTCAGTGTTCACTGTTCTCTGTGTTCACTGTTCTCAGCGTTCACTGTTGTCTGTGTTCACTGTTCTCTGTGTTCAGTGTTCCCTGTGTTCTCGGTTCTCTGTGTTCCCAGGTCTCTGTGTTCAGTGTTGTCTGTGTTCACTCTTCTGAGTGTTCTCTGTTTTCAGTGTTCTCTATGTTCACTGTTTTTTGTGTTCACTATTTTCTGTGTTCACTGTTCTCTGTGTTCACTGTTCTCTGTGTTCACTCTTCTCTGTGTTCTCTGTTTTCAGTGTTCTCTATGTTCACTGTTTTCTGTGGTCACTGTTTTCTGTGTTCACTGTTCTCTGTGTTCACTATTCTCTGTGTTCACTCTTTTCTGTATTCACTGTTCTCTGTGTTCACTGTTCTCTGTGTTCACTGTTCTCTGTGTTCACTGTTCTCAGTGTTTACTCTGTGTACAGTGTTCTCTGTGTTCACTGGTCTCAGTGTACACTCTCTGTTCACTTATTCTGTGTTCACTGTACTCAGTTTTCACTCTGAGTTCACCGTCGTTTTTTAACTCTGTGTTCAGCGTTCTCTGTGTTCACTGTTCTCTGTTTTCAGTGTTCTCTGGGTCACTGTTCTCAGTGTTCACTGTTTTATGTGTTCACTGTTCTCTTGTTCACTATTCTCTGTGCTCACTGTTTTCTGTGTTCACTCTTCTCTGTGTTCAGTGTTCTCTGTTTTCAGTGTTCTCTGTGTTCTCAGTGTACACTCTCTGTTCACTTATTCTGTGTTCACTGTACTCAGTGTTCACTCTGAGTTCACCGTCCTTTTTCAACTCTGTGTTCAGCGTTCTCTGTGTTCACTGTTCTCTGTTTTCAGTGTTCTCTGGGTCACTGTTCTCAGTGTTCACTGTTTTCTGTGTTCACTGTTCTCTTGTTCACTATTCTCTGTGTTCACTGTTTTCTGTGTTCACTCTTCTCTGTGTTCAGTGTTCTCTGTTTTCAGTGTTCTCTGTGTTCACTGTTTGTTGTGTTCACTGTTCTCTGTGTTCACTATTCTCTGTATTCACTGTTCTCATCGTTCACTGTTCTCTCTATTCACTTTTCTCTCAGTTTATTGCTTCCTGTGTTCTCCGTTCTCTGTGTTCGCTGTTCTCTGTGTTCACTGTTCTCTGTGTTCACTTTTCTCAGCGTTCACTGTTGTCTGTGTTCACTGTTCTCCGTGTTCAGTGTTCCCTGTGTTCTCTGTTCTCTGTGTTCCCAGAACTCTGTGTTCAGTGTTGTCTGTGTTCACTCTTCTCTGTGTTCTCTGTTTTCAGTGTTCTCTATGTTCACTGTTTTTTGTGTTCACTGTTTTCTGTGTTCACTGTTCTCTGTGTTCACTGTTCTCTGTGTTCACTCTTCTCTGTGTTCTCAGTTTTCAGTGTTCTCTATGTTCACTGTTTTCTGTGTTCACTGTTTTCTGTGTTCACTGTTCTCTGTGTTCACTATTCTCTGTGTTCACTCTCTTCTGTATTCACTGTTCTCTGTGTTCACTGTTCTCTGTGTTCACTGTTCTCTGTGTTCACTGTTCTCAGTGTTTATTCTGTGTACAGTGTTCTCTGTGTTCACTGGTCTCAGTGTACACTCTCTGTTCACATTTTCTGTGTTCACTGTACTCAGTGTTCACTCTGAGTTCACCGTCGTTTTTCAACTCTGTGTTCAGCGTTCTCTGTGTTCACTGTTCTCTGTTTTCAGTGTTCTCTGGGTCACTGTTCTCAGTGTTCACTGTTTTCTGTGTTCACTGTTCTCTTGTTCACTATTCTCTGTGCTCACTGTTTTCTGTGTTCACTGTTCTCTGTGTTCAGTGTTCTCTGTTTTCAGTGTTCTCTGTGTTCTCAGTGTACACTCTCTGTTCACTTATTCTGTGTTCACTGTACTCAGTGTTCACTCTGAGTTCACCGTCCTTTTTCAACTCTGTGTTCAGCGTTCTCTGTGTTCACTGTTCTCTGTTTTCAGTGTTCTCTGGGTCACTGTTCTCAGTGTTCACTGTTTTCTGTGTTCACTGTTCTCTTGTTCACTATTCTCTGTGTTCACTGTTTTCTGTGTTCACTCTTCTCTGTGTTCAGTGTTCTCTGTTTTCAGTGTTCTCTGTGTTCACTGTTTGTTGTGTTCACTGTTCTCTGTGTTCACTATTCTCTGTATTCACTGTTCTCATGGTTCACTGTTCTCTCTATTCACTTTTCTCTCAGTTTAGTGCTTCCTGTGTTCTCCGTTCTCTGTGTTCACTGTTCTCTGTGTTCACTGTTCTCTGTGTTCACTGTTCTCAGCGTTCACTGTTGTCTGTGTTCACTGTTCTCCGTGTTCAGTGTTCCCTGTGTTCTCTGTTCTCTGTGTTCCCAGATCTCTGTGTTCAGTGTTGTCTGTGTTCACTCTTCTCTGTGTTCTCTGTTTTCAGTGTTCTCTATGTTCACTGTTTTCTGTGGTCACTGTTTTCTGTGTTCACTGTTCTCTGTGTTCACTATTCTCTGTGTTCACTCTTTTCTGTATTCACTGTTCTCTGTGTTCACTGTTCTCTGTGTTCACTGTTCTCTGTGTTCACTGTTCTCAGTGTTTACTCTGTGTACAGTGTTCTCTGTGTTCACTGGTCTCAGTGTACACTCTCTGTTCACTTATTCTGTGTTCACTGTACTCAGTGTTCACTCTGAGTTCACCGTCCTTTTTCAACTCTGTGTTCAGCGTTCTCTGTGTTCACTGTTCTCTGTTTTCAGTGTTCGCTGGGTCACTGTTCTCAGTGTTCACTGTTTTCTGTGTTCACTGTTCTCTTGTTCAGTATTCTCTGTGTTCACTGTTTTCTGTGTTCACTCTTCTCTGTGTTCAGTGTTCTCTGTTTTCAGTGTTCTCTGTGTTCACTGTTTTTTGTGTTCACCATTCTCTGTGTTCACTATTCTCTGTATTCACTGTTCTGATGGTTCACTGTTCTCTCTATTCACTTTTCTCTCAGTATAGTGCTTCCTGTGTTCTCCGTTCTCTGTGTTCACTGTTCTCTGTGTTCACTGTTCTCAGCGTTCACTGTTGTCTGTGATCACTGTTCTCTGTGTTCAGTGTTCCCTGTGTTCTCTGTTCTATGTGTTCCCAAGTCTCTGTGTTCAGTGTTGTGTGTGTTCACTCTTCTCAGTGTTCTCTGTTTTCAGTGTTCTCTATGTTCACTGTTTTTTGTGTTCACTGTTTTCTGTGTTCACTGTTCTCTGTTTTCACTCTTCTCTGTGTTCACTGTTTTCAGTGTTCTTTGTGTTCACTGTTCTCTGTGTTCACTGTTCTCTGTGTTCACTGTTCTCAGAATTCACTGTTGTCTGTGTTTACTGTTCTCTGTGTTTAGTGTTCCCTGCGTTCTCTGTCCTCTGTGTTCACAGGTCTCTGTGTTCAGTGTTTTCTGTGTTCACTCTTCTCTGTGTTCACTCTTCTCTGTGTTCTCTGTTTTCAGTGTTCTCTATGTTCACTGTTTTCTGTGGTCACTGTTTTCTGTGTTCACTGTTCTCTGTGTTCACTATTCTCTGTGTTCACTGTTTTCTGTGTTCAGTGTTCTCTGAGTTCACTGTTCTCTGTGTTCACTGTTCTCTGTGTTCAGTGTTCTCTGTTTTCAGTGTTCTCTGTGTTCACATTTTTTCTGTGTTCAGTGTTTTCTGTGTTCACTGTTCTCTTTGTTCAGTGATGTTTGTGTTCACTGATCTCTGTGTTCACTCTTCTCAGTGTTCACTTTGTGTTCACTTTCTCTGTGTTCACTGTACTCAGTGTTCACTTTGTGTTCACTCTGTGTTCAGTGTTCTCTGAGTTCACTGTTCTCTGTGTTCACTTTTCTCTGTGTTCAGTGTTCTCTGTTTTCAGTGTTCTTTGTGTTCACTGTTCTCTGTGTTCACTGTTCTCAGCGTTCACTGTTGTCTGTGTTTACTGTTCTCTGTGTTCAGTGTTCCCTGCGTTCTCTGTCCTGTGTGTTCACAGGTCTCTGTGTTCAGTGTTGTCTGTGTTCACTATTCTCTGTGTTCACCCTTCTCTGTGTTGTCTGTTTTCAGTGTTCTCTATGTTCACTGTTTTCTGTGGTCACTGTTTTCTGTGTTCAGTGTTCTCTGTGTTCACTATTCTCTGTGTTCAGTGTTCTCTGTTTTCAGTGTTCTCTGTGATCACATTTTTTCTGTGTTCACTGTTTTCTGTGTTCAGTGTTCTCTGAGTTCAGTGTTCTCTGTGTTCACTGTTCTCTGTGTTCAGTGTTCTCTGTTTTCAGTGTTCTCTGTGATCACATTTTTTCTGTGTTCACTGTTTTCTGTGTTCACTGTTCTCTTTGTTCAATGTTGTTTGTATTCACTGTTCTCTTTGTTCGCTGTTCTCTGTGTTCACTGTTCTCTGAGTCCACTGTTTTTGTGTTCACTGTTCTCTGTGTTCAGTGTTCTCTGTTTTCAGTGTTCCCTGTGTTCTCTGTGTTCACTGTTCTCTGTGTTCAGTATTCTCTGTGTTCACTGTTCTGTGTGTTCACTGTTCTGTGTGTTCTGTGTTCTCTGTTTTCAGTGTTTGATGTGTTCACTGTTTTCTGCATTCACTGTTCTCTGTGTTCACTGTTCTCTCTGTTCACTGTTTCAGTGTTTTCTCTGTGTACAGTATTCTCTGTGTTCACTGGTCTCAGTGTTCACTCTCTGTTACTTTCTCTGTGTTCACTGTACTCAGTGTTCTCTCTGTGTTCACCGTCCTTTTTTTACTCTGTGTTCAGTGTTCTCTGTGTTCACTGTTCACTGTTTTCAGTGTTCTCTGGGTCACTGTTCTCAGTGTTCAGTGTTTTCTGTGTTCACTGTTCTCTTCTTCACTATTCTCTATGTTCACTGTTTTCTGTGTTCACTGTTCTCTGTGTTCAGTGTTCTCTGTTTTCAGTGTTCTCTGTGTTCACTGTTTTTTGTGTTCACTGTTCAATGTGTTCACTATTCTCTGTATTCACTGTTCTCATGGTTCACTGTTCTCTCTTTTCACTGTTCTCTCTGTTCAGTGCTCCCTGTGTTCTCCGTTCTCTGTGTTCACTGTTCTCTGTGTTCAGTGTTCTCTGTGTTCTCTGTTCTCTGTGTTAACTGTTCTCTGTGTTCAGTATTCTCTGTGTTCACTGTTCTGTGTGTTCAATGTTCTCTGTGTTCTGTGTTCTCTTTTTTCTGTGTTCACTGCTTTCTGTGTTCACTGTTCTCTGTGTTCACTGTTCTCTGTGTTCACTGTTCTCAGTGTTTACTCTGTGTACAATGTTCTCTGTGTTCACTGGTCTCAGTGTACACTCTCTGTTCACTTATTCTGTGTTCACTGTACTCAGTGTTCACTCTGAGTTCACAGTCCTTTTTCCAATCTGTGTTCAGCGTTCTCTGTGTTCACTGTTCTCTGTTTTCAGTGTTCTCTGGGTCACTGTTCTCAGTGTTCAATGTTTTCTGTGTTCACTGTTCTCTTTTTCACTTTTCTCTGTGTTCACTGTTTTCTGTGTTCACTCTTCTCTGTGTTCAGTGTTCTCTGTTTTCAGTGTTCTCTGTGTTCACTGTTTTTTGTGTTCACTTCTCTCTGTGTTCACTATTCTCTGTATTCACTGTTCTCATGGTTCACTGTTCTCTCTTTTCACTGTTCTCTCTGTTCATTGCTCCCTGTGTTCTCCGTTCTCTGTGTTCACTGTTCTCTGTGTTCACTGTTTTCTGTGTTCACTGTTCTCTTGATCACTATTCTCTGTGTTCACTGTTTTCTGTGTTCCCTCTTCTCTGTGTTCAGTGTTCTCTGTTTTCAGTGTTCTCTGTGTTCACTCTTTTTTGTGTTCACTGTTCTCTGTGTTCACTATTCTCTGTATTCACTGTTCTCATGGTTCACTGTTCTCTCTATTCACTTTTCTCTCAGTTTAGTGCTTCCTGTGTTCTCCGTTCTCTGTGTTCACTGTTCTCTGTGTTCACTGGTCTCAGTGTACACTCTCTGTTCACTTATTCTGTGTTCACTGTTCTCTGTGTTCAGTGTTCCCTGTGTTCTCTGTTCTCTGTGTTCCCAGATCTCTGTGTTCAGTGTTGTCTGTGTTCACTCTTCTCTGTGTTCTCTGTTTTCAGTGTTCTTTATGTTCACTGCTTTTTGTGTTCACTGTTTTCTGTGTTCACTGTTCTCTGTGTTCACTATTCTCTGTGTTCACTGTTTTCTCTGTTCACTGTTCTCTGTGTTCACTGATCTCAGTGTTTACTCTGTGTTCACTGATCTCTGTTTTCACTCTTCTCAGTGTTCACTTTGCGTATACTTTTTCTGTGTTCACTTTGTTTTCACTCTTCTCTGTGTTCAGTGTTCTCTGAGTTCACTGTTCTCTGTGTTCACTTTTCTCTGTGTTCAGTGTTCTCTGTTTTCAGTGTTCTTTGTGTTCACTGTGCTCAGCGTTCACTGTTGTCTGTGTTTACTGTTCTCTGTGTTCAGTGTTCCCTGCGTTCTCTGTCCTCTGTGTTCACAGGTCTCTGTGTTCACTATTCTCTGTGTTCACTGTTCTCTGTGTTCACTCTTCTCTGTGTTCTCTGTTTTCAGTGTTCTCTATGTTCACTGTTTTCTGTGGTCACTGTTTTCTGTGTTCAGTGTTCTCTGTGTTCACTATTCTCTGTGTTCACTGTTTTCTGTGTTCAGTGTTCTCTGAGTTCAGTGTTCTCTGTGTTCACTGTTCTCTGTGTTCAGTGTTCTCTGTTTTCAGTGTTCTCTGTGATCACATTTTTTCTGTGTTCACTGTTTTCTGTGTTCACTGTTCTCTTTGTTCAGTGTTGTTTGTGTTCACTGTTCTCTTTGTTCGATGTTCTCTGTGTTCAGTGTTCTCTGAGTCCACTGTTCTTTGTGTTCACTGTTCTCTGTGTTCAGTGTTCTCTGTTTTCAGTGTTCCCTGTGTTCTCTGTGTTCACTGTTCTCTGTGTTTTCTGTGTTCACTGCTTTCTGTGTTCACTGTTCTCTGTGATCACTGTTCTCTGTGTTCACTATTCTCTGTGTTCACTGTTTTCTGTGTTCACTGTTCTCTGTGTTCACTGTTCTCAGTGTTTACTCTCTGTTCACTGATCTCTGTTTTCACTCTTCTCAGTGTTCACTTTGCGTCCACTTGTTCTGTGTTCATTGTTCACTCTGTGTTCACTGTTCTCTGTGTTCACTGTTCTCTGTGTTCAGTGTTCTCTGTTTTCAGTGTTCTCTGTGTTCAGTGTTCTCTGTTTTCAGTGTTCTCTGTGATCACATTTTTTCTGTGTTCACTGTTTTCTGTGTTCACTGTTCTCTTTGTTCAGTGTTGTTTGTGTTCACTGTTCTCTTTGTTCGCTGTTCTCTGTGTTCAGTGTTCTCTGAATCCACTGTTCTTTGTGTTCACAGTTCTCTGTGTTCAGTGTTCTCTGTTTTCAGTGTTCCCAGTGTTCTCTGTGTTCACTGTTCTCTGTGTTCAGTATTCTCTGTGTTCACTGTTCTGTGTGTTCACTGTTCTCTGTGTTCTGTGTTCTCTTTTTTCAGTGTTTTCTGTGTTCACTGCTTTCTGTGTTCACTGTTCTCTGTGTTCACTATTCTCTGTGTTCACTGTTTTCTGTATTCACTGTTCTCTGTGTTCACTGTTCTCTGTGTTCACTGTTTCAGTGTTTTCTCTGTGTACAGTATTCTCTGTGTTCACTGGTCTCCGTGTTCACTCTCTGTTACTTTCTCTGTGTTTACTGTACTCAGTGTTCACTCTTTGTTCACCGTCCTTTTTTTACTCTGTGTTCAGTGTTCTCTGTGTTCACTGTTCTCTGTTTTCAGTGTTCTCTGGGTAACTGTTCTCAGTGTTCACTGTTTTCAGTGTTCACTGTTCTCTTCTTCACTATTCTCTGTGTTCATTGTTTTCTGTGTTCACTGTTCTCTGTGTTCAGTGTTCTCTGTGTTCACTATTTTTTGTGTTCACTGTTCTCTGTGTTCACTATTCTATGTATTCACTGTTCTCATGGTTCACTGTTCTCTGTATTCACCTTTCGCTCATTTTAGTGCTTCTTGTGTTCTCCGTTCTCTGTGTTTACTGTTCTCTGTGTTCACTGTTCTCTGTGTTCACTGTTCTCAGCGTTCGCTGTTGTCTGTGTTCACTGTTCTCTGTGTTCAGTGTTCCCTGTGTTCTCTGTTCTCTGTGTTCCCAGATCTCTGTGTTCAGTGTTGTCTGTGTTCACTCTTCTCTGTGTTCTCTGTTTTCAGTGTTCTCTATGTTCACTGTTTTTTGTGTTCACTGTTTTCTGTGTTCACTGTTTTCTGTGTTCACTATTCTCTGTGTTCACTGTTTTCTCTGTTCACTGTTCTCTGTGTTCACTGATCTCAGTGTTTCTTCTGTGTTCACTGATCTCTGTTTTCACTCTTGTCAGTGTTCACTTTGCGTACACTTTTACTGTGTTCACTGTACTCAGTGTTCACTCTGTGTTCACTTTGTATTCACTCTTCTCTGTCTTCAGTGTTTCTCTGAGTTCACTGTTCTCTGTGTTCACTTTTCTCTGTGTTCAGTGTTCTCTGTTTTCAGTGTTCTTTGTGTTCACTGTTCTCTGTTTTCACTGTTCTCTGTGTTCACTGTTCTCAGCGTTCACCGTTGTCTGTGTTTACTGTTCTCTGTGTTCAGTGTTCCCTGCGTTCTCTGTCCTCTGTGTTCACAGGTCTCTGTGTTCAGTGTTGTCTGTGTTCAGTGTTCTCTGTGTTCACTCTTCTCTGTGTTCTCTGTTTTCAGTGTTCTCTATGTTCACTGTTTTCTGTGGTCACTGTTTTCTGTGTTCACTGTTCTCTGTGTTCACTATTCTCTGTGTTCACTGTTTTCTGTGTTCAGTGTTCTCTGAGTTCACTGTTCTCTGTGTTCACAGTTCTCTGTGTTCAGTGTTCTCTGTTTTCAGTCTTCTCTGTGATCACTTTTTTTCTGTGTTCACTGTTTTCTGTGTTCACTGTTCTCTTTGTTCAGTGTTGTTTGTATTCACTGTTCTCTTTGTTCGCTGTTCTCTGTGTTCACTGTTCTCTGAGTCCACTGTTCTTTGTGTTCACTGTTCTCTGTGTTCAGTGTTCTCTGTTTTCAGTGTTCCCTGTGTTCTCTGTGTTCACTGTTCTCTGTGTTCAGTATTCTCTGTGTTCACTGTTCTGTGTGTTCACTGTTCTCTGTGTTCTGTGTTCTCTGTTTTCAGTGTTTTCTGTGTTCACTGCTTTCTGTGTTCACTGTTCTCTGTGTTCACTATTCTCTGTGTTCACTGTTTTCTGTATTCACTGTTCTCTATGTTCACTGTTCTCTCTGTTCACTGTTTCAGTGTTTTCTCTGTGTACAATATTCGCTGTGTTCACTGTACTCAGTGGTCACTCTGTGTTCACCGTCCTTTTTTTACTCTGTGTTCAGTGTTCTCTGTGTTCACTGTTCTCTGTTTACAGTGTTCTCTGTGTTCACTGTTTTTTGTGTTCACTGTTTTCTGTGTTCACTGTTCTCTGTGTTCACTCTTCTCTGTGTTCACTCTTCTCTGTGTTCTCTGTTTTCAGTGTTCTCTGTGTTCACTGTTTTCTGTGGTCACTGTTTTCTGTGTTCACTGTTCTCTGTGTTCACTATTCTCTGTGTTCACTGTTTCCTGTGTTCAGTGTTCTCTGAGTTCGCTGTTCTCTGTGTTCACTGTTTTCTGTTTTCACTGTTCTCTTTGTTCAGTGTTGTTTGTGTTCAGTGATCTCTGTGTTCACTGTTCTCAGTGCTCACTTTGTGTTCACTTTCTCTGTGTTCACTGTACTCAGTGTTCACTTTGTGTTCACTCTGTGTTCACTGTTCTCTGTGTTCACTATTCTCTGTGTTCACTGTTTCCTGTGTTCAGTGTTCTCTGAGTTCACTGTTCTCTGTGTTCACTGTTCTCTGTGTTCACTAATCTCTGTGTTCACTGTTTCCTGTGTTCACCGTTCTCTTTGTTCACTCTGTGTTCTGTGTTCTCTGTGCTCACTGTTCTCTGTGTTCACTATTCTCTGTATTCAGTGTTCTCTGAGTTCACTGTTCTCTGTGTTCACTGTTCTCTGTGTTCAGTGTTCTCTGTTTTCAGTGTTCTCTGTGTTCACATTTTTTCTGTGTTCACTGTTTTCTGTGTTCACTGTTCTCTTTGTTCAGTGTTGTTTGTGTTCAGTGATCTCTGTGTTCACTGTTCTCAGTGCTCACTTTGTGTTCACTTTCTCTGTGTTCACTGTACTCAGTGTTCACTTTTTGTTCACTCTGTGTTCACTGTTCTCTGTGTTCGCTGTTCTCTGTGTTCACTGTTCTCAGCGTTCACTGTTGTCTGTGTTTACTGTTATCTGTGTTCAGTGTTCCCTGCGTTCTCTGTCCTCTGTGTTCACAGGTCTCTGTGTTCAGTGTAGTCTGTCTTCAGTGTTCTCTGTGTTCACTCTGCTCTGTGTTCTATGTTTTCAGTGTTCTCTATGTACACTGTTTTCTGTGGTCACTGTTTTCTGTGTTCACTGTTCTCTGTGTTCACTATTCTCTGTGTTCACTGTTTTCTGTGTTCAGTGTTCTCTGAGTTCACTGTTCTCTGTGTTCACTGTTCTCTGTGTTCAGTGTTCTCTGTTTTCAGTGTTCTCTGTGATCACATTTTCTCTGTGTTCACTGTTTTCTGTGTTCACTGTTCTCTTTGTTCAGTGTTGTTTGTGTTCACTGTTCTCTTTGTTCGCTGTTCTCTGTGTTCAGTGTTCTCTGAGTCCACTGTTCTTTGTGTTCACTGTTCTCTGTGTTCAGTGTTCTCTGTTTTCAGTGTTCCCTGTGTTCTCTGTGTTCACTGTTCTCTGTGTTCAGTATTTTCGGTGTTCATTGTTCTGTGTGTTCACTGTTCTCTGTGTTCTGTGTTCTCTGTTTTCAGTGTTTTGTGTGTTCACAGGTCTCTGTGTCACTGTTCTCTGTGTTCACTATTCTCCGTGTTCACTGTTTCCTGTATTCACTGTTCTCTGTGTTCACTGTTCTCTCTGTTCACTGTTTCAGTGTTTTCTCTGTGTACAGTATTCTCTGTGTTCACTGGTCTCAGTGTTCACTCTCTGTTACTTTCTCTGTGTTCACTGTACTCAGTGTTCACTCTGTGTTCACCGTCCTTTTTTTACTCTGTGTTCAGTGTTCTCTGTGTTCACTGTTCTCTGTTTTCAGTGTTCTCTGGGTCACTGTACTCAGTGTTCACTGTTTTCTGTGTTCACTGTTCTCTTCTTCACTATTCTCTGTGTTCACTGTTTTCTGTGTTCACTCTTCTCTGTGTTCAGTGTTCTCCGTTTTCAGTTTTTGCTGTGTTCACTGTTTTTTGTGTTCACTGTTCAATGTGTTCACTATTCTCTGTATTCACTGTTCTCATGGTTCACTGTTCTCTCTGTTCAGTGCTCCCTGTGTTCTCCGTTCTCTGTGTTCAGTGTTCTCTGTGTTCACTGTTCTCTGTGTTCAATGTTCTCTGTGTTCAGTGTTCTGTGTGTTCTATGCTCTCTGTGTTCACTGTTCTTTGTGTTCAGTATTCTCTGTGTTCACTGTTCTGTGTGTTCACTGTTCTCTGTGTTCTGTGTTCTCTGTTTTCAGTGTTTTCTGTGTTCACTGGTTTCTGTGTTCACTGTTCTCTGTGTTCACTATTCTCTGTGTTCACTGTTTTCTGTATTCACTGTTCTCTGTGTTCACTGTTCTCTCTGTTCACTGTTTCAGTGTTTTCTCTGTGTACAGTATTCTCTGTGTTCACTGGTCTCAGTGTTCACTCTCTGTTACTTTCTCTGTGTTCACTGTTCTCAGTGTTCACTCTGTGTTCACCGTCGTTTTTCAACTCTGTGTTCAGCGTTCTCTGTGTTCACTGTTCTCTGTTTTCAGTGTTCTCTGGGTCACTGTTCTCAGTGTTCACTGTTTTCTGTGTTCACTGTTCTCTTGTTCACTATTCTCTGTGCTCACTGTTTTCTGTGTTCACTGTTCTCTGTGCTCAGTGTTCTCTGTTTTCAGTGTTCTCTGTGTTCTCAGTGTACACTTTCTGTTCACTTATTCTGTGTTCACTGTACTCAGTGTTCACTCTGAGTTCACCGTCCTGTTTTAACTCTGTGTTCAGCGTTCTCTGTGTTCACTGTTCTCTGTTTTCAGTGTTCTCTGGGTCACTGTTCTCAGTGTTCACTGTTTTCTGTGTTCACTGTTCTCTGTTTTCAGTGTTCTCTATGTTCACTTTTTTCTGTGGTCACTGTTTTCTGTGTTCACTGTTCTCTGTGTTCACTATTCTCTGTGTTCACTCTTTTCTGTATTCACTGTTCTCTGTGTTCACTGTTCTCTGTGTTCACTGTTCTCTGTGTTCACTGTTCTCAGTGTTTACTCTGTGTACAGTGTTCTCTGTGTTCACTGGTCTCAGTGTACACTCTCTGTTCACTTATTCTGTGTTCACTGTACTCAGTGTTCACTCTGAGTTCACCGTCCTTTTTCAACTCTGTGTTCAGCGTTCTCTGTGTTCACTGTTCTCTGTTTTCAGTGTTCGCTGGGTCACTGTTCTCAGTGTTCACTGTTTTCTGTGTTCACTGTTCTCTTGTTCAGTATTCTCTGTGTTCACTGTTTTCTGTGTTCACTCTTCTCTGTGTTCAGTGTTCTCTGTTTTCAGTGTTCTCTGTGTTCACTGTTTTTTGTGTTCACCATTCTCTGTGTTCACTATTCTCTGTATTCACTGTTCTGATGGTTCACTGTTCTCTCTATTCACTTTTCTCTCAGTATAGTGCTTCCTGTGTTCTCCGTTCTCTGTGTTCACTGTTCTCTGTGTTCACTGTTCTCAGCGTTCACTGTTGTCTGTGATCACTGTTCTCTGTGTTCAGTGTTCCCTGTGTTCTCTGTTCTATGTGTTCCCAAGTCTCTGTGTTCAGTGTTGTGTGTGTTCACTCTTCTCAGTGTTCTCTGTTTTCAGTGTTCTCTATGTTCACTGTTTTTTGTGTTCACTGTTTTCTGTGTTCACTGTTCTCTGTTTTCACTCTTCTCTGTGTTCACTGTTTTCAGTGTTCTTTGTGTTCACTGTTCTCTGTGTTCACTGTTCTCTGTGTTCACTGTTCTCAGCATTCACTGTTGTCTGTGTTTACTGTTCTCTGTGTTTAGTGTTCCCTGCGTTCTCTGTCCTCTGTGTTCACAGGTCTCTGTGTTCAGTGTTTTCTGTGTTCACTCTTCTCTGTGTTCACTCTTCTCTGTGTTCTCTGTTTTCAGTGTTCTCTATGTTCACTGTTTTCTGTGGTCACTGTTTTCTGTGTTCACTGTTCTCTGTGTTCACTATTCTCTGTGTTCACTGTTTTCTGTGTTCAGTGTTCTCTGAGTTCACTGTTCTCTGTGTTCACTGTTCTCTGTGTTCAGTGTTCTCTGTTTTCAGTGTTCTCTGTGTTCACATTTTTTCTGTGTTCAGTGTTTTCTGTGTTCACTGTTCTCTTTGTTCAGTGATGTTTGTGTTCACTGATCTCTGTGTTCACTCTTCTCAGTGTTCACTTTGTGTTCACTTTCTCTGTGTTCACTGTACTCAGTGTTCACTTTGTGTTCACTCTGTGTTCAGTGTTCTCTGAGTTCACTGTTCTCTGTGTTCACTTTTCTCTGTGTTCAGTGTTCTCTGTTTTCAGTGTTCTTTGTGTTCACTGTTCTCTGTGTTCACTGTTCTCAGCGTTCACTGTTGTCTGTGTTTACTGTTCTCTGTGTTCAGTGTTCCCTGCGTTCTCTGTCCTGTGTGTTCACAGGTCTCTGTGTTCAGTGTTGTCTGTGTTCACTATTCTCTGTGTTCACCCTTCTCTGTGTTGTCTGTTTTCAGTGTTCTCTATGTTCACTGTTTTCTGTGGTCACTGTTTTCTGTGTTCAGTGTTCTCTGTGTTCACTATTCTCTGTGTTCAGTGTTCTCTGTTTTCAGTGTTCTCTGTGATCACATTTTTTCTGTGTTCACTGTTTTCTGTGTTCAGTGTTCTCTGAGTTCAGTGTTCTCTGTGTTCACTGTTCTCTGTGTTCAGTGTTCTCTGTTTTCAGTGTTCTCTGTGATCACATTTTTTCTGTGTTCACTGTTTTCTGTGTTCACTGTTCTCTTTGTTCAATGTTGTTTGTATTCACTGTTCTCTTTGTTCGCTGTTCTCTGTGTTCACTGTTCTCTGAGTCCACTGTTTTTGTGTTCACTGTTCTCTGTGTTCAGTGTTCTCTGTTTTCAGTGTTCCCTGTGTTCTCTGTGTTCACTGTTCTCTGTGTTCAGTATTCTCTGTGTTCACTGTTCTGTGTGTTCACTGTTCTGTGTGTTCTGTGTTCTCTGTTTTCAGTGTTTGATGTGTTCACTGTTTTCTGCATTCACTGTTCTCTGTGTTCACTGTTCTCTCTGTTCACTGTTTCAGTGTTTTCTCTGTGTACAGTATTCTCTGTGTTCACTGGTCTCAGTGTTCACTCTCTGTTACTTTCTCTGTGTTCACTGTACTCAGTGTTCTCTCTGTGTTCACCGTCCTTTTTTTACTCTGTGTTCAGTGTTCTCTGTGTTCACTGTTCACTGTTTTCAGTGTTCTCTGGGTCACTGTTCTCAGTGTTCAGTGTTTTCTGTGTTCACTGTTCTCTTCTTCACTATTCTCTATGTTCACTGTTTTCTGTGTTCACTGTTCTCTGTGTTCAGTGTTCTCTGTTTTCAGTGTTCTCTGTGTTCACTGTTTTTTGTGTTCACTGTTCAATGTGTTCACTATTCTCTGTATTCACTGTTCTCATGGTTCACTGTTCTCTCTTTTCACTGTTCTCTCTGTTCAGTGCTCCCTGTGTTCTCCGTTCTCTGTGTTCACTGTTCTCTGTGTTCAGTGTTCTCTGTGTTCTCTGTTCTCTGTGTTAACTGTTCTCTGTGTTCAGTATTCTCTGTGTTCACTGTTCTGTGTGTTCACTGTTCTCTGTGTTCTGTGTTCTCTTTTTTCTGTGTTCACTGCTTTCTGTGTTCACTGTTCTCTGTGTTCACTGTTCTCTGTGTTCACTGTTCTCAGTGTTTACTCTGTGTACAATGTTCTCTGTGTTCACTGGTCTCAGTGTACACTCTCTGTTCACTTATTCTGTGTTCACTGTACTCAGTGTTCACTCTGAGTTCACAGTCCTTTTTCCAATCTGTGTTCAGCGTTCTCTGTGTTCACTGTTCTCTGTTTTCAGTGTTCTCTGGGTCACTGTTCTCAGTGTTCAATGTTTTCTGTGTTCACTGTTCTCTTTTTCACTTTTCTCTGTGTTCACTGTTTTCTGTGTTCACTCTTCTCTGTGTTCAGTGTTCTCTGTTTTCAGTGTTCTCTGTGTTCACTGTTTTTTGTGTTCACTTCTCTCTGTGTTCACTATTCTCTGTATTCACTGTTCTCATGGTTCACTGTTCTCTCTTTTCACTGTTCTCTCTGTTCATTGCTCCCTGTGTTCTCCGTTCTCTGTGTTCACTGTTCTCTGTGTTCACTGTTTTCTGTGTTCACTGTTCTCTTGATCACTATTCTCTGTGTTCACTGTTTTCTGTGTTCCCTCTTCTCTGTGTTCAGTGTTCTCTGTTTTCAGTGTTCTCTGTGTTCACTCTTTTTTGTGTTCACTGTTCTCTGTGTTCACTATTCTCTGTATTCACTGTTCTCATGGTTCACTGTTCTCTCTATTCACTTTTCTCTCAGTTTAGTGCTTCCTGTGTTCTCCGTTCTCTGTGTTCACTGTTCTCTGTGTTCACTGGTCTCAGTGTACACTCTCTGTTCACTTATTCTGTGTTCACTGATCTCTGTGTTCAGTGTTCCCTGTGTTCTCTGTTCTCTGTGTTCCCAGATCTCTGTGTTCAGTGTTGTCTGTGTTCACTCTTCTCTGTGTTCTCTGTTTTCAGTGTTCTTTATGTTCACTGTTTTTTGTGTTCACTGTTTTCTGTGTTCACTGTTCTCTGTGTTCACTATTCTCTGTGTTCACTGTTTTCTCTGTTCACTGTTCTCTGTGTTCACTGATCTCAGTGTTTACTCTGTGTTCACTGATCTCTGTTTTCACTCTTCTCAGTGTTCACTTTGCGTATACTTTTTCTGTGTTCACTTTGTTTTCACTCTTCTCTGTGTTCAGTGTTCTCTGAGTTCACTGTTCTCTGTGTTCACTTTTCTCTGTGTTCAGTGTTCTCTGTTTTCAGTGTTCTTTGTGTTCACTGTGCTCAGCGTTCACTGTTGTCTGTGTTTACTGTTCTCTGTGTTCAGTGTTCCCTGCGTTCTCTGTCCTCTGTGTTCACAGGTCTCTGTGTTCACTATTCTCTGTGTTCACTGTTCTCTGTGTTCACTCTTCTCTGTGTTCTCTGTTTTCAGTGTTCTCTATGTTCACTGTTTTCTGTGGTCACTGTTTTCTGTGTTCAGTGTTCTCTGTGTTCACTATTCTCTGTGTTCACTGTTTTCTGTGTTCAGTGTTCTCTGAGTTCAGTGTTCTCTGTGTTCACTGTTCTCTGTGTTCAGTGTTCTCTGTTTTCAGTGTTCTCTGTGATCGCATTTTTTCTGTGTTCACTGTTTTCTGTGTTCACTGTTCTCTTTGTTCAGTGTTGTTTGTGTTCACTGTTCTCTTTGTTCGATGTTCTCTGTGTTCAGTGTTCTCTGAGTCCACTGTTCTTTGTGTTCACTGTTCTCTGTGTTCAGTGTTCTCTGTTTTCAGTGTTCCCTGTGTTCTCTGTGTTCACTGTTCTCTGTGTTCAGTATTCTCTGTGTTCGCTGTTCTGTGTGTTCACTGTTCTCTGTGTTCTCTGTTTTCAGTGTTTTCTGTGTTCACTGCTTTCTGTGTTCTCTGTTCTCTGTGATCACTGTTCTCTGTGTTCACTATTCTCTGTGTTCACTGTTTTCTGTGTTCACTGTTCTCTGTGTTCACTGTTCTCAGTGTTTACTCTCTGTTCACTGATCTCTGTTTTCACTCTTCTCAGTGTTCACTTTGCGTCCACTTGTTCTGTGTTCATTGTTCACTCTGTGTTCACTGTTCTCTGTGTTCACTGTTCTCTGTGTTCAGTGTTCTCTGTTTTCAGTGTTCTCTGTGTTCAGTGTTCTCTGTTTTCAGTGTTCTCTGTGATCACATTTTTTCTGTGTTCACTGTTTTCTGTGTTCACTGTTCTCTTTGTTCAGTGTTGTTTGTGTTCACTGTTCTCTTTGTTCGCTGTTCTCTGTGTTCAGTGTTCTCTGAGTCCACTGTTCTTTGTGTTCACAGTTCTCTGTGTTCAGTGTTCTCTGTTTTCAGTGTTCCCAGTGTTCTCTGTGTTCACTGTTCTCTGTGTTCAGTATTCTCTGTGTTCACTGTTCTGTGTGTTCACTGTTCTCTGTGTTCTGTGTTCTCTTTTTTCAGTGTTTTCTGTGTTCACTGCTTTCTGTGTTCACTGTTCTCTGTGTTCACTATTCTCTGTGTTCACTGTTTTCTGTATTCACTGTTCTCTGTGTTCACTGTTCTCTGTGTTCACTGTTTCAGTGTTTTCTCTGTGTACAGTATTCTCTGTGTTCACTGGTCTCCGTGTTCACTCTCTGTTACTTTCTCTGTGTTTACTGTACTCAGTGTTCACTCTTTGTTCACCGTCCTTTTTTTACTCTGTGTTCAGTGTTCTCTGTGTTCACTGTTCTCTGTTTTCAGTGTTCTCTGGGTAACTGTTCTCAGTGTTCACTGTTTTCAGTGTTCACTGTTCTCTTCTTCACTATTCTCTGTGTTCATTGTTTTCTGTGTTCACTGTTCTCTGTGTTCAGTGTTCTCTGTGTTCACTATTTTTTGTGTTCACTGTTCTCTGTGTTCACTATTCTATGTATTCACTGTTCTCATGGTTCACTGTTCTCTGTATTCACCTTTCGCTCATTTTAGTGCTTCTTGTGTTCTCCGTTCTCTGTGTTTACTGTTCTCTGTGTTCACTGTTCTCTGTGTTCACTGTTCTCAGCGTTCGCTGTTGTCTGTGTTCACTGTTCTCTGTGTTCAGTGTTCCCTGTGTTCTCTGTTCTCTGTGTTCCCAGATCTCTGTGTTCAGTGTTGTCTGTGTTCACTCTTCTCTGTGTTCTCTGTTTTCAGTGTTCTCTATGTTCACTGTTTTTTGTGTTCACTGTTTTCTGTGTTCACTGTTTTCTGTGTTCACTATTCTCTGTGTTCACTGTTTTCTCTGTTCACTGTTCTCTGTGTTCACTGATCTCAGTGTTTCTTCTGTGTTCACTGATCTCTGTTTTCACTCTTGTCAGTGTTCACTTTGCGTACACTTTTACTGTGTTCACTGTACTCAGTGTTCACTCTGTGTTCACTTTGTATTCACTCTTCTCTGTCTTCAGTGTTTCTCTGAGTTCACTGTTCTCTGTGTTCACTTTTCTCTGTGTTCAGTGTTCTCTGTTTTCAGTGTTCTTTGTGTTCACTGTTCTCTGTTTTCACTGTTCTCTGTGTTCACTGTTCTCAGCGTTCACCGTTGTCTGTGTTTACTGTTCTCTGTGTTCAGTGTTCCCTGCGTTCTCTGTCCTCTGTGTTCACAGGTCTCTGTGTTCAGTGTTGTCTGTGTTCAGTGTTCTCTGTGTTCACTCTTCTCTGTGTTCTCTGTTTTCAGTGTTCTCTATGTTCACTGTTTTCTGTGGTCACTGTTTTCTGTGTTCACTGTTCTCTGTGTTCACTATTCTCTGTGTTCACTGTTTTCTGTGTTCAGTGTTCTCTGAGTTCACTGTTCTCTGTGTTCACAGTTCTCTGTGTTCAGTGTTCTCTGTTTTCAGTCTTCTCTGTGATCACTTTTTTTCTGTGTTCACTGTTTTCTGTGTTCACTGTTCTCTTTGTTCAGTGTTGTTTGTATTCACTGTTCTCTTTGTTCGCTGTTCTCTGTGTTCACTGTTCTCTGAGTCCACTGTTCTTTGTGTTCACTGTTCTCTGTGTTCAGTGTTCTCTGTTTTCAGTGTTCCCTGTGTTCTCTGTGTTCACTGTTCTCTGTGTTCAGTATTCTCTGTGTTCACTGTTCTGTGTGTTCACTGTTCTCTGTGTTCTGTGTTCTCTGTTTTCAGTGTTTTCTGTGTTCACTGCTTTCTGTGTTCACTGTTCTCTGTGTTCACTATTCTCTGTGTTCACTGTTTTCTGTATTCACTGTTCTCTATGTTCACTGTTCTCTCTGTTCACTGTTTCAGTGTTTTCTCTGTGTACAATATTCGCTGTGTTCACTGGTCTCAGTGTTCACTCTCTGTTACTTTCTCTGTGTTCACTGTACTCAGTGGTCACTCTGTGTTCACCGTCCTTTTTTTACTCTGTGTTCAGTGTTCTCTGTGTTCACTGTTCTCTGTTTTCAGTGTTCTCTGGGTCACTGTTCTCAGTGTTCAGTGTTTTCTGTGTTCACTGTTCTCTTCTTCACTATTCTCTATGTTCACTGTTTTCTGTGTTCACTGTTCTCTGTGTTCAGTGTTCTCTGTTTTCAGTGTTCTCTGTGTTCACTGTTTTTTGTGTTCACTGTTTTCTGTGTTCACTGTTCTCTGTGTTCACTCTTCTCTGTGTTCACTCTTCTCTGTGTTCTCTGTTTTCAGTGTTCTCTGTGTTCACTGTTTTCTGTGGTCACTGTTTTCTGTGTTCACTGTTCTCTGTGTTCACTATTCTCTGTGTTCACTGTTTCCTGTGTTCAGTGTTCTCTGAGTTCGCTGTTCTCTGTGTTCACTGTTTTCTGTTTTCACTGTTCTCTTTGTTCAGTGTTGTTTGTGTTCAGTGATCTCTGTGTTCACTGTTCTCAGTGCTCACTTTGTGTTCACTTTCTCTGTGTTCACTGTACTCAGTGTTCACTTTGTGTTCACTCTGTGTTCACTGTTCTCTGTGTTCACTATTCTCTGTGTTCACTGTTTCCTGTGTTCAGTGTTCTCTGAGTTCTCTGTTCTCTGTGTTCACTGTTCTCTGTGTTCACTATTCTCTGTGTTCACTGTTTCCTGTGTTCACCGTTCTCTTTGTTCACTCTGTGTTCTGTGTTCTCTGTGCTCACTGTTCTCTGTGTTCACTATTCTCTGTATTCAGTGTTCTCTGAGTTCACTGTTCTCTGTGTTCACTGTTCTCTGTGTTCAGTGTTCTCTGTTTTCAGTGTTCTCTGTGTTCACATTTTTTCTGTGTTCACTGTTTTCTGTGTTCACTGTTCTCTTTGTTCAGTGTTGTTTGTGTTCAGTGATCTCTGTGTTCACTGTTCTCAGTGCTCACTTTGTGTTCACTTTCTCTGTGTTCACTGTACTCAGTGTTCACTTTTTGTTCACTCTGTGTTCACTGTTCTCTGTGTTCGCTGTTCTCTGTGTTCACTGTTCTCAGCGTTCACTGTTGTCTGTGTTTACTGTTATCTGTGTTCAGTGTTCCCTGCGTTCTCTGTCCTCTGTGTTCACAGGTCTCTGTGTTCAGTGTAGTCTGTCTTCAGTGTTCTCTGTGTTCACTCTGCTCTGTGTTCTATGTTTTCAGTGTTCTCTATGTACACTGTTTTCTGTGGTCACTGTTTTCTGTGTTCACTGTTCTCTGTGTTCACTATTCTCTGTGTTCACTGTTTTCTGTGTTCAGTGTTCTCTGAGTTCACTGTTCTCTGTGTTCACTGTTCTCTGTGTTCAGTGTTCTCTGTTTTCAGTGTTCTCTGTGATCACATTTTCTCTGTGTTCACTGTTTTCTGTGTTCACTGTTCTCTTTGTTCAGTGTTGTTTGTGTTCACTGTTCTCTTTGTTCGCTGTTCTCTGTGTTCAGTGTTCTCTGAGTCCACTGTTCTTTGTGTTCACTGTTCTCTGTGTTCAGTGTTCTCTGTTTTCAGTGTTCCCTGTGTTCTCTGTGTTCACTGTTCTCTGTGTTCAGTATTTTCGGTGTTCATTGTTCTGTGTGTTCACTGTTCTCTGTGTTCTGTGTTCTCTGTTTTCAGTGTTTTGTGTGTTCACAGGTCTCTGTGTCACTGTTCTCTGTGTTCACTATTCTCCGTGTTCACTGTTTCCTGTATTCACTGTTCTCTGTGTTCACTGTTCTCTCTGTTCACTGTTTCAGTGTTTTCTCTGTGTACAGTATTCTCTGTGTTCACTGGTCTCAGTGTTCACTCTCTGTTACTTTCTCTGTGTTCACTGTACTCAGTGTTCACTCTGTGTTCACCGTCCTTTTTTTACTCTGTGTTCAGTGTTCTCTGTGTTCACTGTTCTCTGTTTTCAGTGTTCTCTGGGTCACTGTACTCAGTGTTCACTGTTTTCTGTGTTCACTGTTCTCTTCTTCACTATTCTCTGTGTTCACTGTTTTCTGTGTTCACTCTTCTCTGTGTTCAGTGTTCTCCGTTTTCAGTTTTTGCTGTGTTCACTGTTTTTTGTGTTCACTGTTCAATGTGTTCACTATTCTCTGTATTCACTGTTTTCTGTATTCACTGTTCTCTGTGTTCACTGTTCTCTCTGTTCACTGTTTCAGTGTTTTCTCTGTGTACAGTATTCTCTGTGTTCACTGGTCTCAGTGTTCACTCTCTGTTACTTTCTCTGTGTTCACTGTTCTGTGTGTTCACTGTTCTCTGTGTTCTGTGTTCTCTGTTTTCAGTGTTTTCTGTGTTCACTGGTTTCTGTGTTCACTGTTCTCTGTGTTCACTATTCTCTGTGTTCACTGTTTTCTGTATTCACTGTTCTCTGTGTTCACTGTTCTCTCTGTTCACTGTTTCAGTGTTTTCTCTGTGTACAGTATTCTCTGTGTTCACTGGTCTCAGTGTTCACTCTCTGTTACTTTCTCTGTGTTCACTGTTCTCAGTGTTCACTCTGTGTTCACCGTCGTTTTTCAACTCTGTGTTCAGCGTTCTCTGTGTTCACTGTTCTCTGTTTTCAGTGTTCTCTGGGTCACTGTTCTCAGTGTTCACTGTTTTCTGTGTTCACTGTTCTCTTGTTCACTATTCTCTGTGCTCACTGTTTTCTGTGTTCACTGTTCTCTGTGCTCAGTGTTCTCTGTTTTCAGTGTTCTCTGTGTTCTCAGTGTACACTTTCTGTTCACTTATTCTGTGTTCACTGTACTCAGTGTTCACTCTGAGTTCACCGTCCTGTTTTAACTCTGTGTTCAGCGTTCTCTGTGTTCACTGTTCTCTGTTTTCAGTGTTCTCTGGGTCACTGTTCTCAGTGTTCACTGTTTTCTGTGTTCACTGTTCTCTGTTTTCAGTGTTCTCTGTGTTCTCTGTTTTCTGTGTTCACTGTTCTCTGTGTTCACTATTCTCTGTGTTCACTCTTTTCTGTATTCACTGTTCTCTGTGTTCACTGTTCTCTGTGTTCACTGTTCTCTGTGTTCACTGTTCTCAGTGTTTACTCTGTGTACAGTGTTCTCTGTGTTCACTGGTCTCAGTGTACACTCTCTGTTCACTTATTCTGTGTTCACTGTACTCAGTGTTCACTCTGAGTTCACCGTTCTTTTTCAACTCTGTGTTCAGAGTTCTCTGTGTTCACTGTTCTCTGTTTTCAGTGTTCGCTGGGTCACTGTTCTCAGTGTTCACTGTTTTCTGTGTTCACTGTTCTCTTGTTCACTATTCTCTGTGTTCACTGTTTTCTGTTTTCACTATTCTCTGTGTTCAGTGTTCTCTGTTTTCAGTGTTCTCTGTGTTCACTGTTTTTTGTGTTCACCATTCTCTGTGTTCACTATTCTCTGTATTCACTGTTCTCATGGTTCACTGTTCTCTCTATTCACATTTCTCTCAGTTTAGTGCTTCCTGTGTTCTCCGTTCTCTGTGTTCACTGTTCTCTGTGTTCACTGTTCTCTGTGTTCACTGTTCTCAGCGTTCACTGTTGTCTGTGTTCACTGTTCTCTGTGTTCAGTGTTCCCTGTGTTCACTCTTCTCAGTGTTCTCTGTTTTCAGTGTTCTCTATGTTCACTGTTTTCTGTGGTCACTGTTTTCTGTGTTCACTGTTTTTCGTGTTCAGTGTTCTCTGAGTTCACTGTTCTCTGTGTTCACTGTTCTCTGTGTTCAGTGTTCCCTGTGTTCTCTGTTCTCTGTGTTCCCAAGTCTCTGTGTTCCGTGTTGTCTGTGTTCACTCTTCTCAGTGTTCTCTGTTTTCAGTGTTCTCTATGTTCACTGTTTTTTGTGTTCACTGTTCTCTGTTTTCACTCTTCTCTGTGTTCACTCGGTGTTCAGTGTTCTCTGTTTTCAGTGTTCTCTGTGATCACATTTTTCTGTGTTCACTGTTTTCTGTGTTCACTTTTCTCTGTGTTCAGTGTTCCCGGTGTTCTCTGTTCTCTGTTTTCCCAGATCTCTGTGTTCACTGTTCTCTGTGTTCACTCTTCTCTGTGTTCTCTGTTTTCAGTGTTCTCAATGTTCACTGTTTTCTGTGGTCACTGTTTTCTGTGTTCACTGTTCTCTGTGTTCACTATTCTCTGTGTTCACTGTTTTCTGTGTTCAGTGTTCTCTGAGTTCACTGTTCGCTGTGTTCACTGTTCTCTGTTTTCAGTGTTCTCTGTGTTCACATTTTTTCTGTGTTCACTGTTTTCTGTGTTCACTGTTCTCTTTGTTCAGTGTTGTTTGTGTTCAGTGATCTCTGTGTTCACCGTTCTCAGTGCTCACTTTGTGTTCACTTTCTCTGTGTTCACTGTACTCAGTGTTCACTCTGTGTTCACTCTGTGTTCAGTGTTCTCTGAGTTCACTGTTCTCTGTGTTCACTTTTCTCTGTGTTCAGTGTTCTCTGAGTTCACTGTTCTCTGTGTTCACTGTTCTCAGCGTTCACTGTTGTCTGTGTTTACTGTGCTCTGTGTTCAGTGTTCCCTGCGTTCTCTGTCCTCTGTGTTCACAGGTCTCTGTGTTCAGTGTTGTCTGTGTTCACTCTTCTCTGTGTTCACTCTTCTCTGTGTTCTCTGTTTTCAGTGTTCTCTATGTTCACTGTTTTCTGTGGTCACTGTTTTCTGTGTTCACTGTTCTCTGTGTTCACTATTCTCTGTGTTCACTGTTTTCTGTGTTCAGTGTTCTCTGAGTTCACTGTTCTCAGTGTTCACTGTTCTCTGTGTTCAGTGTTCTCTGTTTTGAGTGTTCTCTGTGATCACATTTTTTCTGTGTTCACTGTTTTCTGTGTTCACTGTTCTCTTTGTTCAGTGCTGTTTGTGTTCACTGTTCTCTTTGTTCGCTGTTCTCTGTGTTCACTGTTCTCTGAGTCCACTGTTCTTTGTGTTCACTGTTCTCTGTGTTCAGTGTTCTCTGTTTTCAGTGTTCCCTGTGTTCTCTGTGTTCACTGTTCTCTGTGTTCAGTATTCTCTGTGTTCACTGTTCTGTGTGTTCACTGTTCTCTGTGTTCACTATTCTCTGTGTTCACTGTTTTCTGTATTCACTGTTCTCTGTGTTCACTGTTCTCTCTGTTCACTGTTTCAGTGATTTCTCTGTGTACAGTATTATCTGTGTTCACTGGTCTCAGTGTTCACTCTCGGTTACTTTCTCGGGGTTCACTGTACTCAGTGTTCACTCTGTGTTCACCGTCCTTTTTTTACTCTGTGTTCAGTGTTCTCTGTGTTCACTGTTCTCTGTTTTCAGTGTTCTCTGGGTCTCTGCTCTCAGTGTTCACTGTTTTCTGTGTTGACTGTTCTCTTGTTCACTATTCTCTATGTTCACTGTTTTCTGTGTTCACTGTTCTCTGTGTTCAGTGTTCTCTGTTTTCAGTGTTCTGTGTGTTCACTGTTTTTTGTGTTCACTGTTCAATGTGTTCACTATTCTCTGTATTCACTGTTCTCATGGTTCACTGTTCACTCTTTTCACTGTTCTCTATGTTCAGTGCTCGCTGTGTTCTCCGTTCTCTGTGTTCACTGTTCTCTGTGTTCACTGTTCTCTGCGTTCAGTGTTCTCTGTGTTCTCTGTTCTCTGTGTTCACTGTTCTCTGTGTTCAGTATTCTCTGTGTTCACTGTTCTGTGTGTTCACTGTTCTCTGTGTTCTGTGTTCTCTGTTTTCAATGTTTTCTGTGTTCACTGCTTTCTGTGTTCACTGTTCTCTGTGTTCACTATTCTCTGTGTTCACTCTTTTATGTATTCACTGTTCTCACTGTTCTCAGTGTTTAATCTGTGTACAGTGTTCTCTGTGTTCACTGGTCTCAGTGTACACTCTCTGTTCACTTATTCTGTGTTCACTGTACTCCGTGTTCACTCTGAGTTCACCGTCCTTTTTCAACTCTGTGTTCAGCGTTCTCTGTGTTCACTGTTCTCTGTTTTCAGTGTTCTCTGGGTCACTGTTCACAGTGTTCACTGTTTTCTGTGTTCACTGTTCTCTTGTTCACTATTCTCTGTGTTCACTGTTTTCTGTGTTCACTCTTCTCTGTGTTCAGTGTTCTATGTTTTCAGTGTTGTCTGTGTTCACTGTTTTTTGTGTTCACTGTTCTCTGTGTTCACTATTCTCTGTATTCACTGTTCTCATGGTTCACTGTTCTCTCTATTCACTTTTCTCTCAGTTTAGTGCTTCCTGTGTTCTCCGTTCTCTGTGTTCACTGTTCTCTGTGTTCACTGTTCTCTATGTTCACTGTTCTCAGCGTTCACTGTTGTCTGTGTTCACTGTTCTCTGTGTTCAGTGTTCCCTGTGTTCCCTGTTCGCTGTGTACCCAGATCTCTGTGTTCAGTGTTGTCTGTGTTCACTCTTCTCTGTGTTCTCTGTTTTCAGTGTTCTCTATGTTCACTGTTTTTTGTGTTCACTGTTTTCTGTCTTCACTGTTCTCTGTGTTCACTGATCTCTGTGTTCACTCTTCTCGGTGTTCCCTGTTTTCAGTGTTCTCTATGTTCACTGTTTTCTGTGGTCACTGTTTTCTGTGTTCACTGTTCTCTGTGTTCAATATTCTCTGTGTTCACTGTTTTCTGTGTTCAGTGTTCTCTGAGTTCACTGTTCTCTGTGTTCACTGTTCTCTGTGTTCAGTGTTCTCTGTTTTCAGTGTTCTCTGTGTTCACATTTTCTCTGTGTTCACTGTTTTCTGTGTTCACTGTTCTCTTTGTTCAGTGATGTTTGTGTTCACTGATCTCTGTGTTCACTGTTCTCAGTGTTCAATCTGTGTTCACTTTTTCTGTGTTCACTGTACTCAGTGTTCACTTTGTGTTCACTCTGTGTTCAGTGTTCTCTGTTTTCAGTGTTCTCTGTGATCACATTTTTCTGTGTTCACTGTTTTCTGTGTTCACTGTTCTCTGTGTTCAGTGTTCCCGGTGTTCTCTGTTCTCTGCGTTCCCAGATCTCTGTGTTCACTGTTCTCTGTGTTCACTCTTCTCTGTGTTCTCTGTTTCCAGTGTTCTCAATGTTCACTGTTTTCTGTGTTCACTGTTCTCTGTGTTCACTTTTCTCTGTGTTCAGTGTTCTCTGTTTTCAGTGTTCTTTGTGTTCACTGTTCTCTGTGTTCGCTGTTCTCTGTGTTCACTGTTCTCAGCGTTCACTGTTGTCTGTGTTTACTGTTCTCTGTGTTCAGTGTTCCCTGCGTTCTCTGTCCTCTGTGTTCACTATTCTCTGTGTTCGCTGTTTTCTGTGTTCAGTGTTCTCTGAGTTCACTGTTCTCTGTGTTCACTGTTCTCTGTGTTCAGTGTTCAATGTTTTCAGTGTTCTTTGTGTTCACTGTTCTCTGTGTTCACTGTTCTCTGTGTTCACTGTTCTCAGCGTTCACTGTTGTCTGTGTTTACTGTTCTCTGTGTTCAGTGTTCCCTGCGTTCTCTGTCCACTGTGTTCACAGGTCTCTGTGTTCAGTGTTTTCTGTGTTCACTCTTCTCTGTGTTCACTCTTCTCTGTGTTCTCTGTTTTCAGTGTTCTCTATGTTTACTGTTTTCTGTGGTCACTGTTTTCTGTGTTCACTGTTCTCTGTGTTCACTATTCTCTGTGTTCACTGTTTTCTGTGTTCAGTGTTCTCTGAGTTCACTGTTCTCTGTGTTCACTGTTCTCTGTGTTCAGTGTTCTCTGTGTTCACATTTTTTCTGTGTTCACTGTTTTCTGTGTTCACTGTTCTCTTTGTTCAGTGATGTTTGTGTTCACTGATCTCTGTGTTCACTGTTCTCAGTGTTCAATCTGTGTTCACTTTTTCTGTGTTCACTGTACTCAGTGTTCACTTTGTGTTCACTCTGTGTTCAGTGTTCTCTGTTTTCAGTGTTCTCTGTGATCACATTTTTCTGTGTTCACTGTTTTCTGTGTTCACTGTTCTCTTTGTTCAGTGATGTTTGTGTTCACTGATCTCTGTGTTCACTGTTCTCAGTGTTCAATCTGTGTTCACTTTTTCTGTATTCACTGTACTCAGTGTTCACTTTGTGTTCACTCTGTGTTCAGTGTTCTCTGTTTTCAGTGTTCTCTGTGATCACATTTTTCTGTGTTCACTGTTCTGTGTTCGCTGTTCTCTGTGTTCACTGTTCTCAGCGTTCACTGTTGTCTGTGTTTACTGTTCTCTGTGTTCAGTGTTCCCTGCGTTCTCTGTCCTCTGTGTTCACAGGTCTCTGTGTTCAGTGTTGTCTGTCTTCAGTGTTCTCTGTGTTCACTCATCTCTGTGTTCTATGTTTTTAGTGTTCTCTATGTTCACTGTTTTCTGTGGTCACTGTTTTCTGTGTTCACTGTTCTCTGTGTTCACTACTCTCTGTGTTCACTGTTTTCTGTGTTCAGTGTTCTCTGAGTTCACTGTTCTCTGTGTTCACTGTTCTCTGTGTTCAGTGTTCTCTGTTTTCAGTGTTCTCTGTGATCACATTTTTTCTGTGTTCACTGTTTTCTGTGTTCACTGTTCTCTTTGTTCAGTGCTGTTTGTGTTCACTGTTCTCTTGTTCACTATTCTCTGTGTTCACTGTTTTCTGTGTTCACTCTTCTCTGTGTTCAGTGTTCTCTGTTTTTAGTGTTCTCTGTGTTCACTGTTTTTTGTGTTCACTGTTCTCTGTGTTCAATATTCTCTGTATTCACTGTTCTCATGGTTCACTGTTCTCTCTATTCACTTTTCTCTCAGTTTAGTGCCTCCTGTGTTCTCCGTTCTCTGTGTTCACTGTTCTCTGTGTTCACTGTTGTCTGTGTTCACTGTTCTCTGTGTTCAGTGTTCCCTGTGTTCTCTGTTCTCTGTGTTCCCAGATCACTGTGTTCAGTGTTGTCTGTGTTCACTCTTCTCTGTGTTCTCTGTTTTCAGTGTTCTCTATGTTCACTGTTTTTTGTGTTCACTGTTTTCTGTGTTCACTGTTCTCTGTGTTCACTGTTCTCTGTGTTCACTCTTCTCTGTGTTCTCTGTTTTCAGTGTTCTCTATGTTCACTGTTTTCTGTGGTCACTGTTTTCTGTGTTCACTGTTCTCTGTGTTCACTATTCTCTGTGTTCACTGTTTTCTGTGTTCAGTGTTCTCTGAGTTCACTGTTCTCTGTGTTCACTGTTCTCTGTGTTCAGTGTTCAATGTTTTCAGTGTTCTTTGTGTTCACTGTTCTCTGTGTTCACTGTTCTCTGTGTTCACTGTTCTCAGCGTTCACTGTTGTCTGTGTTTACTGTTCTCTGTGTTCAGTGTTCCCTGCGTTCTCTGTCCACTGTGTTCACAGGTCTCTGTGTTCAGTGTTTTCTGTGTTCACTCTTATCTGTGTTCTCTGTTTTCAGTGTTCTCTATGTTCACTGTTTTCTGTGGTCACTGTTTTCTGTGTTCACTGTTCTCTGTGTTCACTATTCTCTGTGTTCACTGTTTTCTGTGTTCAGTGTTCTCTGAGTTCACTGTTCTCTGTGTTCACTGTTCTCTGTGTTCAGTGTTCTCTGTTTTCAGTGTTCTCTGTCTTCACATTTTTTCTGTGTTCACTGTTTTCTGTGTTCACTGTTCTCTTTGTTCAGTGATGTTTGTGTTCACTGATCTCTGTGTTCACTGTTCTCAGTGTTCACTTTGTGTTCACTTTCTCTGTGTTCACTGTACTCAGTGTTCACGTTGTGTTCACTCTGTGTTCAGTGTTCTCTGAGTTCACTGTTCTCTGTGTTCACTTTTCTCTGTGTTCAGTGTTCTCTGTTTTCAGTGTTCTTTGTGTTCACTGTTCTCTGTGTTCACTGTTCTCTGTGTTCACTGTTCTCAGCGTTCACTGTTGTCTGTGTTTACTGTTCTCTGTGTTCAGTGTTCCCTGCGTGCTCTGTCCTCTGTGTTCACAGGTCTCTGTGTTCACTGTTCTCTGTGTTCACTGTTCTCAGCGTTCACTGTTGTCTGTGTTTACTGTTCTCTGTGTTCAGTGTTCCCTGCGTTCTCTGTCCACTGTGTTCACAGGTCTCTGTGTTCAGTGTTTTCTGTGTTCACTCTTATCTGTGTTCTCTGTTTTCAGTGTTCTCTATGTTCACTGTTTTCTGTGGTCACTGTTTTCTGTGTTCACTGTTCTCTGTGTTCACTATTCTCTGTGTTCACTGTTTTCTGTGTTCAGTGTTCTCTGAGTTCACTGTTCTCTGTGTTCACTGTTCTCTGTGTTCAGTGTTCTCTGTTTTCAGTGTTCTCTGTGTTCACATTTTTTCTGTGTTCACTGTTTTCTGTGTTCACTGTTCTCTTTGTTCAGTGATGTTTGTGTTCACTGATCTCTGTGTTCACTGTTCTCAGTGTTCACTTTGTGTTCACTTTCTCTGTGTTCACTGTATTCAGTGTTCACGTTGTGTTCACTCTGTGTTCAGTGTTCTCTGAGTTCACTGTTCTCTGTGTTCACTTTTCTCTGTGTTCATTGTTCTCTGTTTTCAGTGTTCTTTGTGTTCACTGTTCTCTGTGTTCACTGTTCTCTGTGTTCACTGTTTTCAGCGTTCACTGTTGTCTGTGTTTACTGTTCTCTGTGTTCAGTGTTCCCTGCGTGCTCTGTCCTCTGTGTTCACAATTCTCTGTGTTCAGTGTTTTCTGTGTTCACTCTTCTCTGTGTTCACTCTTCTCTGTGTTCTCTGTTTTCAGTGTTCTCTATGTTCACTGTTTTCTGTGGTCACTGTTTTCTGTGTTCACTGTTCTCTGTGTTCACTATTCTCTGTGTTCACTGTTTTCTGTGTTCAGTGTTCTCTGAGTTCACTGTTCGCTGTGTTCACTGTTCTCTGTGTTCAGTGTTCTCTGTTTTCAGTGTTCTCTGTGTTCACATTTTTTCTGTGTTCACTGTTTTCTGTGTTCACTGTTCTCTTTGTTCAGTGATGTTTGTGTTCACTGATCTCTGTGATCACTGTTCTCAGTGTTCACTTTGTGTTCACTTTCTCTGTGTTCACTGTACTCAGTGTTCACGTTGTGTTCACTCTGTGTTCAGTGTTCTCTGAGTTCACTGTTCTCTGTGTTCACTTTTCTCTGTGTTCAGTGTTCTCTGTTTTCAGTGTTCTCTGTGTTCCCAGATCACTGTGTTCAGTGTTGTCTGTGTTCACTCTTCTCTGTGTTCTCTGTTTTCAGTGTTCTCTATGTTCACTGTTTTCTGTGTTCACTGTTTTCTGTGTTCACTGTTCTCTGTGTTCACTGTTCTCTGTGTTCACTGTTCTCAGCGTTCACTGTTATCTGTGTTTACTGTTCTCTGTGTTCAGTGTTCCCTGCGTTCTCTGTCCACTGTGTTCACAGGTCTCTGTGTTCAGTGTTTTCTGTGTTCACTCTTCTCTGTGTTCACTCTTCTCTGTGTTCTATGTTTTCAGTGTTCTCTATGTTCACTGATTTCTGTGGTCACTGTTTTCTGTGTTCACTGTTCTCTGTGTTCACTATTCTCTGTGTTCACTGTTTTCTGTGTTCAGTGTTCTCTGAGTTCACTGTTCTCTGTGTTCACTGTTCTCTGTGTTCAGTGTTCTCTGTTTTCAGTGTTCTCTGTGATCACATTTTTTCTGTGTTCACTGTTTTCTGTGTTCACTGTTCTCTTTGTTCAGTGCTGTTTGTGTTCACTGTTCTCTTGTTCACTATTCTCTGTGTTCACTGTTTTTTGTGTTCACTGTTCTCTGTGTTCAATATTCTCTGTATTCACTGTTCTCATGGTTCACTGTTCTCTCTGTTCACTTTTCTCTCAGTTTAGTGCTTCCTGTGTTCTCCGTTCTCTGTGTTCACTGTTCTCTGTGTTCACTGTTGTCTGTGTTCACTGTTCTCTGTGTTCAGTGTTCCCTGTGTTCTCTGTTCTCTGTGTTCCCAGATCACTGTGTTCAGTGTTGTCTGTGTTCACTCTTCTCTGTGTTCTCTGTTTTCACTGTTCTCGATGTTCACTGTTTTTTGTGTTCACTGTTTTCTGTCTTCACTGTTCTCTGTGTTCACTGATCTCTGTGTTCACTCTTCTCTGTGTTCTCTGTTTTCAGTGTTCTCTATGTTCACTGTTTTCTGTGGTCACTGTTTTCTGTGTTCACTGTTCTCTGTGTTCACTACTCTCTGTGTTCACTGTTTTCTGTGTTCAGTGTTCTCTGAGTTCACTGTTCTCTGTGTTCACTGTTCTCTGTGTTCAGTGTTCTCTGTTTTCAGTGTTCTCTGTGATCACATTTTTTCTGTGTTCACTGTTTTCTGTGTTCACTGTTCTCTGTGTTCACTATTCTCTGTGTTCACTGTTTTCTGTATTCACTGTTCTCTGTGTTCACTGTTCTCTCTGTTCACTGTTTCAGTGTTTTCTCTGTGTACAGTATTATCTGTGTTCACTGGTCTCAGTGTTCACTCTCGGTTACTTTCTCGGGGTTCACTGTACTCAGTGTTCACTCTGTGTTCACCGTCCTTTTTTTACTCTGTGTTCAGTGTTCTCTGTGTTCACTGTTCTCTGTTTTCAGTGTTCTCTGGGTCTCTGCTCTCAGTGTTCACTGTTTTCTGTGTTGACTGTTCTCTTGTTCACTATTCTCTATGTTCACTGTTTTCTGTGTTCACTGTTCTCTGTGTTCAGTGTTCTCTGCTTTCAGTGTTCTGTGTGTTCACTGTTTTTTGTGTTCACTGTTCAATGTGTTCACTATTCTCTGTATTCACTGTTCTCATGGTTCACTGTTCACTCTTTTCACTGTTCTCTCTGTTCAGTGCTCGCTGTGTTCTCCGTTCTCTGTGTTCACTGTTCTCTGTGTTCACTGTTCGCTGCGTTCAGTGTTCTCTGTGTTCTCTGTTCTCTGTGTTCACTGTTCTCTGTGTTCAGTATTCTCTGTGTTCACTGTTCTGTGTGTTCACTGTTCTCTGTGTTCTGTGTTCTCTGTTTTCAATGTTTTCTGTGTTCACTGCTTTCTGTGTTCACTGTTCTCTGTGTTCACTATTCTCTGTGTTCACTCTTTTATGTATTCCCTGTTCTCACTGTTCTCAGTGTTTACTCTGTGTACAGTGTTCTCTGTGTTCACTGGTCTCAGTGTACACTCTCTGTTCACTTATTCTGTGTTCACTGTACTCAGTGTTCACTCTGAGTTCACCGTCCTTTTTCAACTCTGTGTTCAGCGTTCTCTGTGTTCACTGTTCTCTGTTTTCAGTGTTCTCTGGGTCACTGTTCTCAGTGTTCACTGTTTTCTGTGTTCACTGTTCTCTTGTTTACTATTCTCTGTGTTCACTGTTTTCTGTGTTCACTCTTCTCTGTGTTCAGTGTTCTATGTTTTCAGTGTTCTCTGTGTTCACTGTTTTTTGTGTTCACTGTTCTCTGTGTTCACTATTCTCTGTATTCACTGTTCTCATGGTTCACTGTTCTCTCTATTCACTTTTCTCTCAGTTTAGTGCTTCCTGTGTTCTCCGTTCTCTGTGTTCACTGTTCTCTGTGTTCACTGTTCTCTATGTTCACTGTTCTCAGCGTTCACTGTTGTCTGTGTTCAAAGTTCTCTGTGTTCAGTGTTCCCTGTGTTTTCTGTTCTCTGTGTTCCCAGATCTCTGTGTTCAGTGTTGTCTGTGTTCACTCTTCTCTGTGTTCTCTGTTTTCAGTGTTCTCGATGTTCACTGTTTTTTGTGTTCACTGTTTTCTGTCTTCACTGTTCTCTGTGTTCACTGATCTCTGTGTTCACTCTTCTCGGTGTTCTCTGTTTTCAGTGTTCTCTATGTTCACTGTTTTCTGTGGTCACTGTTTTCTGTGTTCACTGTTCTCTGTGTTCACTATTCTCATGGTTCACTGTTTTCTGTGTTCAGTGTTCTCTGAGTTCACTGTTCTCTGTGTTCACTGTTCTCTGTGTTCAGTGTTCTCTGTTTTCAGTGTTCTTTGTGTTCACTGTTCCCTGTGTTCACTGTTCTCTGTGTTCACTGTTCTCAGCGTTCACTGTTGTCTGTGTTTACTGTTCTCTGTGTTCAGTGTTCCCTGCGTTCTCTGTCCTCTGTGTTCACAGGTCTCTGTGTTTAGTGTTTTCTGTGTTCACTCTTCTCTGTGTTCACTCTTCTCTGTGTTCTCTGTTTTCAGTGTTCTCTATGTTCACTGTTTTCTGTGGTCACTGTTTTCTGTGTTCACTGTTCTCTGTGTTCACTATTCTCTGTGTTCACTGTTTTCTGTGTTCAGTGTTCTCTGAGTTCACTGTTCTCTGTGTTCACTGTTCTCTGTGTTCAGTGTTCTCTGTTTTCAGTGTTCTCTGTGTTCACATTTTTTCTGTGTTCACTGTTTTCTGTGTTCACTGTTCTCTTTGTTCAGTGATGTTTGTGTTCACTGATCTCTGTGTTCACTGTTCTCAGTGTTCAATCTGTGTTCACTTTTTCTGTGTTCACTGTACTCAGTGTTCACTTTGTGTTCACTCTGTGTTCAGTGTTCTCTGTTTTCAGTGTTCTCTGTGATCACATTTTTCTGTGTTCACTGTTTTCTGTGTTCGCTGTTCTCTTTGTTCAGTGATGTTTGTGTTCACTGATCTCTGTGTTCACTGTTCTCAGTGTTCAATCTGTGTTCACTTTTTCTGTGTTCACTGTACTCAGTGTTCACTTTGTGTTCACTCTGTGTTCAGTGTTCTCTGTTTTCAGTGTTCTCTGTGATCACATTTTTCTGTGTTCACTGTTTTCTGTGTTCACTGTTCTCTTTGTTCAGTGATGTTTGTGTTCACTGATCTCTGTGTTCACTGTTCTCAGTGTTCAATCTGTGTTCACTTTTTCTGTGTTCACTGTACTCAGTGTTCACTTTGTGTTCACTCTGTGTTCAGTGTTCTCTGTTTTCAGTGTTCTCTGTGATCACATTTTTCTGTGTTCACTGTTCTGTGTTCGCTGTTCTCTGTGTTCACTGTTCTCAGCGTTCACTGTTGTCTGTGTTTACTGTTCTCTGTGTTCAGTGTTCCCTGCGTTCTCTGTCCTCTGTGTTCACAGGTCTCTGTGTTCAGTGTTGTCTGTCTTCAGTGTTCTCTGTGTTCACTCATCTCTGTGTTCTATGTTTTCAGTGTTCTCTATGTTCACAGTTTTCTGTGGTCACTGTTTCCTGTGTTCACTGTTCTCTGTGTTCACTACTCTCTGTGTTCACTGTTTTCTGTGTTCAGTGTTCTCTGAGTTCACTGTTCTCTGTGTTCACTGTTCTCTGTGTTCAGTGTTCTCTGTTTTCAGTGTTCTCTGTGATCACATTTTTTCTGTGTTCACTGTTTTCTGTGTTCACTGTTCTCTTTGTTCAGTGCTGTTTGTGTTCACTGTTTTCTTGTTCACTATTCTCTGTGTTCACTGTTTTCTGTGTTCACTCTTCTCTGTGTTCAGTGTTCTCTGTTTTTAGTGTTCTCTGTGTTCACTGTTTTTTGTGTTCACTGTTCTCTGTGTTCAATATTCTCTGTATTCACTGTTCTCATGGTTCACTGTTCTCTCTATTCACTTTTCTCTCAGTTTAGTGCTTCCTGTGTTCTCCGTTCTCTGTGTTCACTGTTCTCTGTGTTCACTGTTGTCTGTGTTCACTGTTCTCTGTGTTCAGTGTTCCCTGTGTTCTCTGTTCTCTGTGTTCCCAGATCACTGTGTTCAGTGTTGTCTGTGTTCACTCTTCTCTGTGTTCTCTGTTTTCAGTGTTCTCTATGTTCACTGTTTTTTGTGTTCACTGTTTTCTGTGTTCACTGTTCTCTGTGTTCACTGTTCTCTGTGTTCACTCTTCTCTGTGTTCTCTGTTTTCAGTGTTCTCTATGTTCACTGTTTTCTGTGGTCACTGTTTTCTGTGTTCACTGTTCTCTGTGTTCACTATTCTCTGTGTTCACTGTTTTCTGTGTTCAGTGTTCTCTGAGTTCACTGTTCTCTGTGTTCACTGTTCTCTGTGTTCAGTGTTCAATGTTTTCAGTGTTCTTTGTGTTCACTGTTCTCTGTGTTCACTGTTCTCTGTGTTCACTGTTCTCGGCGTTCACTGTTGTCTGTGTTTACTGTTCTCTGTGTTCAGTGTTCCCTGCGTTCTCTGTCCACTGTGTTCACAGGTCTCTGTGTTCAGTGTTTTCTGTGTTCACTCTTCTCTGTGTTCACTCTTCTCTGTGTTCTCTGTTTTCAGTGTTCTCTATGTTCACTGTTTTCTGTGGTCACTGTTTTCTGTGTTCACTGTTCTCTGTGTTCACTATTCTCTGTGTTCACTGTTTTCTGTGTTCAGTGTTCTCTGAGTTCACTGTTCTCTGTGTTCACTGTTCTCTGTGTTCAGTGTTCTCTGTTTTCAGTGTTCTCTGTGTTCACATTTTTTCTGTGTTCACTGTTTTCTGTGTTCACTGTTCTCTTTGTTCAGTGATGTTTGTGTTCACTGATCTCTGTGTTCACTGTTCTCAGTGTTCAATCTGTGTTCACTTTTTCTGTGTTCACTGTACTCAGTGTTCACTTTGTGTTCACTCTGTGTTCAGTGTTCTCTGTTTTCAGTGTTCTCTGTGATCACATTTTTCTGTGTTCACTGTTTTCTGTGTTCGCTGTTCTCTTTGTTCAGTGATGTTTGTGTTCACTGATCTCTGTGTTCACTGTTCTCAGTGTTCAATCTGTGTTCACTTTTTCTGTGTTCACTGTACTCAGTGTTCACTTTGTGTTCACTCTGTGTTCAGTGTTCTCTGTTTTCAGTGTTCTCTGTGATCACATTTTTCTGTGTTCACTGTTTTCTGTGTTCACTGTTCTCTTTGTTCAGTGATGTTTGTGTTCACTGATCTCTGTGTTCACTGTTCTCAGTGTTCAATCTGTGTTCACTTTTTCTGTGTTCACTGTACTCAGTGTTCACTTTGTGTTCACTCTGTGTTCAGTGTTCTCTGTTTTCAGTGTTCTCTGTGATCACATTTTTCTGTGTTCACTGTTCTGTGTTCGCTGTTCTCTGTGTTCACTGTTCTCAGCGTTCACTGTTGTCTGTGTTTACTGTTCTCTGTGTTCAGTGTTCCCTGCGTTCTCTGTCCTCTGTGTTCACAGGTCTCTGTGTTCAGTGTTGTCTGTCTTCAGTGTTCTCTGTGTTCACTCATCTCTGTGTTCTATGTTTTCAGTGTTCTCTATGTTCACAGTTTTCTGTGGTCACTGTTTCCTGTGTTCACTGTTCTCTGTGTTCACTACTCTCTGTGTTCACTGTTTTCTGTGTTCAGTGTTCTCTGAGTTCACTGTTCTCTGTGTTCACTGTTCTCTGTGTTCAGTGTTCTCTGTTTTCAGTGTTCTCTGTGATCACATTTTTTCTGTGTTCACTGTTTTCTGTGTTCACTGTTCTCTTTGTTCAGTGCTGTTTGTGTTCACTGTTTTCTTGTTCACTATTCTCTGTGTTCACTGCTTTCTGTGTTCACTCTTCTCTGTGTTCAGTGTTCTCTGTTTTTAGTGTTCTCTGTGTTCACTGTTTTTTGTGTTCACTGTTCTCTGTGTTCAATATTCTCTGTATTCACTGTTCTCATGGTTCACTGTTCTCTCTATTCACTTTTCTCTCAGTTTAGTGCTTCCTGTGTTCTCCGTTCTCTGTGTTCACTGTTCTCTGTGTTCACTGTTGTCTGTGTTCACTGTTCTCTGTGTTCAGTGTTCCCTGTGTTCTCTGTTCTCTGTGTTCCCAGATCACTGTGTTCAGTGTTGTCTGTGTTCACTCTTCTCTGTGTTCTCTGTTTTCAGTGTTCTCTATGTTCACTGTTTTTTGTGTTCACTGTTTTCTGTGTTCACTGTTCTCTGTGTTCACTGTTCTCTGTGTTCACTCTTCTCTGTGTTCTCTGTTTTCAGTGTTCTCTATGTTCACTGTTTTCTGTGGTCACTGTTTTCTGTGTTCACTGTTCTCTGTGTTCACTATTCTCTGTGTTCACTGTTTTCTGTGTTCAGTGTTCTCTGAGTTCACTGTTCTCTGTGTTCACTGTTCTCTGTGTTCAGTGTTCAATGTTTTCAGTGTTCTTTGTGTTCACTGTTCTCTGTGTTCACTGTTCTCTGTGTTCACTGTTCTCAGCGTTCACTGTTGTCTGTGTTTACTGTTCTCTGTGTTCAGTGTTCCCTGCGTTCTCTGTCCACTGTGTTCACAGGTCTCTGTGTTCAGTGTTTTCTGTGTTCACTCTTCTCTGTGTTCACTCTTCTCTGTGTTCTCTGTTTTCAGTGTTCTCTATGTTCACTGTTTTCTGTGGTCACTGTTTTCTGTGTTCGCTGTTCTCTGTGTTCACTATTCTCTGTGTTCACTGTTTTCTGTGTTCAGTGTTCTCTGAGTTCACTGTTCTCTGTGTTCACTGTTCTCTGTGTTCAGTGTTCTCTGTTTTCAGTGTTCTCTGTGTTCACATTTTTTCTGTGTTCACTGTTTTCTGTGTTCACTGTTCTCTTTGTTCAGTGATGTTTGTGTTCACTGATCTCTGTGTTCACTGTTCTCAGTGTTCAATCTGTGTTCACTTTTTCTGTGTTCACTGTACTCAGTGTTCACTTTGTGTTCACTCTGTGTTCAGTGTTCTCTGTTTTCAGTGTTCTCTGTGATCACATTTTTCTGTGTTCACTGTTTTCTGTGTTCACTGTTCTCTTTGTTCAGTGATGTTTGTGTTCACTGATCTCTGTGTTCACTGTTCTCAGTGTTCAATCTGTGTTCACTTTTTCTGTGTTCACTGTACTCAGTGTTCACTTTGTGTTCACTTTGTGTTCAGTGTTCTCTGTTTTCAGTGTTCTCTGTGATCACATTTTTCTGTGTTCACTGTTCTGTGTTCGCTGTTCTCTGTGTTCACTGTTCTCAGCGTTCACTGTTGTCTGTGTTTACTGTTCTCTGTGTTCAGTGTTCCCTGCGTTCTCTGTCCTCTGTGTTCACAGGTCTCTGTGTTCAGTGTTCCCTGCGTTCTCTGTCCTCTGTGTTCACTCATCTCTGTGTTCTATGTTTTCAGTGTACTCTATGTTCACAGTTTTCTGTGGTCACTGTTTTCTGTGTTCACTGTTCTCTGTGTTCACTACTCTCTGTGTTCACTGTTTTCTGTTTTCAGTGTTCTCTGAGTTCACTGTTCTCTGTGTTCACTGTTCTCTGTGTTCAGTGTTCTCTGTTTTCAGTGTTCTCTGTGATCACATTTTTTCTGTGTTCACTGTTTTCTGTGTTCACTGTTCTCTTTGTTCAGTGCTGTTTGTGTTCACTGTTCTCTTGTTCACTATTCTCTGTGTTCACTGTTTTCTGTGTTCACTCTTCTCTGTGTTCTGTGTTCTCTGTTTTTAGTGTTCTCTGTGTTCACTGTTTTTTGTGTTCACTGTTCTCTGTGTTCAATATTCTCTGTATTCACTGTTCTCATGGTTCACTGTTCTCTCTATTCACTTTTCTCTCAGTTTAGTGCTTCCTGTGTTCTCCGTTCTCTGTGTTCACTGTTCTCTGTGTTCACTGTTGTCTGTGTTCACTGTTCTCTGTGTTCAGTGTTCCCTGTGTTCTCTGTTCTCTGTGTTCCCAGATCACTGTGTTCTGTGTTGTCTGTGTTCACTCTTCTCTGTGTTCTCTGTTTTCACTGTTCTCGATGTTCACTGTTTTTTGTGTTCACTGTTTTCTGTGTTCACTGTTCTCTGTGTTCACTGATCTCTGTGTTCACTCTTCTCTGTGTTCTCTGTTTTCAGTGTTCTCTATGTTCACTGTTTTCTTTGGTCACTGTTTTCTGTGTTCACTGTTCTCTGTGTTCACTACTCTCTGTGTTCACTGTTTTCTGTGTTCAGTGTTCTCTGAGTTCACCGTTCTCTGTGTTCACTGTTCTCTGTGTTCAGTGTTCAATGTTTTCAGTGTTCTTTGTGTTCACTGTTCTCTGTGTTCACTGTTCTCTGTGTTCACTGTTCTCAGCGTTCACTGTTGTCTGTGTTTACTGTTCTCTGTGTTCAGTGTTCCCTGCGTTCTCTGTCCACTGTGTTCACAGGTCTCTGTGTTCAGTGTTTTCTGTGTTCACTCTTCTCTGTGTTCACTCTTCTCTGTGTTCTCTGTTTTCAGTGTTCTCTATGTTCACTGTTTTCTGTGGTCACTGTTTTCTGTGTTCACTGTTCTCTGTTTTCACTATTCTCTGTGTTCACTGTTCTCTGTGTTCAGTGTTCTCTGAGTTCACTGTTCTCTGTGTTCACTGTTCTCTGTGTTCAGTGTTCTCTGTTTTCAGTGTTCTCTGTGATCACATTTTTCTGTGTTCACTGTTTTCTGTGTTCACTGTTCTCTTTGTTCAGTGATGTTTGTGTTCACTGATCTCTGTGTTCACTGTTCTCAGTGTTCAATCTGTGTTCACTTTTTCTGTGTTCACTGTACTCAGTGTTCACTTTGTGTTCACTCTGTGTTCAGTGTTCTCTGTTTTCAGTGTTCTCTGTGATCACATTTTTCTGTGTTCACTGTTCTGTGTTCGCTGTTCTCTGTGTTCACTGTTCTCAGCGTTCACTGTTGTCTGTGTTTACTGTTCTCTGTGTTCAGTGTTCCCTGCGTTCTCTGTCCTCTGTGTTCACAGGTCTCTGTGTTCAGTGTTGTCTGTCTTCAGTGTTCTCTGTGTTCACTCATCTCTGTGTTCTATGTTTTCAGTGTTCTCTATGTTCACAGTTTTCTGTGGTCACTGTTTTCTGTGTTCACTGTTCTCTGTGTTCACTACTCTCTGTGTTCACTGTTTTCTGTGTTCAGTGTTCTCTGAGTTCACTGTTCTCTGTGTTCACTGTTCTCTGTGTTCAGTGTTCTCTGTTTTCAGTGTTCTCTGTGATCACATTTTTTCTGTGTTCACTGTTTTCTGTGTTCACTGTTCTCTTTGTTCAGTGCTGTTTGTGTTCACTGTTCTCTTGTTCACTATTCTCTGTGTTCACTGTTTTCTGTGTTCACTCTTCTCTGTGTTCAGTGTTCTCTGTTTTTAGTGTTCTCTGTGTTCACTGTTTTTTGTGTTCACTGTTCTCTGTGTTCAATATTCTCTGTATTCACTGTTCTCATGGTTCACTGTTCTCTGTATTCACTTTTCTCTCAGTTTAGTGCTTCCTGTGTTCTCCGTTCTCTGTGTTCACTGTTCTCTGTGTTCACTGTTGTCTGTGTTCACTGTTCTCTGTGTTCAGTGTTCCCTGTGTTCTCTGTTCTCTGTGTTCCCAGATCACTGTGTTCAGTGTTGTCTGTGTTCACTCTTCTCTGTGTTCTCTGTTTTCAGTGTTCTCTATGTTCACTGTTTTTTGTGTTCACTGTTTTCTGTGTTCACTGTTCTCTGTGTTCACTGTTCTCTGTATTCACTCTTTTCTGTGTTCTCTGTTTTCAGTGTTCTCTATGTTCACTGTTTTCTGTGGTCACTGTTTTCTGTGTTCACTGTTCTCTGTGTTCACTATTCTCTGTGTTCACTGTTTTCTGTGTTCAGTGTTCTCTGAGTTCACTGTTCTCTGTGTTCACTGTTCTCTGTGTTCAGTGTTCAATGTTTTCAGTGTTCTTTGTGTTCACTGTTCTCTGTGTTCACTGTTCTCTGTGTTCACTGTTCTCAGCGTTCACTGTTGTCTGTGTTTACTGTTCTCTGTGTTCAGTGTTCCCTGCGTTCTCTGTCCACTGTGTTCACAGGTCTCTGTGTTCAGTGTTTTCTGTGTTCACTCTTCTCTGTGTTCACTCTTATCTGTGTTCTCTGTTTTCAGTGTTCTCTATGTTCACTGTTTTCTGTGGTCACTGTTTTCTGTGTTCACTGTTCTCTGTGTTCACTATTCTCTGTGTTCACTGTTTTCTGTGTTCAGTGTTCTCTCAGTTCACTGTTCTCTCTGTTCACTGTTCTCTGTGTTCAGTGTTCTCTGTTTTCAGTGTTCTCTGTGTTCACATTTTTTCTGTGTTCACTGTTTTCTGTGTTCACTGTTCTCTTTGTTCAGTGATGTTTGTGTTCACTGATCTCTGTGTTCACTGTTCTCAGTGTTCACTTTGTGTTCACTTTCTCTGTGTTCACTGTACTCAGTGTTCACGTTGTGTTCACTCTGTGTTCAGTGTTCTCTGAGTTCACAGTTCTCTGTGTTCACTTTTCTCTGTGTTCAGTGTTCTCTGTTTTCAGTGTTCTTTGTGTTCACTGTTCTCTGTGTTCACTGTTCTCTGTGTTTACTGTTCTCTGTGTTCAGTGTTCCCTGCGTGCTCTGTCCTCTGTGTTCACAGGTCTCTGTGTTCAGTGTTGTCTGTGTTCAGTGTTCTCTATGTTCACTCTTTTCTGTGGTCACTGTTTTCTGTGTTCACTGTTCTCTGTGTTCACTGTTTTTTGTGTTCAGTGTTCTCTGTGTTCACTGTTCTCTGTGTTGTGTTCTCTGTTTTCAGTGTTCTCTGTGATCACATTTTTTCTGTGTTCACTGTTTTCTGTGTTCACTGTTCTCTGAGTCCACTGTTCTTTGTGTTCACTGTTCTCTGTGTTCAGTGTTCTCTATTTTCAGTGTTCCCTGTGTTCTCTGTTTTCACTTTTCTCTGTGTTCAGTATTCTCTGTGTTCTCTGTTCTGTGTGTTCACTGTTCTCTGTGTTCTGTGTTCTCTGTTTTCAGTGTTTTCTGTGTTCACTGCTTTCTGTGTTCACTGTTCTCTGTGTACACTATTCTCTGTGTTCACTGTTTTCTGTATTCACTGTTCTCTATGTTCACTGTTCTCTCTGTTCACTGTTTCAGTGTTTTCTCTGTGTACAGTATTCTCTGTGTTCACTGGTCTCAGTGTTCACTCTCTGTTACTTTCTCTGTGTTCACTGTACTCAGTGTTCACTCTGTGTTCACCGTCCTTTTTTTACTCTGTGTTCAGTGTTCTCTGTGTTCACTGTTCTCTGTTTTCAGTGTTCTCTGGGTCACTGTTCTCAGTGTTCACTGTTTTCTTTGTTCACTGTTCTCTTCTTCACTATTCTCTATGTTCACTGTTTTCTGTGTTCACTGTTCTCTGTGTTCAGTGTTCTCTGTTTTCACTGTTCTCTGTGTTCACTACTCTCTGTGTTCACTGTTTTCTGTGTTCAGTGTTCTCTGAGTTCACTGTTCTCTGTGTTCACTGTTCTCTGTGTTCACTGTTCTCTGTTTTCAGTGTTCTCTGTGATCACATTTTTTCTGTGTTCACTGTTTTCTGTGTTCACTGTTTTCTTTGTTCAGTGCTGTTTGTGTTCACTGTTCTCTTGTTCACTATTCTCTGTGTTCACTGTTTTCAGTGTTCACTCTTCTCTGTGTTCAGTGTTCTCTGTTTTAAGTGTTCTCTGTGTTCACTGTTTTTTGTGTTCACTGTTCTCTGTGTTCACTATTCTCTGTATTCACTGTTCTCATGGTTCACTGTTCTCTCTATTCACTTTTCTCTCAGTTTAGTGCTTCCTGTGTTCTCCGTTCTCTGTGTTCACTGTTCTCTGTGTTCACTGTTCTCTGTGTTCACTGTTCTCTGTGTTCAGTGTTCCCTGTGTTCTCTGTTCTCTGTGTTGCCAGATCACTGTGTTCAGTGTTGTCTGTGTTCACTCTTCTCTGTGTTCTCTGTTTTCAGTGTTCTCTGTGTTCACTGTTCTCAGTGTTCACTGTTTTCTGTGTTCACTGTTCTCTGTGTTCACTATTCTCTGTGTTCACTGTTTTCTGTGTTCAGTGTTCTCTGAGTTCACTGTTCTCTGTGTTCACTGTTCTCTGTGTTCAGTGTTCAATGTTTTCAATGTTCTTTGTGTTCACTGTTCTCTGTGTTCACTGTTCTCTGTGTTCACTGTTCTCAGCGTTCACTGTTGTCTGTGTTTACTGTTCTCTGTGTTCAGTGTTCCCTGCGTTCTCTGTCCACTGTGTTCACAGGTCTCTGTGTTCAGTGTTTTCTGTGTTCACTCTTCTCTGTGTTCACTCTTCTCTGTGTTCTCTGTTTTCAGTGTTCTCTATGTTCACTGATTTCTGTGGTCACGGTTTTCTGTGTTCACTGTTCTATGTGTTCACTATTCTCTGTGTTCACTGTTTTCTGTGTTCAGTGTTCTCTGTTTTCAGTGTTCTCTGTGTTCACATTTTTTCTGTGTTCACTGTTTTCTGTGTTCACTGTTCTCTTTGTTCAGTGATGTTTGTGTTCACTGATCTCTGTGTTCACTGTTCTCAGTGTTCACTTTATGTTCACTTTCTCTGTGTTCACTGTACTCAGTGTTCACGTTGTGTTCACTCTGTGTTCAGTGTTCTCTGAGTTCACTGTTCTCTGTGTTCACTTTTCTCTGTGTTCAGTGTTCTCTGTTTTCAGTGTTCTTTGTGTTCACTGTTCTCTGTGTTCACTATTCTCTGTGTTCACTGTTCTCAGCGTTCACTGTTGTCTGTGTTTACTGTTCTCTGTGTTCAGTGTTCCCTGCGTGCTCTGTCCTCTGTGTTCACAGGTCTCTGTGTTCAGTGTTTTCTGTGTTCACTCTTCTCTGTGTTCACTCTTCTCTGTGTTCTCTGTTTTCAGTGTTCTCTATGTTCACTGTTTTCTGTGGTCACTGTTTTCTGTGTTCACTGTTCTCTGTGTTCACTATTCTCTGTGTTCACTGTTTTCTGTGTTCATTGTTCTCTGAGTTCACTGTTCTCTGTGTTCACTGTTCTCTGTGTTCAGTGTTCTCTGTTTTCAGTGTTCTCTGTGTTCACATTTTTTCTGTGTTCACTGTTTTCTGTGTTCACTGTTCTCTTTGTTCAGTGATGTTTGTGTTCACTGATCTCTGTGATCACTGTTCTCAGTGTTCACTTTGTGTTCACTTTCTCTGTGTTCACTGTACTCAGCGTTCACGTTGTGTTCACTCTGTGTTCAGTGTTCTCTGAGTTCACTGTTCTCTGTGTTCACTTTTCTCTGTGTTCGGTGTTCTCTGTTTTCAGTGTTCTTTGTGTTCACTGTTCTCTGTGTTCACTGTTCTCTTTGTTCACTGTTCTCAGTGTTCACTTTGTGTTCACTTTCTCTGTGTTCACTGTCCTCAGTGTTCACGTTGTGTTCACTCTGTGTTCAGTGTTCTCTGGGTTCTCTGTTCTCTGTGTTCACTTTTCTCTGTGTTCAGTGTTCTCTGTTTTCAGTGTTCTTTGTGTTCACTGTTCTCTGTGTTCACTGTTCTCTGTGTTCACTGTTCTCAGCGTTCACTGTTGTCTGTGTTTACTGTTCTCTGTGTTCAGTGTTCCCTGCGTGCTCTGTCCTCTGTGTTCACAGGTCTCTGTGTTCAGTGTTGTCTGTGTTCAGTGTTCTCTGTGTTCACTCTTCTCTGTGTTCTCTGTTTTCAGTGTTCTCTATGTTCACTGTTTTCTGTCGTCACTGTTTTCTGTGTTCACTGTTCTCTGTGTTCACTATTCTCTGTGTTCACTGTTTTCTGTGTTCACTACTCTCTGTGTTCACTGTTTTCTGTGTTCACTGTTCTCTGTGTTCACTATTCTCAGTGTTCACTGTTTTCTTTGTTCACTGTTCTCTTCTTCACTATTCTCTATGTTCACTGTTTTCTGTGTTCACTGTTCTCTGTGTTCAGTGTTCTCTGTTTCCAGTGTTCTCTGTGTTCACTGTTTTTTGTGTTCACTGTTCAATGTGTTCACTATTCTCTGTATTCATTGTTCTCATGGTTCATTGTTTTCTCTTTTCACTGTTCTCTCTGTTCAGTGCTCCCTGTGTTCTCCGTTCTCTGTGTTCACTGTTCTCTGTGTTCACTGTTCTCTGTGTTCAGTGTTCTCTGTGTTCTCTGTTCTCTGTGTTCACTGTTCTCTGTGTTCACTGTTCTCTGTGTTCAGTGTTCTCTGTGTTCACTGTTCTCTGTGTTCTGTGTTCTCTGTTTTCAGTGTTTTCTGTGTTCACTGCTTTCTGTGTTCACTGTTCTCTGTGTTCACTATTCTCTGTGTTCACTCTTTTCTGTATTCACTGTTCTCTGTGTTCACTGTTCTCTGTGTTCACTGTTCTCAGTGTTTCCTCTGTGTACAGTGTTCTCTGTGTTCACTGGTCTCAGTGTACACTCTCTGTTCACATATTCTGTGTTCACTGTACTCAGTGTTCACTCCGAGTTCACCGTCCTTTTTCAACTCTGTGTTCAGCGTTCTCTGTGTTCACTGTTCTCTGTTTTCAGTGTTCTCTGGGTCACTGTTCTCAGTGTTCACTGTTTTCTGTGTTCACTGTTCTCTTGTTCACTATTCTCTGTGTTCACTGTTTTCTGTGTTCACTCTTCTCTGTGTTCAGTGTTCTCTGTTTTCAGTGTTCTCTGTGTTCACTGTTTTTTGTGTTCACTGTTCTCTGTGTTCACTATTCTCTGTATTCACTGTTCTCATGGTTCACTGTTCTCTCTATTCACTTTTCTCTCAGTTTAGTGCTTCCTGTGTTCTCCGTTCTCTGTGTTCACTGTTCTCTGTGTTCACTGTTCTCTGTTTTCACTCTTCTCTGTGTTCTCTGTTTTCAGTGTTCTTTGTGTTCACTGTTCTCTGTGTTCACTGTTCTCTGTGTTCACTCTTCTCTGTGTTCTCTGTTTTCAGTGTTCTCTATGTTCACTGTTCTCTGTGTTCACTGTTCTCGGTGTTCACTGTTCTCTGTGTTCAGTGTTCTCTGTGTTCTCTGTTCTCTGTGTTCACTGTTCTCTGTGTTCAATATTCTCTGTGTTCACTGTTCTGTGTGTTCACTGTTCTCTGTGTTCAGTGTTCTCTGTGTTCTCTGTTCTCTGTGTTCACTGTTCTCTGTGTTCAGTATTCTCTGTGTTCACTGTTCTGTGTGTTCTCTGTTCTCTGTGTTCAGTGTTCTCTGTTTTCAGTGTTCTCTGTGTTCACTGCGTTCTGTGTTCACTGTTCTCTGTGTTCACTATTCTCTGTGTTCACTCTTTTCTGTATTCACTGTTCTCTGTGTTCACTGTTCTCTGTGTTCACTGTTCTCAGTGTTTACTCTGTGTACAGTGTTCGCTGTGTTCACTGGTCTCAGTGTACACTCTCTGTTCACATATTCTGTGTTCACTGTACTCAGTGTTCACTCTGAGTTCACCGTCCTTTTTCAACTCTGTGTTCAGCGTTCTCTGTGTTCACTGTTCTCTGTTTTCAGTGTTCTCTGGGTCACTGTTCTCAGTGTTCACTGTTTTCTGTGTTCACAGTTCTCTTGTTCACTATTCTCTGTGTTCACTGTTTTCTGTGTTCACTCTTCTCTGTGTTCAGTGTTCTCTGTTTTCAGTGTTCTCTGTGTTCACTGTTTTTTGTGTTCACTGTTCTCTGTGTTCACTATTCTCTGTATTCACTGTTCTCATGGTTCACTGTTCTCTCTATTCACTTTTGTCTCAGTTTAGTGCTGCCTGTGTTCTCCGTTCTCTGTGTTCACTGTTCTCTGTGTTCACTGTTCTCTGTGTTCACTGTTCTCAGCGTTCACTGTTGTCTGTGTTCAGTGTTCTCTGTGTTCACTCTTCCCTGTGTTCTCTGTTTCCAGTGTTCTCTATGTTCACTGTTTTTTGTGTTCAATGTTTTCTGTGTTCACTGTTCTCTGTGTTCACTCTTCTCTGTGTTCACTCTTCTCTGTGTTCTCTGTTTTCAGTGTTCTCTGTGTTCACTGTTTTCTGTGTTCACTGTTCTCTGTGTTCACTGTTCTCTGTGTTCAGTGTTCTCTGTTTTCAGTGTTCTCTGTGTTCACATTTTTTCTTGTTCACTGTTTTCTGTGTTCACTGTTCTCTTTGTTCAGTGATGTTTGTGTTCACTGATCTCTGTGTTCACTGTTCTCTGTGTTCACTTTGTGTTCACTTTCTCTGTGTTCACTGTACTCAGTGTTCACTTTGTGTTCACTCTGTGTTCAGTGTTCTCTGAGTTCACTGTTCTCTGTGTTCACTTTTCTCTGTGTTCAGTGTTCTCTGTTTTCTGTGTTCTTTGTGTTCACTGTTCTGTGTTCACTGTTCTCTGTGTTCACTTTTCTCTGTGTTCAGTGTTCTCTGTTTTCTGTGTTCTTTGTGTTCACTGTTCTCTGTGTTCACTGTTCTCTGTGTTCACTGTTCTCAGCGTTCACTGTTGTCTATGTTTACTGTTCTCTGTGTTCAGTGTTCCCTGCGTTCTCTGTCCTCTGTGTTCACAGGTCTCTGTGTTCAGTGTTGTCTGTGTTCACTGTTCTCTGTGTTCACTCTTCTCTGTCTTCTCTGTTTTCAGTGTTCTCTATGTTCACTGTTTTCTGTGGTCACTGTTTTCTGTGTTCACTGTTCTCTGTGTTCACTATTCTCTGTGTTCACTGTTTTCTGTGTTCACTGTTCTCTGAGTTCACTGTTCTCTGTGTTCACAGTTCTCTGTGTTCAGTGTTCTCTGTTTTCAGTGTTCTCTGTTTTCAGTGTTCTCGGTGTTCACTGTTTTTTGTGTTCACTGTTTTCTGTGTTCACTGTTCTCTGTGTTCACTGTTCTCTGTGTTCACTCTTCTCTGTGTTCTCTGTTTTCAGTGTTCTCTATGTTCACTGTTTTCTGTGGTCACTGATTTCTGTGTTCACTGTCCTCTGTGTTCACTATTCTCTGTGTTCACTGTTTTCTGTGTTCAGTGTTCTCTGAGTTCACTGTTCTCTGTGTTCACTGTTCTCTGTGTTCAGTGTTCTCTGTTTTCAGTGTTCTCTGTGTTCACTCTGCTCTGTGTTCTATGTTTTCAGTGTTCTCTACATTCACTGTTTTCTGTGGTCACTGTTTTCTGTGTTCACTGTTCTCGGTGTTCACTATTCTCTGTGTTCACTGTTTTCTGTGTTCAGTGTTCTCTGAGTTCACTGTTCTCTGTGTTCACTGTTCTCTGTGTTCACTGTTCTCTGTTTTCAGTGTTCTCTGGGTCACTGTTCTCAGTGTTCACTGTTTTCTGTGTTCACTGTTCTCTTCTTCACTGTTCTCTGTGTTCACTGTTCTCTGTGTTCAGTGTTCTCTGTTTTCAGTGTTCTCTGTGTTCACATTTTTTCTGTGTTCACTGTTATCTGTGTTCACTGTTCTCTTTGTTCAGTGTTGTTTGTGTTCAGTGATCTCTGTGTTCACTGTTCTCAGTGCTCACTTTGTGTTCACTTTCTCTGTGTTCACTGTACTCAGTGTTCACTTTGTGTTCACTCTGTGTTCAGTGTTCTCTGGGTTCACTGTTCTCTGTGTTCACTTTTCTCTGTGTTCAGTGTTCTCTGTTTTCAGTGATCTTTTTGTTCACTGTTCTCTGTGTTCACTGTTCTCTGTGTTCACTGTTCTCAGCGTTCACTGTTGTCTGTGTTTACTGTTATCTGTGTTCAGTGTTCCCTGCGTTCTCTGTCCTCTGTGTTCACAGGTCTCTGTGTTCAGTGTTGTCTGTCTTCAGTGTTCTCTGTGTTCACTCTGCTCTGTGTTCTATGTTTTCAGTGTTCTCTATATTCACTGTTTTCTGTGGTCACTGTTTTCTGTGTTCACTGTTCTCTGTGTTCACTATTCTCTGTGTTCACTGTTTTCTGTGTTCAGTGTTCTCTGAGTTCACTGTTCTCTGTGTTCACTGTTCTCTGTGTTCACTGTTCTCTGTTTTCAGTGTTCTCTGGGTCACTGTTCTCAGTGTTCACTGTTTTCTGTGTTCACTGTTCTCTTCTTCACTGTTCTCTGTGTTCACTGTTCTCTGTGTTCAGTGTTCTCTGTTTTTAGTGTTCTCTGTGTTCACATTTTTTCTGTGTTCACTGTTATCTGTGTTCACTGTTCTCTTTGTTCAGTGTTGTTTGTGTTCAGTGATCTCTGTGTTCACTGTTCTCAGTGCTCACTTTGTGTTCACTTTCTCTGTGTTCACTGTACTCAGTGTTCACTTTGTGTTCACTCTGTGTTCAGTGTTCTCTGGGTTCACTGTTCTCTGTGTTCACTTTTCTCTGTGTTCAGTGTTCTCTGTTTTCAGTGTTCTTTTTGTTCACTGTTCTCTGTGTTCACTGTTCTCTGTGTTCTCTGTTCTCAGCGTACACTGTTGTCTGTGTTTACTGTTATCTGTGTTCAGTGTTCCCTGCGTTCTCTGTCCTCTGTGTTCACAGGTCTCTGTGTTCAGTGTTGTCTGTCTTCAGTGTTCTCTGTGTTCACTCTGCTCTGTGTTCTATGTTTTCAGTGTTCTCTATATTCACTGTTTTCTGTGGTCACTGTTTTCTGTGTTCACTGTTCTCTGTGTTCACTATTCTCTGTGTTCACTGTTTTCTGTGTTCAGTGTTCTCTGAGTTCACTGTTCTCTGTGTTCACTGTTCTCTGTGTTCACTGTTCTCTGTGTTCAGTGTTCTCTGTTTTCAGTGTTCTCTGTGATCACATTTTTTCTGTGTTCACTGTTTTCTGTGTTCACTGTTCTCTTTGTTCAGTGTTGTTTGTGTTCACTGTTCTCTTTGTTCGCTGTTCTCTGTGTTCAGTGTTCTCTGAGTCCACTGTTCTTTGTGTTCACTGTTCTCTGTGTTCAGTGTTCTCTGTTTTCAGTGTTCCCTGTGTTCTCTGTGTTCACTGTTCTCTGTGTTCAGTATTTTCGGTGTTCACTGTTCTGTGTGTTCACTGTTCTCTGTGTTCTGTGTTCTCTGTTTTCACTGTTCTCTGTGTTCACTGTTCTCTGTGTTCACTGTTCTCAGCGTTCACTGTTGTCTGTGTTCAGTGTTCTCTGTGTTCACTCTTCCCTGTGTTCTCTGTTTCCAGTGTTCTCTATGTTCACTGTTTTTTGTGTTCAATGTTTTCTGTGTTCACTGTTCTCTGTGTTCACTCTTCTCTGTGTTCACTCTTCTCTGTGTTCTCTGTTTTCAGTGTTCTCTGTGTTCATTGTTTTCTGTGTTCACTGTTCTCTGTGTTCACTGTTCTCTGTGTTCAGTGTTCTCTGTTTTCAGTGTTCTCTGTGTTCACATTTTTTCTGTGTTCACTGTTTTCTGTGTTCACTGTTCTCTTTGTTCAGTGATGTTTGTGTTCACTGATCTCTGTGTTCACTGTTCTCTGTGTTCACTTTGTGTTCACTTTCTCTGTGTTCACTGTACTCAGTGTTCACTTTGTGTTCACTCTGTGTTCAGTGTTCTCTGAGTTCACTGTTCTCTGTGTTCACTTTTCTCTGTGTTCAGTGTTCTCTGTTTTCTGTGTTCTTTGTGTTCACTGTTCTGTGTTCACGTTCTCTGTGTTCACTTTTCTCTGTGTTCAGTGTTCTCTGTTTTCTGTGTTCTTTGTGTTCACTGTTCTCTGTGTTCACTGTTCTCTGTGTTCACTGTTCTCAGCGTTCACTGTTGTCTATGTTTACTGTTCTCTGTGTTCAGTGTTCCCTGCGTTCTCTGTCCTCTGTGTTCACAGGTCTCTGTGTTCAGTGTTGTCTGTGTTCACTGTTCTCTGTGTTCACTCTTCTCTGTCTTCTCTGTTTTCAGTGTTCTCTATGTTCACTGTTTTCTGTGGTCACTGTTTTCTGTGTTCACTGTTCTCTGTGTTCACTATTCTCTGTGTTCACTGTTTTCTGTGTTCACTGTTCTCTGAGTTCACTGTTCTCTGTGTTCACAGTTCTCTGTGTTCAGTGTTCTCTGTTTTCAGTGTTCTCTGTGATCACATTTTTTCTGTGTTCACTGTTTTCTGTGTTCACTGTTCTCTTTGTTCAGTGTTGTTTGTGTTCACTGTTCTCTGTGTTCAGTGTTCTCTGTTTTCAGTGTTCTCGGTGTTCACTGTTTTTTGTGTTCACTGTTTTCTGTGTTCACTGTTCTCTGTGTTCACTGTTCTCTGTGTTCACTCTTCTCTGTGTTCTCTGTTTTCAGTGTTCTCTATGTTCACTGTTTTCTGTGGTCACTGATTTCTGTGTTCACTGTCCTCTGTGTTCACTATTCTCTGTGTTCACTGTTTTCTGTGTTCAGTGTTCTCTGAGTTCACTGTTCTCTGTGTTCACTGTTCTCTGTGTTCAGTGTTCTCTGTTTTCAGTGTTCTCTGTGTTCACTCTGCTCTGTGTTCTATGTTTTCAGTGTTCTCTACATTCACTGTTTTCTGTGGTCACTGTTTTCTGTGTTCACTGTTCTCGGTGTTCACTATTCTCTGTGTTCACTGTTTTCTGTGTTCAGTGTTCTCTGGGTTCACTGTTCTCTGTGTTCACTGTTCTCTGTGTTCACTGTTCTCTGTTTTCAGTGTTCTCTGGGTCACTGTTCTCAGTGTTCACTGTTTTCTGTGTTCACTGTTCTCTTCTTCACTGTTCTCTGTGTTCACTGTTCTCTGTGTTCAGTGTTCTCTGTTTTCAGTGTTCTCTGTGTTCACATTTTTTCTGTGTTCACTGTTATCTGTGTTCACTGTTCTCTTTGTTCAGTGTTGTTTGTGTTCAGTGATCTCTGAGTTCACTGTTCTCTGTGTTCACTGTTCTCTGTGTTCACTGTTCTCTGTGTTCAGTGTTCTCTGTTTTCAGTGTTCTCTGTGATCACATTTTTTCTGTGTTCACTGTTTTCTGTGTTCACTGTTCTCTTTGTTCAGTGTTGTTTGTGTTCACTGTTCTCTTTGTTCGCTGTTCTCTGTGTTCAGTGTTCTCTGTTTTCAGTGTTCTCTGTGATCACATTTTTTCTGTGTTCACTGTTTTCTGTGTTCAGTGTTCTCTGAGTTCACTGTTCTCTGTGTTCACTGTTCTCTGTGTTCACTGTTCTCTGTGTTCAGTGTTCTCTGTTTTCAGTGTTCTCTGTGATCACATTTTTTCTGTGTTCACTGTTTTCTGTGTTCACTGTTCTCTTTGTTCAGTGTTGTTTGTGTTCACTGTTCTCTTTGTTCGCTGTTCTCTGTGTTCAGTGTTCTCTGAGTCCAGTGTTCTCTGTGTTCACTGTTTTTTGTGTTCACTGTTCTCTGTGTTCACTATTCTCTGTATTCACTGTTCTCATGGTTCACTGTTCTCTCTATTCACTTTTCTCTCAGTTTAGTGCTTCCTGTGTTCTCCGTTCTCTGTGTTCACTGTTCTCTGTGTTCACTGTTCTCTGTGTTCACTGTTCTCAGCGTTCACTGTTGTCTGTGTTCACTGTTCTCTGTGTACAGTGTTCCCGGTGTTTTCTGTTCTCTGTGTTCCCAGATCTCTGTGTTCAGTGTTGTCTGTGTTCACTCTTCTCTGTGTTCTCTGTTTTCAGTGTTCTCTATGTTCACTGTTTTTTGTGTTCACTGTTTTCTGTGTTCACTGTTCTCTGTGTTCACTCTTCTCTGTGTTCACTCTTCTCTGTGTTCTCTGTTTTCAGTGTTCTCTGTGTTCACTGTTCTCTGTGTTCACTGTTCTCGGTGTTCACTGTTCTCTGTGTTCAGTGTTCTCTGTGTTCTCTGTTCTCTGTGTTCACTGTTCTCTGTGTTCAGTATTCTCTGTGTTCACTGTTCTGTGTGTTCACTGTTCTCTGTGTTCTGTGTTCTCTGTTTTTAGTGTTCTCTGTGTTCACTGCGTTCTGTGTTCACTGTTCTCTGTGTTCACTGTTTTCTGTGTTCACTCTTTTCTGTATTCACTGTTCTCTGTGTTCACTGTTCTCTGTGTTCACTGTTCTCAGTGTTTACTCTGTGTACAGTGTTCGCTGTGTTCACTGGTCTCAGTGTACACTCTCTGTTCACATATTCTGTGTTCACTGTACTCAGTGTTCACCCTGAGTTCACCGTCCTTTTTCCACTCTGTGTTCAGCGTTCTCTGTGTTCACTGTTCTCTGTTTTCAGTGTTCTCTGGGTCACTGTTCTCAGTGTTCACTGTTTTCTGTGTTCACTGTTCTCTTGTTCACTATTCTCTGTGTTCACTGTTTTCTGTGTTCACTCTTCTCTGTGTTCAGTGTTCTCTGTTTTCAGTGTTCTCTGTGTTCACTGTTTTTTGTGTTCACTGTTCTCTGTGTTCACTATTCTCTGTATTCACTGTTCTCATGGTTCACTGTTCTCTCTATTCACTTTTCTCTCAGTTTAGTGCTGCCTGTGTTCTCCGTTCTCTGTGTTCACTGTTATCTGTGTTCACTGTTCTCTGTGTTCACTGTTCTCAGCGTTCCCTGTTGTCTGTGATCACTGTTCTCTGTGTTCAGTGTTCCCTGTGTTCTCTGTTCTCTGTGTTCCCAAGTCTCTGTGTTCAGTGTTGTGTGTGTTCACTCTTCTCAGTGTTCTCTGTTTTCAGTGTTCTCTATGTTCACTGTTTTTTGTGTTCACTGTTTTCTGTGTTCAGTGTTCTCTGTTTTCACTCTTCTCTGTGTTCTCTGTTTTCAGTGTTCTTTGTGTTCACTGTTCTCTGTGTTCACTGTTCTCTGTGTTCACTCTTCTCTGTGTTCTCTGTTTTCAGTGTTCTCTATGTTCACTGTTCTCTGTGTTCACTGTTCTCGGTGTTCACTGTTCTCTGTGTTCAGTGTTCTCTGTGTTCTCTGTTCTCTGTGTTCACTGTTCTCTGTGTTCAATATTCTCTGTGTTCACTGTTCTGTGTGTTCACTGTTCTCTGTGTTCAGTGTTCTCTGTGTTCTCTGTTCTCTGTGTTCACTGTTCTCTGTGTTCAGTATTCTCTGTGTTCACTGTTCTGTGTGTTCTCTGTTCTCTGTGTTCAGTGTTCTCTGTTTTCAGTGTTCTCTGTGTTCACTGCGTTCTGTGTTCACTGTTCTCTGTGTTCACTATTCTCTGTGTTCACTCTTTTCTGTATTCACTGTTCTCTGTGTTCACTGTTCTCTGTGTTCACTGTTCTCAGTGTTTACTCTGTGTACAGTGTTCGCTGTGTTCACTGGTCTCAGTGTACACTCTCTGTTCACATATTCTGTGTTCACTGTACTCAGTGTTCACTCTGAGTTCACCGTCCTTTTTCAACTCTGTGTTCAGCGTTCTCTGTGTTCACTGTTCTCTGTTTTCAGTGTTCTCTGGGTCACTGTTCTCAGTGTTCACTGTTTTCTGTGTTCACAGTTCTCTTGTTCACTATTCTCTGTGTTCACTGTTTTCTGTGTTCACTCTTCTCTGTGTTCAGTGTTCTCTGTTTTCAGTGTTCTCTGTGTTCACTGTTTTTTGTGTTCACTGTTCTCTGTGTTCACTATTCTCTGTATTCACTGTTCTCATGGTTCACTGTTCTCTCTATTCACTTTTGTCTCAGTTTAGTGCTGCCTGTGTTCTCCGTTCTCTGTGTTCACTGTTCTCTGTGTTCACTGTTCTCTGTGTTCACTGTTCTGAGCGTTCACTGTTGTCTGTGTTCAGTGTTCTCTGTGTTCACTCTTCCCTGTGTTCTCTGTTTCCAGTGTTCTCTATGTTCACTGTTTTTTGTGTTCAATGTTTTCTGTGTTCACTGTTCTCTGTGTTCACTCTTCTCTGTGTTCACTCTTCTCTGTGTTCTCTGTTTTCAGTGTTCTCTGTGTTCACTGTTTTCTGTGTTCACTGTTCTCTGTGTTCACTGTTCTCTGTGTTCAGTGTTCTCTGTTTTCAGTGTTCTCTGTGTTCACATTTTTTCTTGTTCACTGTTTTCTGTGTTCACTGTTCTCTTTGTTCAGTGATGTTTGTGTTCACTGATCTCTGTGTTCACTGTTCTCTGTGTTCACTTTGTGTTCACTTTCTCTGTGTTCACTGTTCTCGGTGTTCACTATTCTCTGTGTTCACTGTTTTCTGTGTTCAGTGTTCTCTGAGTTCACTGTTCTCTGTGTTCACTGTTCTCTGTGTTCACTGTTCTCTGTTTTCAGTGTTCTCTGGGTCACTGTTCTCAGTGTTCACTGTTTTCTGTGTTCACTGTTCTCTTCTTCACTGTTCTCTGTGTTCACTGTTCTCTGTGTTCAGTGTTCTCTGTTTTCAGTGTTCTCTGTGTTCACATTTTTTCTGTGTTCACTGTTATCTGTGTTCACTGTTCTCTTTGTTCAGTGTTGTTTATGTTCAGTGATCTCTGAGTTCACTGTTCTCTGTGTTCACTGTTCTCTGAGTTCACTGTTCTCTGTGTTCACAGTTCTCTGTGTTCAGTGTTCTCTGTTTTCAGTGTTCTCTGTGATCACATTTTTTCTGTGTTCACTGTTTTCTGTGTTCACTGTTCTCTTTGTTCAGTGTTGTTTGTGTTCACTGTTCTCTGTGTTCAGTGTTCTCTGTTTTCAGTGTTCTCGGTGTTCACTGTTTTTTGTGTTCACTGTTTTCTGTGTTCACTGTTCTCTGTGTTCACTGTTCTCTGTGTTCACTCTTCTCTGTGTTCTCTGTTTTCAGTGTTCTCTATGTTCACTGTTTTCTGTGGTCACTGATTTCTGTGTTCACTGTCCTCTGTGTTCACTATTCTCTGTGTTCACTGTTTTCTGTGTTCAGTGTTCTCTGAGTTCACTGTTCTCTGTGTTCACTGTTCTCTGTGTTCAGTGTTCTCTGTTTTCAGTGTTCTCTGTGTTCACTCTGCTCTGTGTTCTATGTTTTCAGTGTTCTCTACATTCACTGTTTTCTGTGGTCACTGTTTTCTGTGTTCACTGTTCTCGGTGTTCACTATTCTCTGTGTTCACTGTTTTCTGTGTTCACTCTTCTCTGTGTTCAGTGTTCTCTGTTTTCAGTGTTCTCTGTGTTCACTGTTTTTTGTGTTCACTGTTCTCTGTGTTCACTATTCTCTGTATTCACTGTTCTCATGGTTCACTGTTCTCTCTATTCACTTTTCTCTCAGTTTAGTGCTTCCTGTGTTCTCCGTTCTCTGTGTTCACTGTTCTCTGTGTTCACTGTTCTCTGTTTTCACTCTTCTCTGTGTTCTCTGTTTTCAGTGTTCTTTGTGTTCACTGTTCTCTGTGTTCACTGTTCTCTGTGTTCACTCTTCTCTGTGTTCTCTGTTTTCAGTGTTCTCTATGTTCACTGTTCTCTGTGTTCACTGTTCTCGGTGTTCACTGTTCTCTGTGTTCAGTGTTCTCTGTGTTCTCTGTTCTCTGTGTTCACTGTTCTCTGTGTTCAATATTCTCTGTGTTCACTGTTCTGTGTGTTCACTGTTCTCTGTGTTCAGTGTTCTCTGTGTTCTCTGTTCTCTGTGTTCACTGTTCTCTGTGTTCAGTATTCTCTGTGTTCACTGTTCTGTGTGTTCTCTGTTCTCTGTGTTCAGTGTTCTCTGTTTTCAGTGTTCTCTGTGTTCACTGCGTTCTGTGTTCACTGTTCTCTGTGTTCACTATTCTCTGTGTTCACTCTTTTCTGTATTCACTGTTCTCTGTGTTCACTGTTCTCTGTGTTCACTGTTCTCAGTGTTTACTCTGTGTACAGTGTTCGCTGTGTTCACTGGTCTCAGTGTACACTCTCTGTTCACATATTCTGTGTTCACTGTACTCAGTGTTCACTCTGAGTTCACCGTCCTTTTTCAACTCTGTGTTCAGCGTTCTCTGTGTTCACTGTTCTCTGTTTTCAGTGTTCTCTGGGTCACTGTTCTCAGTGTTCACTGTTTTCTGTGTTCACAGTTCTCTTGTTCACTATTCTCTGTGTTCACTGTTTTCTGTGTTCACTCTTCTCTGTGTTCAGTGTTCTCTGTTTTCAGTGTTCTCTGTGTTCACTGTTTTTTGTGTTCACTGTTCTCTGTGTTCACTATTCTCTGTATTCACTGTTCTCATGGTTCACTGTTCTCTCTATTCACTTTTGTCTCAGTTTAGTGCTGCCTGTGTTCTCCGTTCTCTGTGTTCACTGTTCTCTGTGTTCACTGTTCTCTGTGTTCACTGTTCTCAGCGTTCACTGTTGTCTGTGTTCAGTGTTCTCTGTGTTCACTCTTCCCTGTGTTCTCTGTTTCCAGTGTTCTCTATGTTCACTGTTTTTTGTGTTCAATGTTTTCTGTGTTCACTGTTCTCTGTGTTCACTCTTCTCTGTGTTCACTCTTCTCTGTGTTCTCTGTTTTCAGTGTTCTCTGTGTTCACTGTTTTCTGTGTTCACTGTTCTCTGTGTTCACTGTTCTCTGTGTTCAGTGTTCTCTGTTTTCAGTGTTCTCTGTGTTCACATTTTTTCTTGTTCACTGTTTTCTGTGTTCACTGTTCTCTTTGTTCAGTGATGTTTGTGTTCACTGATCTCTGTGTTCACTGTTCTCTGTGTTCACTTTGTGTTCACTTTCTCTGTGTTCACTGTACTCAGTGTTCACTTTGTGTTCACTCTGTGTTCAGTGTTCTCTGAGTTCACTGTTCTCTGTGTTCACTTTTCTCTGTGTTCAGTGTTCTCTGTTTTCTGTGTTCTTTGTGTTCACTGTTCTGTGTTCACTGTTCTCTGTGTTCACTTTTCTCTGTGTTCAGTGTTCTCTGTTTTCTGTGTTCTTTGTGTTCACTGTTCTCTGTGTTCACTGTTCTCTGTGTTCACTGTTCTCAGCGTTCACTGTTGTCTATGTTTACTGTTCTCTGTGTTCAGTGTTCCCTGCGTTCTCTGTCCTCTGTGTTCACAGGTCTCTGTGTTCAGTGTTGTCTGTGTTCACTGTTCTCTGTGTTCACTCTTCTCTGTCTTCTCTGTTTTCAGTGTTCTCTATGTTCACTGTTTTCTGTGGTCACTGTTTTCTGTGTTCACTGTTCTCTGTGTTCACTATTCTCTGTGTTCACTGTTTTCTGTGTTCACTGTTCTCTGAGTTCACTGTTCTCTGTGTTCACAGTTCTCTGTGTTCAGTGTTCTCTGTTTTCAGTGTTCTCTGTTTTCAGTGTTCTCGGTGTTCACTGTTTTTTGTGTTCACTGTTTTCTGTGTTCACTGTTCTCTGTGTTCACTGTTCTCTGTGTTCACTCTTCTCTGTGTTCTCTGTTTTCAGTGTTCTCTATGTTCACTGTTTTCTGTGGTCACTGATTTCTGTGTTCACTGTCCTCTGTGTTCACTATTCTCTGTGTTCACTGTTTTCTGTGTTCAGTGTTCTCTGAGTTCACTGTTCTCTGTGTTCACTGTTCTCTGTGTTCAGTGTTCTCTGTTTTCAGTGTTCTCTGTGTTCACTCTGCTCTGTGTTCTATGTTTTCAGTGTTCTCTACATTCACTGTTTTCTGTGGTCACTGTTTTCTGTGTTCACTGTTCTCGGTGTTCACTATTCTCTGTGTTCACTGTTTTCTGTGTTCAGTGTTCTCTGAGTTCACTGTTCTCTGTGTTCACTGTTCTCTGTGTTCACTGTTCTCTGTTTTCAGTGTTCTCTGGGTCACTGTTCTCAGTGTTCACTGTTTTCTGTGTTCACTGTTCTCTTCTTCACTGTTCTCTGTGTTCACTGTTCTCTGTGTTCAGTGTTCTCTGTTTTCAGTGTTCTCTGTGTTCACATTTTTTCTGTGTTCACTGTTATCTGTGTTCACTGTTCTCTTTGTTCAGTGTTGTTTGTGTTCAGTGATCTCTGTGTTCACTGTTCTCAGTGCTCACTTTGTGTTCACTTTCTCTGTGTTCACTGTACTCAGTGTTCACTTTGTGTTCACTCTGTGTTCAGTGTTCTCTGGGTTCACTGTTCTCTGTGTTCACTTTTCTCTGTGTTCAGTGTTCTCTGTTTTCAGTGATCTTTTTGTTCACTGTTCTCTGTGTTCACTGTTCTCTGTGTTCACTGTTCTCAGCGTTCACTGTTGTCTGTGTTTACTGTTATCTGTGTTCAGTGTTCCCTGCGTTCTCTGTCCTCTGTGTTCACAGGTCTCTGTGTTCAGTGTTGTCTGTCTTCAGTGTTCTCTGTGTTCACTCTGCTCTGTGTTCTATGTTTTCAGTGTTCTCTATATTCACTGTTTTCTGTGGTCACTGTTTTCTGTGTTCACTGTTCTCTGTGTTCACTATTCTCTGTGTTCACTGTTTTCTGTGTTCAGTGTTCTCTGAGTTCACTGTTCTCTGTGTTCACTGTTCTCTGTGTTCACTGTTCTCTGTTTTCAGTGTTCTCTGGGTCACTGTTCTCAGTGTTCACTGTTTTCTGTGTTCACTGTTCTCTTCTTCACTGTTCTCTGTGTTCACTGTTCTCTGTGTTCAGTGTTCTCTGTTTTTAGTGTTCTCTGTGTTCACATTTTTTCTGTGTTCACTGTTATCTGTGTTCACTGTTCTCTTTGTTCAGTGTTGTTTGTGTTCAGTGATCTCTGTGTTCACTGTTCTCAGTGCTCACTTTGTGTTCACTTTCTCTGTGTTCACTGTACTCAGTGTTCACTTTGTGTTCACTCTGTGTTCAGTGTTCTCTGGGTTCACTGTTCTCTGTGTTCACTTTTCTCTGTGTTCAGTGTTCTCTGTTTTCAGTGTTCTTTTTGTTCACTGTTCTCTGTGTTCACTGTTCTCTGTGTTCTCTGTTCTCAGCGTACACTGTTGTCTGTGTTTACTGTTATCTGTGTTCAGTGTTCCCTGCGTTCTCTGTCCTCTGTGTTCACAGGTCTCTGTGTTCAGTGTTGTCTGTCTTCAGTGTTCTCTGTGTTCACTCTGCTCTGTGTTCTATGTTTTCAGTGTTCTCTATATTCACTGTTTTCTGTGGTCACTGTTTTCTGTGTTCACTGTTCTCTGTGTTCACTATTCTCTGTGTTCACTGTTTTCTGTGTTCAGTGTTCTCTGAGTTCACTGTTCTCTGTGTTCACTGTTCTCTGTGTTCACTGTTCTCTGTGTTCAGTGTTCTCTGTTTTCAGTGTTCTCTGTGATCACATTTTTTCTGTGTTCACTGTTTTCTGTGTTCACTGTTCTCTTTGTTCAGTGTTGTTTGTGTTCACTGTTCTCTTTGTTCGCTGTTCTCTGTGTTCAGTGTTCTCTGAGTCCACTGTTCTTTGTGTTCACTGTTCTCTGTGTTCAGTGTTCTCTGTTTTCAGTGTTCCCTGTGTTCTCTGTGTTCACTGTTCTCTGTGTTCAGTATTTTCGGTGTTCACTGTTCTGTGTGTTCACTGTTCTCTGTGTTCTGTGTTCTCTGTTTTCACTGTTCTCTGTGTTCACTGTTCTCTGTGTTCACTGTTCTCAGCGTTCACTGTTGTCTGTGTTCAGTGTTCTCTGTGTTCACTCTTCCCTGTGTTCTCTGTTTCCAGTGTTCTCTATGTTCACTGTTTTTTGTGTTCAATGTTTTCTGTGTTCACTGTTCTCTGTGTTCACTCTTCTCTGTGTTCACTCTTCTCTGTGTTCTCTGTTTTCAGTGTTCTCTGTGTTCATTGTTTTCTGTGTTCACTGTTCTCTGTGTTCACTGTTCTCTGTGTTCAGTGTTCTCTGTTTTCAGTGTTCTCTGTGTTCACATTTTTTCTGTGTTCACTGTTTTCTGTGTTCACTGTTCTCTTTGTTCAGTGATGTTTGTGTTCACTGATCTCTGTGTTCACTGTTCTCTGTGTTCACTTTGTGTTCACTTTCTCTGTGTTCACTGTACTCAGTGTTCACTTTGTGTTCACTCTGTGTTCAGTGTTCTCTGAGTTCACTGTTCTCTGTGTTCACTTTTCTCTGTGTTCAGTGTTCTCTGTTTTCTGTGTTCTTTGTGTTCACTGTTCTGTGTTCACGTTCTCTGTGTTCACTTTTCTCTGTGTTCAGTGTTCTCTGTTTTCTGTGTTCTTTGTGTTCACTGTTCTCTGTGTTCACTGTTCTCTGTGTTCACTGTTCTCAGCGTTCACTGTTGTCTATGTTTACTGTTCTCTGTGTTCAGTGTTCCCTGCGTTCTCTGTCCTCTGTGTTCACAGGTCTCTGTGTTCAGTGTTGTCTGTGTTCACTGTTCTCTGTGTTCACTCTTCTCTGTCTTCTCTGTTTTCAGTGTTCTCTATGTTCACTGTTTTCTGTGGTCACTGTTTTCTGTGTTCACTGTTCTCTGAGTTCACTGTTCTCTGTGTTCACAGTTCTCTGTGTTCAGTGTTCTCTGTTTTCAGTGTTCTCTGTGATCACATTTTTTCTGTGTTCACTGTTTTCTGTGTTCACTGTTCTCTTTGTTCAGTGTTGTTTGTGTTCACTGTTCTCTGTGTTCAGTGTTCTCTGTTTTCAGTGTTCTCGGTGTTCACTGTTTTTTGTGTTCACTGTTTTCTGTGTTCACTGTTCTCTGTGTTCACTGTTCTCTGTGTTCACTCTTCTCTGTGTTCTCTGTTTTCAGTGTTCTCTATGTTCACTGTTTTCTGTGGTCACTGATTTCTGTGTTCACTGTCCTCTGTGTTCACTATTCTCTGTGTTCACTGTTTTCTGTGTTCAGTGTTCTCTGAGTTCACTGTTCTCTGTGTTCACTGTTCTCTGTGTTCAGTGTTCTCTGTTTTCAGTGTTCTCTGTGTTCACTCTGCTCTGTGTTCTATGTTTTCAGTGTTCTCTACATTCACTGTTTTCTGTGGTCACTGTTTTCTGTGTTCACTGTTCTCGGTGTTCACTATTCTCTGTGTTCACTGTTTTCTGTGTTCAGTGTTCTCTGGGTTCACTGTTCTCTGTGTTCACTGTTCTCTGTGTTCACTGTTCTCTGTTTTCAGTGTTCTCTGGGTCACTGTTCTCAGTGTTCACTGTTTTCTGTGTTCACTGTTCTCTTCTTCACTGTTCTCTGTGTTCACTGTTCTCTGTGTTCAGTGTTCTCTGTTTTCAGTGTTCTCTGTGTTCACATTTTTTCTGTGTTCACTGTTATCTGTGTTCACTGTTCTCTTTGTTCAGTGTTGTTTGTGTTCAGTGATCTCTGAGTTCACTGTTCTCTGTGTTCACTGTTCTCTGTGTTCACTGTTCTCTGTGTTCAGTGTTCTCTGTTTTCAGTGTTCTCTGTGATCACATTTTTTCTGTGTTCACTGTTTTCTGTGTTCACTGTTCTCTTTGTTCAGTGTTGTTTGTGTTCACTGTTCTCTTTGTTCGCTGTTCTCTGTGTTCAGTGTTCTCTGTTTTCAGTGTTCTCTGTGATCACATTTTTTCTGTGTTCACTGTTTTCTGTGTTCAGTGTTCTCTGAGTTCACTGTTCTCTGTGTTCACTGTTCTCTGTGTTCACTGTTCTCTGTGTTCAGTGTTCTCTGTTTTCAGTGTTCTCTGTGATCACATTTTTTCTGTGTTCACTGTTTTCTGTGTTCACTGTTCTCTTTGTTCAGTGTTGTTTGTGTTCACTGTTCTCTTTGTTCGCTGTTCTCTGTGTTCAGTGTTCTCTGAGTCCAGTGTTCTCTGTGTTCACTGTTTTTTGTGTTCACTGTTCTCTGTGTTCACTATTCTCTGTATTCACTGTTCTCATGGTTCACTGTTCTCTCTATTCACTTTTCTCTCAGTTTAGTGCTTCCTGTGTTCTCCGTTCTCTGTGTTCACTGTTCTCTGTGTTCACTGTTCTCTGTGTTCACTGTTCTCAGCGTTCACTGTTGTCTGTGTTCACTGTTCTCTGTGTACAGTGTTCCCGGTGTTTTCTGTTCTCTGTGTTCCCAGATCTCTGTGTTCAGTGTTGTCTGTGTTCACTCTTCTCTGTGTTCTCTGTTTTCAGTGTTCTCTATGTTCACTGTTTTTTGTGTTCACTGTTTTCTGTGTTCACTGTTCTCTGTGTTCACTCTTCTCTGTGTTCACTCTTCTCTGTGTTCTCTGTTTTCAGTGTTCTCTGTGTTCACTGTTCTCTGTGTTCACTGTTCTCGGTGTTCACTGTTCTCTGTGTTCAGTGTTCTCTGTGTTCTCTGTTCTCTGTGTTCACTGTTCTCTGTGTTCAGTATTCTCTGTGTTCACTGTTCTGTGTGTTCACTGTTCTCTGTGTTCTGTGTTCTCTGTTTTTAGTGTTCTCTGTGTTCACTGCGTTCTGTGTTCACTGTTCTCTGTGTTCACTGTTCTCAGTGTTTACTCTGTGTACAGTGTTCGCTGTGTTCACTGGTCTCAGTGTACACTCTCTGTTCACATATTCTGTGTTCACTGTACTCAGTGTTCACCCTGAGTTCACCGTCCTTTTTCCACTCTGTGTTCAGCGTTCTCTGTGTTCACTGTTCTCTGTTTTCAGTGTTCTCTGGGTCACTGTTCTCAGTGTTCACTGTTTTCTGTGTTCACTGTTCTCTTGTTCACTATTCTCTGTGTTCACTGTTTTCTGTGTTCACTCTTTTCTGTATTCACTGTTCTCTGTGTTCACTGTTCTCTGTGTTCACTGTTCTCAGTGTTTACTCTGTGTACAGTGTTCGCTGTGTTCACTGGTCTCAGTGTACACTCTCTGTTCACATATTCTGTGTTCACTGTACTCAGTGTTCACCCTGAGTTCACCGTCCTTTTTCCACTCTGTGTTCAGCGTTCTCTGTGTTCACTGTTCTCTGTTTTCAGTGTTCTCTGGGTCACTGTTCTCAGTGTTCACTGTTTTCTGTGTTCACTGTTCTCTTGTTCACTATTCTCTGTGTTCACTGTTTTCTGTGTTCACTCTTCTCTGTGTTCAGTGTTCTCTGTTTTCAGTGTTCTCTGTGTTCACTGTTTTTTGTGTTCACTGTTCTCTGTGTTCACTATTCTCTGTATTCACTGTTCTCATGGTTCACTGTTCTCTCTATTCACTTTTCTCTCAGTTTAGTGCTGCCTGTGTTCTCCGTTCTCTGTGTTCACTGTTATCTGTGTTCACTGTTCTCTGTGTTCACTGTTCTCAGCGTTCCCTGTTGTCTGTGATCACTGTTCTCTGTGTTCAGTGTTCCCTGTGTTCTCTGTTCTCTGTGTTCCCAAGTCTCTGTGTTCAGTGTTGTGTGTGTTCACTCTTCTCAGTGTTCTCTGTTTTCAGTGTTCTCTATGTTCACTGTTTTTTGTGTTCACTGTTTTCTGTGTTCAGTGTTCTCTGTTTTCACTCTTCTCTGTGTTCTCTGTTTTCAGTGTTCTTTGTGTTCACTGTTCTCTGTGTTCACTGTTCTCTGTGTTCACTCTTCTCTGTGTTCTCTGTTTTCAGTGTTCTCTATGTTCACTGTTCTCTGTGTTCACTGTTCTCGGTGTTCACTGTTCTCTGTGTTCAGTGTTCTCTGTGTTCTCTGTTCTCTGTGTTCACTGTTCTCTGTGTTCAATATTCTCTGTGTTCACTGTTCTGTGTGTTCACTGTTCTCTGTGTTCAGTGTTCTCTGTGTTCTCTGTTCTCTGTGTTCACTGTTCTCTGTGTTCAGTATTCTCTGTGTTCACTGTTCTGTGTGTTCTCTGTTCTCTGTGTTCAGTGTTCTCTGTTTTCAGTGTTCTCTGTGTTCACTGCGTTCTGTGTTCACTGTTCTCTGTGTTCACTATTCTCTGTGTTCACTCTTTTCTGTATTCACTGTTCTCTGTGTTCACTGTTCTCTGTGTTCACTGTTCTCAGTGTTTACTCTGTGTACAGTGTTCGCTGTGTTCACTGGTCTCAGTGTACACTCTCTGTTCACATATTCTGTGTTCACTGTACTCAGTGTTCACTCTGAGTTCACCGTCCTTTTTCAACTCTGTGTTCAGCGTTCTCTGTGTTCACTGTTCTCTGTTTTCAGTGTTCTCTGGGTCACTGTTCTCAGTGTTCACTGTTTTCTGTGTTCACAGTTCTCTTGTTCACTATTCTCTGTGTTCACTGTTTTCTGTGTTCACTCTTCTCTGTGTTCAGTGTTCTCTGTTTTCAGTGTTCTCTGTGTTCACTGTTTTTTGTGTTCACTGTTCTCTGTGTTCACTATTCTCTGTATTCACTGTTCTCATGGTTCACTGTTCTCTCTATTCACTTTTGTCTCAGTTTAGTGCTGCCTGTGTTCTCCGTTCTCTGTGTTCACTGTTCTCTGTGTTCACTGTTCTCTGTGTTCACTGTTCTGAGCGTTCACTGTTGTCTGTGTTCAGTGTTCTCTGTGTTCACTCTTCCCTGTGTTCTCTGTTTCCAGTGTTCTCTATGTTCACTGTTTTTTGTGTTCAATGTTTTCTGTGTTCACTGTTCTCTGTGTTCACTCTTCTCTGTGTTCACTCTTCTCTGTGTTCTCTGTTTTCAGTGTTCTCTGTGTTCACTGTTTTCTGTGTTCACTGTTCTCTGTGTTCACTGTTCTCTGTGTTCAGTGTTCTCTGTTTTCAGTGTTCTCTGTGTTCACATTTTTTCTTGTTCACTGTTTTCTGTGTTCACTGTTCTCTTTGTTCAGTGATGTTTGTGTTCACTGATCTCTGTGTTCACTGTTCTCTGTGTTCACTTTGTGTTCACTTTCTCTGTGTTCACTGTTCTCGGTGTTCACTATTCTCTGTGTTCACTGTTTTCTGTGTTCAGTGTTCTCTGAGTTCACTGTTCTCTGTGTTCACTGTTCTCTGTGTTCACTGTTCTCTGTTTTCAGTGTTCTCTGGGTCACTGTTCTCAGTGTTCACTGTTTTCTGTGTTCACTGTTCTCTTCTTCACTGTTCTCTGTGTTCACTGTTCTCTGTGTTCAGTGTTCTCTGTTTTCAGTGTTCTCTGTGTTCACATTTTTTCTGTGTTCACTGTTATCTGTGTTCACTGTTCTCTTTGTTCAGTGTTGTTTATGTTCAGTGATCTCTGAGTTCACTGTTCTCTGTGTTCACTGTTCTCTGAGTTCACTGTTCTCTGTGTTCACAGTTCTCTGTGTTCAGTGTTCTCTGTTTTCAGTGTTCTCTGTGATCACATTTTTTCTGTGTTCACTGTTTTCTGTGTTCACTGTTCTCTTTGTTCAGTGTTGTTTGTGTTCACTGTTCTCTGTGTTCAGTGTTCTCTGTTTTCAGTGTTCTCGGTGTTCACTGTTTTTTGTGTTCACTGTTTTCTGTGTTCACTGTTCTCTGTGTTCACTGTTCTCTGTGTTCACTCTTCTCTGTGTTCTCTGTTTTCAGTGTTCTCTATGTTCACTGTTTTCTGTGGTCACTGATTTCTGTGTTCACTGTCCTCTGTGTTCACTATTCTCTGTGTTCACTGTTTTCTGTGTTCAGTGTTCTCTGAGTTCACTGTTCTCTGTGTTCACTGTTCTCTGTGTTCAGTGTTCTCTGTTTTCAGTGTTCTCTGTGTTCACTCTGCTCTGTGTTCTATGTTTTCAGTGTTCTCTACATTCACTGTTTTCTGTGGTCACTGTTTTCTGTGTTCACTGTTCTCGGTGTTCACTATTCTCTGTGTTCACTGTTTTCTGTGTTCAGTGTTCTCTGAGTTCACTGTTCTCTGTGTTCACTGTTCTCTGTGTTCACTGTTCTCTGTTTTCAGTGTTCTCTGGGTCACTGTTCTCAGTGTTCACTGTTTTCTGTGTTCACTGTTCTCTTCTTCACTGTTCTCTGTGTTCACTGTTCTCTGTGTTCAGTGTTTTCTGTTTTTAGTGTTCTCTGTGTTCACATTTTTTCTGTGTTCACTGTTATCTGTGTTCACTGTTCTCTTTGTTCAGTGTTGTTTGTGTTCAGTGATCTCTGTGTTCACTGTTCTCAGTGCTCACTTTGTGTTCACTTTCTCTGTGTTCACTGTACTCAGTGTTCACTTTGTGTTCACTCTGTGTTCAGTGTTCTCTGGGTTCACTGTTCTCTGTGTTCACTTTTCTCTGTGTTCAGTGTTCTCTGTTTTCAGTGATCTTTTTGTTCACTGTTCTCTGTGTTCACTGTTCTCTGTGTTCACTGTTCTCAGCGTTCACTGTTGTCTGTGTTTACTGTTATCTGTGTTCAGTGTTCCCTGCGTTCTCTGTCCTCTGTGTTCACAGGTCTCTGTGTTCAGTGTTGTCTGTCTTCAGTGTTCTCTGTGTTCACTCTGCTCTGTGTTCTATGTTTTCAGTGTTCTCTATATTCACTGTTTTCTGTGGTCACTGTTTTCTGTGTTCACTGTTCTCTGTGTTCACTATTCTCTGTGTTCACTGTTTTCTGTGTTCAGTGTTCTCTGAGTTCACTGTTCTCTGTGTTCACTGTTCTCTGTGTTCACTGTTCTCTGTTTTCAGTGTTCTCTGGGTCACTGTTCTCAGTGTTCACTGTTTTCTGTGTTCACTGTTCTCTTCTTCACTGTTCTCTGTGTTCACTGTTCTCTGTGTTCAGTGTTCTCTGTTTTTAGTGTTCTCTGTGTTCACATTTTTTCTGTGTTCACTGTTATCTGTGTTCACTGTTCTCTTTGTTCAGTGTTGTTTGTGTTCAGTGATCTCTGTGTTCACTGTTCTCAGTGCTCACTTTGTGTTCACTTTCTCTGTGTTCACTGTACTCAGTGTTCACTTTGTGTTCACTCTGTGTTCAGTGTTCTCTGGGTTCACTGTTCTCTGTGTTCACTTTTCTCTGTGTTCAGTGTTCTCTGTTTTCAGTGTTCTTTTTGTTCACTGTTCTCTGTGTTCACTGTTCTCTGTGTTCTCTGTTCTCAGCGTACACTGTTGTCTGTGTTTACTGTTATCTGTGTTCAGTGTTCCCTGCGTTCTCTGTCCTCTGTGTTCACAGGTCTCTGTGTTCAGTGTTGTCTGTCTTCAGTGTTCTCTGTGTTCACTCTGCTCTGTGTTCTATGTTTTCAGTGTTCTCTATATTCACTGTTTTCTGTGGTCACTGTTTTCTGTGTTCACTGTTCTCTGTGTTCACTATTCTCTGTGTTCACTGTTTTCTGTGTTCAGTGTTCTCTGAGTTCACTGTTCTCTGTGTTCACTGTTCTCTGTGTTCACTGTTCTCTGTGTTCAGTGTTCTCTGTTTTCAGTGTTCTCTGTGATCACATTTTTTCTGTGTTCACTGTTTTCTGTGTTCACTGTTCTCTTTGTTCAGTGTTGTTTGTGTTCACTGTTCTCTTTGTTCGCTGTTCTCTGTGTTCAGTGTTCTCTGAGTCCACTGTTCTTTGTGTTCACTGTTCTCTGTGTTCAGTGTTCTCTGTTTTCAGTGTTCCCTGTGTTCTCTGTGTTCACTGTTCTCTGTGTTCAGTATTTTCGGTGTTCACTGTTCTGTGTGTTCACTGTTCTCTGTGTTCTGTGTTCTCTGTTTTCACTGTTCTCTGTGTTCACTGTTCTCTGTGTTCACTGTTCTCAGCGTTCACTGTTGTCTGTGTTCAGTGTTCTCTGTGTTCACTCTTCCCTGTGTTCTCTGTTTCCAGTGTTCTCTATGTTCACTGTTTTTTGTGTTCAATGTTTTCTGTGTTCACTGTTCTCTGTGTTCACTCTTCTCTGTGTTCACTCTTCTCTGTGTTCTCTGTTTTCAGTGTTCTCTGTGTTCACTGTTCTCTGTGTTCAGTGTTCTCTGTTTTCAGTGTTCTCTGTGTTCACATTTTTTCTTGTTCACTGTTTTCTGTGTTCACTGTTCTCTTTGTTCAGTGATGTTTGTGTTCACTGATCTCTGTGTTCACTGTTCTCTGTGTTCACTTTGTGTTCACTTTCTCTGTGTTCACTGTACTCAGTGTTCACTTTGTGTTCACTCTGTGTTCAGTGTTCTCTGAGTTCACTGTTCTCTGTGTTCACTTTTCTCTGTGTTCAGTGTTCTCTGTTTTCTGTGTTCTTTGTGTTCACTGTTCTGTGTTCACTGTTCTCTGTGTTCACTTTTCTCTGTGTTCAGTGTTCTCTGTTTTCTGTGTTCTTTGTGTTCACTGTTCTCTGTGTTCACTGTTCTCTGTGTTCACTGTTCTCAGCGTTCACTGTTGTCTATGTTTACTGTTCTCTGTGTTCAGTGTTCCCTGCGTTCTCTGTCCTCTGTGTTCACAGGTCTCTGTGTTCAGTGTTGTCTGTGTTCACTGTTCTCTGTGTTCACTCTTCTCTGTCTTCTCTGTTTTCAGTGTTCTCTATGTTCACTGTTTTCTGTGGTCACTGTTTTCTGTGTTCACTGTTCTCTGTGTTCACTATTCTCTGTGTTCACTGTTTTCTGTGTTCACTGTTCTCTGAGTTCACTGTTCTCTGTGTTCACAGTTCTCTGTGTTCAGTGTTCTCTGTTTTCAGTGTTCTCTGTGATCACATTTTTTCTGTGTTCACTGTTTTCTGTGTTCACTGTTCTCTTTGTTCAGTGTTGTTTGTGTTCACTGTTCTCTGTGTTCAGTGTTCTCTGTTTTCAGTGTTCTCGGTGTTCACTGTTTTTTGTGTTCACTGTTTTCTGTGTTCACTGTTCTCTGTGTTCACTGTTCTCTGTGTTCACTCTTCTCTGTGTTCTCTGTTTTCAGTGTTCTCTATGTTCACTGTTTTCTGTGGTCACTGATTTCTGTGTTCACTGTCCTCTGTGTTCACTATTCTCTGTGTTCACTGTTTTCTGTGTTCAGTGTTCTCTGAGTTCACTGTTCTCTGTGTTCACTGTTCTCTGTGTTCAGTGTTCTCTGTTTTCAGTGTTCTCTGTGTTCACTCTGCTCTGTGTTCTATGTTTTCAGTGTTCTCTACATTCACTGTTTTCTGTGGTCACTGTTTTCTGTGTTCACTGTTCTCGGTGTTCACTATTCTCTGTGTTCACTGTTTTCTGTGTTCAGTGTTCTCTGGGTTCACTGTTCTCTGTGTTCACTGTTCTCTGTGTTCACTGTTCTCTGTTTTCAGTGTTCTCTGGGTCACTGTTCTCAGTGTTCACTGTTTTCTGTGTTCACTGTTCTCTTCTTCACTGTTCTCTGTGTTCACTGTTCTCTGTGTTCAGTGTTCTCTGTTTTCAGTGTTCTCTGTGTTCACATTTTTTCTGTGTTCACTGTTATCTGTGTTCACTGTTCTCTTTGTTCAGTGTTGTTTGTGTTCAGTGATCTCTGTGTTCACTGTTCTCAGTGCTCACTTTGTGTTCACTTTCTCTGTGTTCACTGTACTCAGTGTTCACTTTGTGTTCACTCTGTGTTCAGTGTTCTCTGGGTTCACTGTTCTCTGTGTTCACTTTTCTCTGTGTTCAGTGTTCTCTGTTTTCAGTGATCTTTTTGTTCACTGTTCTCTGTGTTCACTGTTCTCTGTGTTCACTGTTCTCAGCGTTCACTGTTGTCTGTGTTTACTGTTATCTGTGTTCAGTGTTCCCTGCGTTCTCTGTCCTCTGTGTTCACAGGTCTCTGTGTTCAGTGTTGTCTGTCTTCAGTGTTCTCTGTGTTCACTCTGCTCTGTGTTCTATGTTTTCAGTGTTCTCTATATTCACTGTTTTCTGTGGTCACTGTTTTCTGTGTTCACTGTTCTCTGTGTTCACTATTCTCTGTGTTCACTGTTTTCTGTGTTCAGTGTTCTCTGAGTTCACTGTTCTCTGTGTTCACTGTTCTCTGTGTTCACTGTTCTCTGTTTTCAGTGTTCTCTGGGTCACTGTTCTCAGTGTTCACTGTTTTCTGTGTTCACTGTTCTCTTCTTCACTGTTCTCTGTGTTCACTGTTCTCTGTGTTCAGTGTTTTCTGTTTTTAGTGTTCTCTGTGTTCACATTTTTTCTGTGTTCACTGTTATCTGTGTTCACTGTTCTCTTTGTTCAGTGTTGTTTGTGTTCAGTGATCTCTGTGTTCACTGTTCTCAGTGCTCACTTTGTGTTCACTTTCTCTGTGTTCACTGTACTCAGTGTTCACTTTGTGTTCACTCTGTGTTCAGTGTTCTCTGGGTTCACTGTTCTCTGTGTTCACTTTTCTCTGTGTTCAGTGTTCTCTGTTTTCAGTGTTCTTTTTGTTCACTGTTCTCTGTGTTCACTGTTCTCTGTGTTCTCTGTTCTCAGCGTACACTGTTGTCTGTGTTTACTGTTATCTGTGTTCAGTGTTCCCTGCGTTCTCTGTCCTCTGTGTTCACAGGTCTCTGTGTTCAGTGTTGTCTGTCTTCAGTGTTCTCTGTGTTCACTCTGCTCTGTGTTCTATGTTTTCAGTGTTCTCTATATTCACTGTTTTCTGTGGTCACTGTTTTCTGTGTTCACTGTTCTCTGTGTTCACTATTCTCTGTGTTCACTGTTTTCTGTGTTCAGTGTTCTCTGAGTTCACTGTTCTCTGTGTTCACTGTTCTCTGTGTTCACTGTTCTCTGTGTTCAGTGTTCTCTGTTTTCAGTGTTCTCTGTGATCACATTTTTTCTGTGTTCACTGTTTTCTGTGTTCACTGTTCTCTTTGTTCAGTGTTGTTTGTGTTCACTGTTCTCTTTGTTCGCTGTTCTCTGTGTTCAGTGTTCTCTGAGTCCACTGTTCTTTGTGTTCACTGTTCTCTGTGTTCAGTGTTCTCTGTTTTCAGTGTTCCCTGTGTTCTCTGTGTTCACTGTTCTCTGTGTTCAGTATTTTCGGTGTTCACTGCTCTGTGTGTTCACTGTTCTCTCTGTTCTGTGTTCTCTGTTTTCACTGTTCTCTGTGTTCACTGTTCTCTGTGTTCACTGTTCTCAGCGTTCACTGTTGTCTGTGTTCAGTGTTCTCTGTGTTCACTCTTCCCTGTGTTCTCTGTTTCCAGTGTTCTCTATGTTCACTGTTTTTTGTGTTCAATGTTTTCTGTGTTCACTGTTCTCTGTGTTCACTCTTCTCTGTGTTCACTCTTCTCTGTGTTCTCTGTTTTCAGTGTTCTCTGTGTTCACTGTTTTCTGTGTTCACTGTTCTCTGTGTTCAGTGTTCTCTGTTTTCAGTGTTCTCTGTGTTCACATTTTTTCTGTGTTCACTGTTTTCTGTGTTCACTGTTCTCTTTGTTCAGTGATGTTTGTGTTCACTGATCTCTGTGTTCACTGTTCTCTGTGTTCACTTTGTGTTCACTTTCTCTGTGTTCAATGTACTCAGTGTTCACTTTGTGTTCACTCTGTGTTCAGTGTTCTCTGAGTTCACTGTTCTCTGTGTTCACTTTTCTCTGTGTTCAGTGTTCTCTGTTTTCTGTGTTCTTTGTGTTCACTGTTCTGTGTTCACTGTTCTCTGTGTTCACTTTTCTCTGTGTTCAGTGTTCTCTGTTTTCTGTGTTCTTTGTGTTCACTGTTCTCTGTGTTCACTGTTCTCTGTGTTCACTGTTCTCAGCGTTCACTGTTGTCTATGTTTACTGTTCTCTGTGTTCAGTGTTCCCTGCGTTCTCTGTCCTCTGTGTTCACAGGTCTCTGTGTTCAGTGTTGTCTGTGTTCACTGTTCTCTGTGTTCACTCTTCTCTGTCTTCTCTGTTTTCAGAGTTCTCTATGTTCACTGTTTTCTGTGGTCACTGTTTTCTGTGTTCACTGTTCTCTGTGTTCACTATTCTCTGTGTTCACTGTTTTCTGTGTTCACTGTTCTCTGAGTTCACTGTTCTCTGTGTTCACAGTTCTCTGTGTTCAGTGTTCTCTGTTTTCAGTGTTCTCTGTGATCACATTTTTTCTGTGTTCACTGTTTTCTGTGTTCACTGTTCTCTTTGTTCAGTGTTGTTTGTGTTCACTGTTCTCTGTGTTCAGTGTTCTCTGTTTTCAGTGTTCTCGGTGTTCACTGTTTTTTGTGTTCACTGTTTTCTGTGTTCACTGTTCTCTGTGTTCACTGTTCTCTGTGTTCACTCTTCTCTGTGTTCTCTGTTTTCAGTGTTCTCTATGTTCACTGTTTTCTGTGGTCACTGATTTCTGTGTTCACTGTCCTCTGTGTTCACTATTCTCTGTGTTCACTGTTTTCTGTGTTCAGTGTTCTCTGAGTTCACTGTTCTCTGTGTTCACTGTTCTCTGTGTTCAGTGTTCTCTGTTTTCAGTGTTCTCTGTGTTCACTCTGCTCTGTGTTCTATGTTTTCAGTGTTCTCTACATTCACTGTTTTCTGTGGTCACTGTTTTCTGTGTTCACTGTTCTCGGTGTTCACTATTCTCTGTGTTCACTGTTTTCTGTGTTCAGTGTTCTCTGAGTTCACTGTTCTCTGTGTTCACTGTTCTCTGTGTTCACTGTTCTCTGTTTTCAGTGTTCTCTGGGTCACTGTTCTCAGTGTTCACTGTTTTCTGTGTTCACTGTTCTCTTCTTCACTGTTCTCTGTGTTCACTGTTCTCTGTGTTCAGTGTTCTCTGTTTTCAGTGTTCTCTGTGTTCACATTTTTTCTGTGTTCACTGTTATCTGTGTTCACTGTTCTCTTTGTTCAGTGTTGTTTGTGTTCAGTGATCTCTGTGTTCACTGTTCTCAGTGCTCACTTTGTGTTCACTTTCTCTGTGTTCACTGTACTCAGTGTTCACTTTGTGTTCACTCTGTGTTCAGTGTTCTCTGGGTTCACTGTTCTCTGTGTTCACTTTTCTCTGTGTTCAGTGTTCTCTGTTTTCAGTGATCTTTTTGTTCACTGTTCTCTGTGTTCACTGTTCTCTGTGTTCACTGTTCTCAGCGTTCACTGTTGTCTGTGTTTACTGTTATCTGTGTTCAGTGTTCCCTGCGTTCTCTGTCCTCTGTGTTCACAGGTCTCTGTGTTCAGTGTTGTCTGTCTTCAGTGTTCTCTGTGTTCACTCTGCTCTGTGTTCTATGTTTTCAGTGTTCTCTATATTCACTGTTTTCTGTGGTCACTGTTTTCTGTGTTCACTGTTCTCTGTGTTCACTATTCTCTGTGTTCACTGTTTTCTGTGTTCAGTGTTCTCTGAGTTCACTGTTCTCTGTGTTCACTGTTTTCTGTGTTCACTGTTCTCTTCTTCACTGTTCTCTGTGTTCACTGTTCTCTGTGTTCAGTGTTCTCTGTTTTTAGTGTTCTCTGTGTTCACATTTTTTCTGTGTTCACTGTTATCTGTGTTCACTGTTCTCTTTGTTCAGTGTTGTTTGTGTTCAGTGTTCTATGTGTTCACTGTTCTCAGTGCTCACTTTGTGTTCACTTTCTCTGTGTTCACTGTACTCAGTGTTCACTTTGTGTTCACTCTGTGTTCAGTGTTCTCTGGGTTCACTGTTCTCTGTGTTCACTTTTCTCTGTGTTCAGTGTTCTCTGTTTTCAGTGTTCTTTTTGTTCACTGTTCTCTGTGTTCACTGTTCTCTGTGTTCTCTGTTCTCAGCGTACACTGTTGTCTGTGTTTACTGTTATCTGTGTTCAGTGTTCCCTGCGTTCTCTGTCCTCTGTGTTCACAGGTCTCTGTGTTCAGTGTTGTCTGTCTTCAGTGTTCTCTGTGTTCACTCTGCTCTGTGTTCTATGTTTTCAGTGTTCTCTATATTCACTGTTTTCTGTGGTCACTGTTTTCTGTGTTCACTGTTTTCAGTGTTCACTGTTCTCTGTGTTCACTATTCTCTGTGTTCACTGTTTTCTGTGTTCAGTGTTCTCTGAGTTCACTGTTCTCTGTGTTCACTGTTCTCTGTGTTCACTGTTCTCTGTGTTCAGTGTTCTCTGTTTTCAGTGTTCTCTGTGATCACATTTTTTCTGTGTTCACTGTTTTCTGTGTTCACTGTTCTCTTTGTTCAGTGTTGTTTGTGTTCACTGTTCTCTTTGTTCGCTGTTCTCTGTGTTCAGTGTTCTCTGAGTCCACTGTTCTTTGTGTTCACTGTTCTCTGTGTTCAGTGTTCTCTGTTTTCAGTGTTCCCTGTGTTCTCTGTGTTCACTGTTCTCTGTGTTCAGTATTTTCGGTGTTCACTGTTCTGTGTGTTCACTGTTCTCTGTGTTCTGTGTTCTCTGTTTTCAGTGTTTTCTGTGTTCACTGCTTTCTGTGTTCACTGTTCTCTGTGTTCACTATTCTCTGTGTTCACTGTTTTCTGTATTCACTGTTCTCTGTGTTCACTGTTCTCTCTGTTCACTGTTTCAGTGTTTTCTCTGTGTACAGTATTATCTGTGTTCACTGGTCTCAGTGTTCACTCTCTGTTACTTTCTCTGTGTTCACTGTACTCAGTGTTCACTCTGTGTTCACCGTCCTTTTTTTACTCTGTGTTCAGTGTTCTCTGTGTTCACTGTTCTCTGTTTTCAGTGTTCTCTGGGTCACTGTTCTCAGTGTTCACTGTTTTCTGTGTTCACTGTTCTCTTCTTCACTATTCTCTGTGTTCACTGTTTTCTGTGTTCACTGTTCTCTGTGTTCAGTGTTCTCTGTTTTCAGTGTTCGCTGTGTTCACTGTTTTTTGTGTTCACTGTTCAATGTGTTCACTATTCTCTGTATTCACTGTTCTCATGGTTCACTGTTCTCTCTGTTCAGTGCTCCCTGTGTTCTCCGTTCTCTGTGTTCACTGTTCTCTGTGTTCACTGTTCTCTGTGTTCAATGTTCTCTGTGTTCAGTGTTCTCTAGAACATAGAAGATAGAACAATACAGCACAGAACAGGCCCTTCGGCCCACGATGTTGTGCCGAACTTCTAACCTAGATTAAGTACCCATCCATGTACCTATCCAAATGCCGCTTAAAGGTCGCCAATGATTCTGACTCTACCACTCCCACGGGCAGCGCATTCCATGCCCCCACCACTCTCTGGGTAAAGAACCCACCCCTGACATCTCCCCTATACCTTCCACCCTTCACCTTAAATTTATGTCCCCTTGTAACACTCTGTTGTACCCGGGGTAAAGGTTTCTGACTGTCTACTCTATCTATTCCTCTGATCATCTTATAAACCTCTATCAAGTCACCCCTCATCCTTCGCCGTTCCAACGAGAAAAGGCCGAGAACTCTCAACCTATCCTCGTACGACTTCCTCTCCATTCCAGGCAACATCCTGGTAAATCTTCTCTGCACCCTCTCCAAAGCTTCCACATCTTTCCTAAAGTGAGGCGACCAGAACTGCACACAGTACTCCAACTGTGGCCTAACCAAAGTCCTGTACAGCTGCAACATCACTTCACGACTCTTGAATTCAATCCCTCTGCTAATGAACGATAATACTCCATAGGCCTTCTTACAAACTCTATCCACCTGAGTGGCAACCTTCAAAGATCTATGTACATAGACCCCAAGATCCCTCTGTTCCTCCACCTGACTAAGAACCCTACCATTAACCCTGTATTCCGCATTCTTATTTGTTCTTCCAAAATGGACAACCTCACACTTGGCAGGGTTGAACTCCATCTGCCACTCCTCAGCCCAGCTCTGCATCATATCTAAGTCCCTCTGCAGCCGACAACAGCCCTCCTCACTGTCCACAACTCCACCTATCTTCGTATCATCTGCAAATTTACTGACCCACCCTTCGACTCCCTCATCTAAGTCATTAATAAAAATTACAAACAGCAGAGGACCCAGAACTGATCCCTGCGGAACTCCACTTGTAACTGGGCTCCAGGCTGAATATTTACCATCTACCACCACTCTCTGCCTTCGACCGGTTAGCCAGTTTTCTATCCAATTGGCCAAATTTCCCTCTATCCCATGCCTCCTGACTTTCCGCATAAGCCTACCATGGGGAATCTTATCAAATGCCTAACTAAAATCCATGTACACTACATCCACTGCTCTTCCCTCATCCACATGCTTGGTCACCTCCTCGAAGAATTCAATAAGACTTGTAAGGCAAGACCTACCCTTCACAAATCCGTGCTGGCTGTCCCTAATCAAGCAGTGTCTTTCCAGATACTCATAAATCCTATCCCTCAGTACCCTTTCCATTACTTTGCCTACCACAGAAGTAAGACTAACAGGCCTGTAATTCCCGGGGTTATCCCTATTCCCTTTTTTGAACAGGGGCACAACATTCGCTACTCTCCAGTCCCCTGGTACCACCCCCGTTGCCAGTGAAGACGAGAAGATCATTGCCAACGGTACTGCAATTTCCTCTCTTGCTTCCCACATAATCCTAGGATATATCCCGTCAGGCCCGGGGGACTTGTCTATCCTCAAGTTGTTCAAAATGTCCAACACATCTTCCTTCCTAACAGGTATCTCTTCTAGCTTACCAGTCCATTTCACACTCTCCTCTTCTACAATACGGTCCCTCTCGTTCGTAAATACTGAAGAGAAGTACTTGTTCAAGACCTCTCCTATCTCTTCCGACTCAATACACAGTCTCCCACTACTGTCCTTGATCGGACCTACCCTCGTTCTCGTCATTCTCAGGTTTCTCACATACGCATAAAATGCCTTGGGGTTATCCTTGATCCTATCCGCCAACGATTTTTCATGCCCTCTCTTAGCTCTCCTAATCCCTTTCTTCAGGTCCCTTCTGGCTATCCTGTATCCCTCCACTGCTCTGTCTGAATCCTGTTTCCTCAACCTTATGTAAGCCTCCTTCTTCCTCTTTACCAGACATTCAACCTCTCTCGTCAACCAAGGCTCCCTCACACGACCATTTCTTTCCTGCCTGATAGGTACATACATATCATGGACACGTCGTATCTGCTCTTTGATAAAGTTCCACATTTCCACCACATCCTTCCCTGACAGCCTATGCTCCCAACGTATGCTCCTCTGTGTTCTATGTTCTCTGTGTTCACTGTTCTTTGTGTTCAGTATTCTCTGTGTTCACTGTTCTGTGTGTTCACTGTTCTCTGTGTTCTGTGTTCTCTGTTTTCAGTGTTTTCTGTGTTCACTGCTTTCTGTGTTCACTGTTCTCTGTGTTCACTATTCTCTGTGTTCACTCTTTTCTGTATTCACTGTTCTCTGCGTTCACTGTTCTCAGTGTTTACTCTGTGTACAGTGTTCTCTGTGTTCACTGGTCTCAGTGTACACTCTCTGTTCACTTATTCTGTGTTCACTGTACTCAGTGTTCACTCTGAGTTCACCGTCCTTTTTCAACTCTGTGTTCAGCGTTCTCTGTGTTCACTGTTCTCTGTTTTCAGTGTTCTCTGGGTCACTGTTCTCAGTGTTCACTGTTTTCTGCGTTCACTGTTCTCTTGTTCACTATTCTCTGTGTTCACTGTTTTCTGTGTTCACTCTTCTCTGTGTTCAGTGTTCTCTGTTTTCAGTGTTCTCTGTGTTCACTGTTTTTTGTGTTCACTGTTCTCTGTGTTCACTATTCTCTGTATTCACTGTTCTCATGGTTCACTGTTCTCTCTATTCACTTTTCTCTCAGTTTAGTGCTTCCTGTGTTCTCCTTTCTCTGTGATCACTGTTCTCTGTGTTCACTGTTCTCTGTATTCACTGTTCTCAGCGTTCGCTGTTGTCTGTGTTCACTGTTCTCTGTGTTCAGTGTTCCCTGTGTTCTCGGTTCTCTGTGTTCCCAGGTCTCTGTGTTCAGTGTTGTCTGTGTTCACTCTTCTCTGTGTTCTCTGTTTTCAGTGTTCTCTATGTTCACTGTTTTTTGTGTTCACTGTTTTCTGTGTTCACTGTTCTCTGTGTTCACTGTTCTCTGTGTTCACTCTTCTCTGTGTTCTCTGTTTTCAGTGTTCTCTATGTTCACTGTTTTCTGTGGTCACTGTTATCTGTGTTCACTGTTCTCTTTGTTCAGTGTTGTTTGTGTTCAGTGATCTCTGTGTTCACTGTTCTCAGTGCTCACTTTGTGTTCACTTTCTATGTCTTCACTGTACTCAGTGTTCACTTTGTGTTCACTCTGTGTTCAGTGTTCTCTGGGTTCACTGTTCTCTGTGTTCACTTTTCTCTGTGTTCAGTGTTCTCTGTTTTCAGTGTTCTTTTTGTTCACTGTTCTCTGTGTTCACTGTTCTCTGTGTTCACTGTTCTCAGCGTACACTGTTGTCTGTGTTTACTGTTATCTGTGTTCAGTGTTCCCTGCGTTCTCTGTCCTCTGTGTTCACAGGTCTCTGTGTTCAGTGTTGTCTGTCTTCAGTGTTCTCTGTGTTCACTCTGCTCTGTGTTCTATGTTTTCAGTGTTCTCTATATTCACTGTTTTCTGTGGTCACTGTTTTCTGTGTTCACTGTTCTCTGTGTTCACTATTCTCTGTGTTCACTGTTTTCTGTGTTCAGTGTTCTCTGAGTTCACTGTTCTCTGTGTTCACTGTTCTCTGTGTTCACTGTTCTCTGTGTTCAGTGTTCTCTGTTTTCAGTGTTCTCTGTGATCACATTTTTTCTGTGTTCACTGTTTTCTGTGTTCACTGTTCTCTTTGTTCAGTGTTGTTTGTGTTCACTGTTCTCTTTGTTCGCTGTTCTCTGTGTTCAGTGTTCTCTGAGTCCACTGTTCTTTGTGTTCACTGTTCTCTGTGTTCAGTGTTCTCTGTTTTCAGTGTTCCCTGTGTTCTCTGTGTTCACTGTTCTCTGTGTTCAGTATTTTCGGTGTTCACTGTTCTGTGTGTTCACTGTTCTCTGTGTTCTGTGTTCTCTGTTTTCAGTGTTTTCTGTGTTCACTGCTTTCTGTGTTCACTGTTCTCTGTGTTCACTATTCTCTGTGTTCACTGTTTTCTGTATTCACTGTTCTCTGTGTTCACTGTTCTCTCTGTTCACTGTTTCAGTGTTTTCTCTGTGTACAGTATTCTCTGTGTTCACTGGTCTCAGTGTTCACTCTCTGTTACTTTCTCTGTGTTCACTGTACTCAGTGTTCACTCTGTGTTCACCGTCCTTTTTTTACTCTGTGTTCAGTGTTCTCTGTGTTCACTGTTCTCTGTTTTCAGTGTTCTCTGGGTCACTGTTCTCAGTGTTCACTGTTTTCTGTGTTCACTGTTCTCTTCTTCACTATTCTCTGTGTTCACTGTTTTCTGTGTTCACTGTTCTCTGTGTTCAGTGTTCTCTGTTTTCAGTGTTCGCTGTGTTCACTGTTTTTTGTGTTCACTGTTCAATGTGTTCACTATTCTCTGTATTCACTGTTCTCATGGTTCACTGTTCTCTCTGTTCAGTGCTCCCTGTGTTCTCCGTTCTCTGTGTTCACTGTTCTCTGTGTTCACTGTTCTCTGTGTTCAATGTTCTCTGTGTTCAGTGTTCTCTAGAACATAGAATATAGAACAATACAGCACAGAACAGGCCCTTCGGCCCACGATGTTGTGTCGAACTTCTAACCTAGATTAAGTACCCATCCATGTACCTATCCAAATGCCGCTTAAAGGTCGCCAATGATTCTGACTCTACCACTCCCACGGGCAGCGCATTCCATGCCCCCACCACCCTCTGGGTAAAGAACCCACCCCTGACATCTCCCCTATACCTTCCACCCTTCACCTTAAATTTATGTCCCCTTGTAACACTCTGTTGTACCCGGGGAAAAGGTTTCTGACTGTCTACTCTATCTATTCCTCTGATCATCTTATAAACCTCTATCAAGTCACCCCTCATCCTTCGCCGTTCCAACGAGAAAAGGCCGAGAACTCTCAACCTATCCTCGTACGACTTCCTCTCCATTCCAGGCAACATCCTGGTAAATCTTCTCTGCACCCTCTCCAAAGCTTCCACATCTTTCCTAAAGTGAGGCGACCAGAACTGCACACAGTACTCCAACTGTGGCCTAACCAAAGTCCTGTACAGCTGCAACATCACTTCACGACTCTTGAATTCAATCCCTCTGCTAATGAACGATAATACTCCATAGGCCTTCTTACAAACTCTATCCACCTGAGTGGCAACCTTCAAAGATCTATGTACATAGACCCCAAGATCCCTCTGTTCCTCCACCTGACTAAGAACCCTACCATTAACCCTGTATTCCGCATTCTTATTTGTTCTTCCAAAATGGACAACCTCACACTTGGCAGGGTTGAACTCCATCTGCCACTCCTCAGCCCAGCTCTGCATCATATCTAAGTCCATCTGCAGCCGACAACAGCCCTCCTCACTGTCCACAACTCCACCTATCTTCGTATCATCTGCAAATTTACTGACCCACCCTTCGACTCCCTCATCTAAGTCATTAATAAAAATTACAAACAGCAGAGGACCCAGAACTGATCCCTGCGGAACTCCACTTGTAACTGGGCTCCAGGCTGAATATTTACCATTATACCACCACTCTCTGCCTTCGACCGGTTAGCCAGTTTTCTATCCAATTGGCCAAATTTCCCTCTATCCCATGCCTCCTGACTTTCCGCATAAGCCTACCATGGGGAACCTTATCAAATGCCTAACTAAAATTCATGTACACTACATCCACTGCTCTTCCCTCATCCACATGCTTGGTCACCTCCTCGAAGAATTCAATAAGACTTGTAAGGCAAGACCTACCCTTCACAAATCCGTGCTGGCTGTCCCTAATCAAGCAGTGTCTTTCCAGATACTCATAAATCCTATCCCTCAGTACCCTTTCCATTACTTTGCCTACCACAGAAGTAAGACTAACAGGCCTGTAATTCCCGGGGTTATCCCTATTCCCTTTTTTGAACAGGGGCACAACATTCGCTACTCTCCAGTCCCCTGGTACCACCCCCGTTGCCAGTGAAGACGAGAAGATCATTGCCAACGGTACTGCAATTTCCTCTCTTGCTTCCCACATAATCCTAGGATATATCCCGTCAGGCCCGGGGGACTTGTCTATCCTCAAGTTGTTCAAAATGTCCAACACATCTTCCTTCCTAACAGGTATCTCTTCTAGCTTACCAGTCCATTTCACACTCTCCTCTTCTACAATACGGTCCCTCTCGTTCGTAAATACTGAAGAGAAGTACTTGTTCAAGACCTCTCCTATCTCTTCCGACTCAATACACAGTCTCCCACTACTGTCCTTGATCGGACCTACCCTCGTTCTCGTCATTCTCAGGTTTCTCACATACGCATAAAATGCCTTGGGGTTATCCTTGATCCTATCCGCCAACGATTTTTCATGCCCTCTCTTAGCTCTCCTAATCCCTTTCTTCAGGTCCCTTCTGGCTATCCTGTATCCCTCCACTGCTCTGTCTGAATCCTGTTTCCTCAACCTTATGTAAGCCTCCTTCTTCCTCTTTACCAGACATTCAACCTCTCTCGTCAACCAAGGCTCCCTCACACGACCATTTCTTTCCTGCCTGATAGGTACATACATATCATGGACACGTCGTATCTGCTCTTTGATAAAGTTCCACATTTCCACCACATCCTTCCCTGACAGCCTATGCTCCCAACGTATGCTCCTCTGTGTTCTATGTTCTCTGTGTTCACTGTTCTTTGTGTTCAGTATTCTCTGTGTTCACTGTTCTGTGTGTTCACTGTTCTCTGTGTTCTGTGTTCTCTGTTTTCAGTGTTTTCTGTGTTCACTGCTTTCTGTGTTCACTGTTCTCTGTGTTCACTATTCTCTGTGTTCACTCTTTTCTGTATTCACTGTTCTCTGCGTTCACTGTTCTCAGTGTTTACTCTGTGTACAGTGTTCTCTGTGTTCACTGGTCTCAGTGTACACTCTCTGTTCACTTATTCTGTGTTCACTGTACTCAGTGTTCACTCTGAGTTCACCGTCCTTTTTCAACTCTGTGTTCAGCGTTCTCTGTGTTCACTGTTCTCTGTTTTCAGTGTTCTCTGGGTCACTGTTCTCAGTGTTCACTGTTTTCTGCGTTCACTGTTCTCTTGTTCACTATTCTCTGTGTTCACTGTTTTCTGTGTTCACTCTTCTCTGTGTTCAGTGTTCTCTGTTTTCAGTGTTCTCTGTGTTCACTGTTTTTTGTGTTCACTGTTCTCTGTGTTCACTATTCTCTGTATTCACTGTTCTCATGGTTCACTGTTCTCTCTATTCACTTTTCTCTCAGTTTAGTGCTTCCTGTGTTCTCCTTTCTCTGTGATCACTGTTCTCTGTGTTCACTGTTCTCTGTGTTCACTGTTCTCAGCGTTCACTGTTGTCTGTGTTCACTGTTCTCTGTGTTCAGTGTTCCCTGTGTTCTCGGTTCTCTGTGTTCCCAGGTCTCTGTGTTCAGTGTTGTCTGTGTTCACTCTTCTCTGTGTTCTCTGTTTTCAGTGTTCTCTATGTTCACTGTTTTTTGTGTTCACTGTTTTCTGTGTTCACTGTTCTCTGTGTTCACTGTTCTCTGTGTTCACTCTTCTCTGTGTTCTCTGTTTTCAGTGTTCTCTATGTTCACTGTTTTCTGTGGTCACTGTTATCTGTGTTCACTGTTCTCTTTGTTCAGTGTTGTTTGTGTTCAGTGATCTCTGTGTTCACTGTTCTCAGTGCTCACTTTGTGTTCACTTTCTCTGTGTTCACTGTACTCAGTGTTCACTTTGTGTTCACTCTGTGTTCAGTGCTCTCTGGGTTCACTGTTCTCTGTGTTCACTTTTCTCTGTGTTCAGTGTTCTCTGTTTTCAGTGTTCTTTTTGTTCACTGTTCTCTGTGTTCACTGTTCTCTGTGTTCACTGTTCTCAGCGTACACTGTTGTCTGTGTTTACTGTTATCTGTGTTCAGTGTTCCCTGCGTTCTCTGTCCTCTGTGTTCACAGGTCTCTGTGTTCAGTGTTGTCTGTCTTCAGTGTTCTCTGTGTTCACTCTGCTCTGTGTTCTATGTTTTCAGTGTTCTCTATATTCACTGTTTTCTGTGGTCACTGTTTTCTGTGTTCACTGTTCTCTGTGTTCACTATTCTCTGTGTTCACTGTTTTCTGTGTTCAGTGTTATCTGAGTTCACTGTTCTCTGTGTTCACTGTTCTCTGTGTTCACTGTTCTCTGTGTTCAGTGTTCTCTGTTTTCAGTGTTCTCTGTGATCACATTTTTTCTGTGTTCACTGTTTTCTGTGTTCACTGTTCTCTTTGTTCAGTGTTGTTTGTGTTCACTGTTCTCTTTGTTCGCTGTTCTCTGTGTTCAGTGTTCTCTGAGTCCACTGTTCTTTGTGTTCACTGTTCTCTGTGTTCAGTGTTCTCTGTTTTCAGTGTTCCCTGTGTTCTCTGTGTTCACTGTTCTCTGTGTTCAGTATTTTCGGTGTTCACTGTTCTGTGTGTTCACTGTTCTCTGTGTTCTGTGTTCTCTGTTTTCAGTGTTTTCTGTGTTCACTGCTTTCTGTGTTCACTGTTCTCTGTGTTCACTATTCTCTGTGTTCACTGTTTTCTGTATTCACTGTTCTCTGTGTTCACTGTTCTCTCTGTTCACTGTTTCAGTGTTTTCTCTGTGTACAGTATTCTCTGTGTTCACTGGTCTCAGTGTTCACTCTCTGTTACTTTCTCTGTGTTCACTGTACTCAGTGTTCACTCTGTGTTCACCGTCCTTTTTTTACTCTGTGTTCAGTGTTCTCTGTGTTCACTGTTCTCTGTTTTCAGTGTTCTCTGGGTCACTGTTCTCAGTGTTCACTGTTTTCTGTGTTCACTGTTCTCTTCTTCACTATTCTCTGTGTTCACTGTTTTCTGTGTTCACTGTTCTCTGTGTTCAGTGTTCTCTGTTTTCAGTGTTCGCTGTGTTCACTGTTTTTTGTGTTCACTGTTCAATGTGTTCACTATTCTCTGTATTCACTGTTCTCATGGTTCACTGTTCTCTCTGTTCAGTGCTCCCTGTGTTCTCCGTTCTCTGTGTTCACTGTTCTCTGTGTTCACTGTTCTCTGTGTTCAATGTTCTCTGTGTTCAGTGTTCTCTAGAACATAGAATATAGAACAATACAGCACAGAACAGGCCCTTCGGCCCACGATGTTGTGCCGAACTTCTAACCTAGATTAAGTACCCATCCATGTACCTATCCAAATGCCGCTTAAAGGTCGCCAATGATTCTGACTCTACCACTCCCACGGGCAGCGCATTCCATGCCCCCACCACCCTCTGGGTAAAGAACCCACCCCTGACATCTCCCCTATACCTTCCACCCTTCACCTTAAATTTATGTCCCCTTGTAACACTCTGTTGTACCCGGGGAAAAGGTTTCTGACTGTCTACTCTATCTATTCCTCTGATCATCTTATAAACCTCTATCAAGTCACCCCTCATCCTTCGCCGTTCCAACGAGAAAAGGCCGAGAACTCTCAACCTATCCTCGTACGACTTCCTCTCCATTCCAGGCAACATCCTGGTAAATCTTCTCTGCACCCTCTCCAAAGCTTCCACATCTTTCCTAAAGTGAGGCGACCAGAACTGCACACAGTACTCCAACTGTGGCCTAACCAAAGTCCTGTACAGCTGCAACATCACTTCACGACTCTTGAATTCAATCCCTCTGCTAATGAACGATAATACTCCATAGGCCTTCTTACAAACTCTATCCACCTGAGTGGCAACCTTCAAAGATCTATGTACATCGACCCCAAGATCCCTCTGTTCCTCCACCTGACTAAGAACCCTACCATTAACCCTGTATTCCGCATTCTTATTTGTTCTTCCAAAATGGACAACCTCACACTTGGCAGGGTTGAACTCCATCTGCCACTCCTCAGCCCAGCTCTGCATCATATCTAAGTCCCTCTGCAGCCGACAACAGCCCTCCTCACTGTCCACAACTCCACCTATCTTCGTATCATCTGCAAATTTACTGACCCACCCTTCGACTCCCTCATCTAAGTCATTAATAAAAATTACAAACAGCAGAGGACCCAGAACTGATCCCTGCGGAACTCCACTTGTAACTGGGCTCCAGGCTGAATATTTACCATCTACCACCACTCTCTGCCTTCGACCGGTTAGCCAGTTTTCTATCCAATTGGCCAAATTTCCCTCTATCCCATGCCTCCTGACTTTCCGCATAAGCCTACCATGGGGAACCTTATCAAATGCCTTACTAAAATCCATGTACACTACATCCACTGCTCTTCCCTCATCCACATGCTTGGTCACCTCCTCGAAGAATTCAATAAGACTTGTAAGGCAAGACCTACCCTTCACAAATCCGTGCTGGCTGTCCCTAATCAAGCAGTGTCTTTCCAGATACTCATAAATCCTATCCCTCAGTACCCTTTCCATTACTTTGCCTACCACAGAAGTAAGACTAACAGGCCTGTAATTCCCGGGGTTATCCCTATTCCCTTTTTTGAACAGGGGCACAACATTCGCTACTCTCCAGTCCCCTGGTACCACCCCCGTTGCCAGTGAAGACGAGAAGATCATTGCCAACGGTACTGCAATTTCCTCTCTTGCTTCCCACATAATCCTAGGATATATCCCGTCAGGCCCGGGGGACTTGTCTATCCTCAAGTTGTTCAAAATATCCAACACATCTTCCTTCCTAACAGGTATCTCTTCTAGCTTACCAGTCCATTTCACACTCTCCTCTTCTACAATACGGTCCCTCTCGTTCGTAAATACTGAAGAGAAGTACTTGTTCAAGACCTCTCCTATCTCTTCCGACTCAATACACAGTCTCCCACTACTGTCCTTGATCGGACCTACCCTCGTTCTCGTCATTCTCAGGTTTCTCACATACGCATAAAATGCCTTGGGGTTATCCTTGATCCTATCCGCCAACGATTTTTCATGCCCTCTCTTAGCTCTCCTAATCCCTTTCTTCAGGTCCCTTCTGGTTATCCTGTATCCCTCCACTGCTCTGTCTGAATCCTGTTTCCTCAACCTTATGTAAGCCTCCTTCTTCCTCTTTACCAGACATTCAACCTCTCTCGTCAACCAAGGCTCCCTCACACGACCATTTCTTTCCTGCCTGATAGGTACATACATATCATGGACACGTCGTATCTGCTCTTTGAAAAAGTTCCACATTTCCACCACATCCTTCCCTGACAGCCTATGCTCCCAACGTATGCTCCTCTGTGTTCTATGTTCTCTGTGTTCACTGTTCTTTGTGTTCAGTATTCTCTGTGTTCACTGTTCTGTGTGTTCACTGTTCTCTGTGTTCTGTGTTCTCTGTTTTCAGTGTTTTCTGTGTTCACTGCTTTCTGTGTTCACTGTTCTCTGTGTTCACTATTCTCTGTGTTCACTCTTTTCTGTATTCACTGTTCTCTGCGTTCACTGTTCTCAGTGTTTACTCTGTGTACAGTGTTCTCTGTGTTCACTGGTCTCAGTGTACACTCTCTGTTCACTTATTCTGTGTTCACTGTACTCAGTGTTCACTCTGAGTTCACCGTCCTTTTTCAACTCTGTGTTCAGCGTTCTCTGTGTTCACTGTTCTCTGTTTTCAGTGTTCTCTGGGTCACTGTTCTCAGTGTTCACTGTTTTCTGTGTTCACTGTTCTCTTGTTCACTATTCTCTGTATTCACTGTTTTCTGTGTTCACTCTTCTCTGTGTTCAGTGTTCTCTGTTTTCAGTGTTCTCTGTGTTCACTGTTTTTTGTGTTCACTGTTCTCTGTGTTCACTATTCTCTGTATTCACTGTTCTCATGGTTCACTGTTCTCTCTATTCACTTTTCTCTCAGTTGAGTGCTTCCTGTGTTCTCCGTTCTCTGTGTTCACTGTTCTCTGTGTTCACTGTTCTCTGTGTTCACTGTTCTCAGCGTTCACTGTTGTCTGTGTTCACTGTTCTCTGTGTTCAGTGTTCCCTGTGTTCTCGGTTCTCTTTGTTCCCAGGTCTCTGTGTACAGTGTTCTCTGTGTTCACTGGTCTCAGTGTACACTCTCTGTTCACTTATTCTGTGTTCACTGTACTCAGTGTTCACTCTGAGTTCATTGTCGTTTTTCAACTCTGTGTTCAGCATTCTCTGTGTTCACTGTTCTCTGTTTTCAGTGTTCTCTGGGTCACTCTTCTCAGTGTTCACTGTTTTCTGTGTTCACTGTTCTCTTGTTCACTATTCTCTGTGCTCACTGTTTTCTGTGTTCACTCTTCTCTGTGTTCAGTGTTCTCTGTTTTCAGTGTTCTCTGTGTTCTCAGTGTACACTCTCTGTTCACTTATTCTGTGTTCACTGTACTCAGTGTTCACTCTGAGTTCACCGTCCTTTTTCAACTCTGTGTTCAGCGTTCTCTGTGTTCACTGTTCTCTGTTTTCAGTGTTCTCTGGGTCACTGTTCTCAGTGTTCACTGTTTTCTGTGTTCACTGTTCTCTTGTTCACTATTCTCTGTGTTCACTGTTTTCTGTGTTCACTCTTTTCTGTGTTCAGTTTTCTCTGTTTTCAGTGTTCTCTGTGTTCTCTGTTTTTTGTGTTCACTGTTCTCTGTGTTCACTATTCTCTGTATTCACTGTTCTCATGGTTCACTGTTCTCTCTATTCACTTTTCTCTCAGTTTAGTGCGCCTGTGTTCTCCGTTCTCTGTGTTCACTGTTCTCTGAGTTCACTGTTCTCTGTGTTCACTGTTGTCAGCGTTCACTGTTCTCTGTGTTCAGTGTTCCCTGTGTTCTCTGTTTTCAGTGTTCCCAGATCTCTGTGTTCAGTGTTGTCTGTGTTCACTCTTCTCTGTGTTCTCTGTTTTCAGTGTTCTCTATGTTCACTGTTTTTTGTGTTCACTGTTTTCTGTGTTCACTGTTCTCTGTGTTCACTCTTCTCTGTGTTCTCTGTTTTCAGTGTTCTCTATGTTCACTGTTTTCTGTGGTCACTGTTTTGTGTGTTCACTGTTTTCTGTGTTCACTATTCTCTGTGTTCACTGTTTTCTGTGTTCAGTGTTCTCTGAGTTCACTGTTCTCTGTGTTCACTGTTCTCTGTGTTCAGTGTTCTCTGTTTTCAGTGTTCTCTGTGTTCACATTTTTTCTGTGTCCACTGTTTTCTGTGTTCACTGTTCTCTTTGTTCAGTGATGTTTGTGTTCACTGATCTCTGTGTTCACTGTTCTCAGTGTTCACTTTGTGTTCACTTTCTCTGTGTTCACTGTACTCAGTGTTCACTTTGTGTTCACTCTGTGTTCAGTGTTCTCTGAGTTCACTGTTCTCTGTGTTCACTTTTCTCTGTGTTCAGTGTTCTCTGTTTTCAGTGTTGTCTGTGTTCACTGTTCTCTGTGTTCACTCTTCTCTGTGTTCTCTATTTTCAGTGTTCTCTATGTTCACTGTTTTCTGTGGTCACTGTTTTCTGTGTTCACTGTTCTCTGTGTTCACTATTCTCTGTGTTCACTGTTTCCTGTGACCAGTGTTCTCTGAGTTCACTGTTGTCTGTGTTCACTGTTCTCTGTGTTCAGTGTTTTCTGTTTTCAGTGTTCTCTGTGATCACATTTTTTCTCTGTTCACTGTTTTCTGTGTTCACTGTTCTCTTTGTTCAGTGTTGTTTGTATTCACTGTTCTCTTTGTTCGCTGTTCTCTGTGTTCAGTGTTCTCTGAGTCCACTGTTCTTTGTGTTCACTGTTCTCTGTGTTCAGTGTTCTCTGTTTTCAGTGTTCCCTGTGTTCTCTGTGTTCACTGTTCTCTGTGTTCAGTATTCTCTGTGTTCACTGTTCTGTGTGTTCACTGTTCTCTGTGTTCTGTATTCTCTGTTTTCAGTGTTTTCTGTGTTCACTGCTTTCTGTGTTCACTGTTCTCTGTGTTCACTATTCTCTGTGTTCACTGTTTTCTGTATTCACTGTTCTCTGTGCTCACTGTTCTCTCTGTTCACTTTTTCAGTGTTTTCTCTGTGTACAGTATTCTCTGTGTTCACTGGTCTCAGTGTTCACTCTCTGTTACTTTCTCTGTGTTCACTGTACTCCGTGTTCACTTGTGTTCACCGTCCTTTTTTTACTGTGTGTTCAGTGTTCTCTGTGTTCAATGTTCTCTGTTTTCAGTCTTCTCTGGGTCACTGTTCTCAGTGTTCACTGTTTTCTGTGTTCACTGTTCTCTTCTTCACTATTCTCTATGTTCACTGTTTTCTGTGTTCACTGTTCTCTGTGTTCAGTGTTCTCTGTTTTCAGTGTTCTCTGTGTTCACTGTTTTTTGTGTTCACTGTTCAATGTGTTCACTATTCTCTATGTTCACTCTTTTCTGTATTCACTGTTCTCACTGTTCTTAGTGTTTACTCTGTGTACAGTGTTCGCTGTGTTCACTGGTCTCAGTGTACACTCTCTGTTCACTTATTCTGTGTTCACTGTACTCAGTGTTAACTCTGAGTTCACCGTCCTTTTTCAACTCTGTGTTCAGCGTTCTCTGTGTTCACTGTTCTCTGTTTTCAGTGTTCTCTGGGTCACTGTTCTCAGTGTTCACTGTTTTCTGTGTTCACTGTTCTCTTGTTCACTATTCTCTGTGTTCACTGTTTTCTGTGTTCACTCTTCTCTGTGTTCACTATTCTCTGTATTCACTGTTCTCATGGTTCACTGTTCTCTCTATTCACTTTTCTCCCAGTTTAGTGCTTCCTGTGTTCTCCGTTCTCTGTGTTCACTGTTCACTGTGTTCACTGTTCTCTGTGTTCACTGTTCTCAGCGTTCACTGTTGTCTGTGTTCACTGTTCTCTGTGTTCAGTGTTCCCTGTGTTCTCTGTTCTCTGTGTACCCAGATCTCTGTGTTCAATGTTGTCTGTGTTCACTCCTCTCTGTGTTCTCTGTTTTCAGTGTTCTCTATGTTCACTGTTTTTTGTGTTCACTGTTTTCTGTGTTCACTGTTCTCTGTGTTCACTGTTCTCTGTGTTCACTCTTCTCTGTGTTCTCTGTTTTCAGTGTTCTCTATGTTCACTGTTTTCTGTGGTCACTGTTTTCTGTGTTCACTGTTCTCTGTGTTCACTATTCTCTGTGTTCACTGTTTTCTGTGTTCAGTGTTCTCTGAGTTCACTGTTCTCTGTGTTCACTGTTCTCTGTGTTCAGTGTTCTCTGTTTTCAGTGTTCTTTGTGTTCACTTTTCTCTGTGTTCACTGTTCTCTGTGTTCACTGTTCTCAGCGTTCACTTTTGTCTGTGTTAACTGTTCTCTGTGTTCAGTGTTCCCTGCGTTCTCTGTCCACTGTGTTCACAGGTCTCTGTGTTCAGTGTTTTCTGTGTTCACTCTTCTCTGTGTTCACTCTTCTCTGAGTTCACTGTTTTCAGTGTTCTCTATGTTCACTGTTTTCTGTGGTCACTGTTTTCTGTGTTCACTGTTCTCTGTGTTCACTATTCTCTGTGTTCACTGTTTTCTGTGTTCAGTGTTCTCTGAGTTCACTGTTCTCTGTGTTCACTGTTCTCTGTGTTCAGTGTTCTCTGTTTTCAGTGTTCTCTGTGTTCACATTTTTTCTGTGTTCACTGTTTTCTGTGTTCACTGTTCTCTTTGTTCAGTGATGTTTGTGTTCACTGATCTCTGTGTTCACTGTTCTCAGTGTTCACTTTATGTTCACTTTCTCTGTGTTCACTGTACTCAGTGTTCACGTTGTGTTCACTCTGTGTTCAGTGTTCTCTGAGTTCACTGTTCTCTGTGTTCACTTTTCTCTGTGTTCAGTGTTCTCTGTTTTCAGTGTTCTTTGTGTTCACTGTTCTCTGTGTTCACTGTTCTCTGTGTTCACTGTTCTCAGCGTTCACTGTTGTCTGTGTTTACTGTTCTCTGTGTTCAGTGTTCCCTGCGTTCTCTGTCCTCTGTGTTCACAGGTCTCTGTGTTCAGTGTTTTCTGTGTTCACTCTTCTCTGTGTTCACTCTTCTCTGTGTTCTCTGTTTTCAGTGTTCTCTATGTTCACTGTTTTCTGTGGTCACTGTTTTCTGAGTTCACTGTTCTCTGTGTTCACTATTCTCTGTGTTCACTGTTTTCTGTGTTCAGTGTTCTCTGAGTTCACTGTTCTCTGTGTTCACTGTTCTCTGTGTTCAGTGTTCTCTGTTTTCAGTGTTCTTTGTGTTCACTTTTCTCAGCGTTCACGGTTGTCTGTGTTTACTGTTCTCTGTGTTCAGTGTTCCCTGCGTTCTCTGTCCTCTGTGTTCACAGGTCTCTGTGTTCAGTGTTGTCTGTGTTCACTCGTCTCTGTGTTCACTCTTCTCTGAGTTCTCTGTTTTCTGTGTTCAGTGTTCTCTGAGTTCACTGTTCTCTGTGTTCACTGTTCTCTGTGTTCAGTGTTCTCTGTTTTCAGTGTTCTCTGTGATCACATTTTTTCTGTGTTCACTGTTTTCTGTGTTCACTGTTCTCTTTGTTCAGTGTTGTTTGTATTCACTGTTCTCTTTGTTCGCTGTTCTCAGTGTTCACTGTTCTCTGAGTCCACTGTTCTTTGTGTTCACTGTTCTCTGTGTTCAGTGTTCTCTGTTTTCAGTGTTCCCTGTGTTCTCTGTGTTCACTGTTCTCTGTGTTCAGTATTCTCTGTGATCACTGTTCTGTGTGTTCACTGTTCTCTGTGTTCTGTGTTCTCTGTTTTCAGTGTTTTCTGTGTTCACTGCTTTCTGTGTTCACTGTTCTCTGTGTTCACTATTCTCTGTGTTCACTGTTTTCTGTATTCACTGTTCTCTATGTTCACTGTTCTCTCTGTTCACTGTTTCAGTGTTTTCTTTGTGTACAGTATTCTCTGTGTTCACTGGTCTCAGTGTTCACTCTCTGTTACTTTCTCTGTGTTCACTGTACTCAGTGTTCACTCTGTGTTCACCGTCCTTTTTTTACTCTGTGTTCAGTGTTCTTTGTGTTCACTGTTCTCTGTTTTCAGTGTTCTCTGGGTCACTGTTCTCAGTGTTCACTGTTTTCTGTGTTCACTGTTCTCTTCTACACTATTCTCTGTATTCACTGTTTTCTGTGTACACTGTTCTCTGTGTTCAGTTTTCTCTGTTTTCAGTGTTCTCTGTGTTCACTGTATTTTGTGTTCACTGTTCAATGTGTTCACTATTCTCTGTATTCACTGTTCTCATGGTTCACTGTTCTCTCTTTTCACTGTTCTCTCTGTTCAGTGCTCCCTGTGTTCTCCGTTCTCTGTGTTCACTGTTCTCTGTGTTCACTGTTCTCTGTGTTCAGTGTTCTCTGTGTTCTCTGTTCTCTGTGTTCACTGTTCTCTGTGTTCAGTATTCTCTGTGTTCACTGTTCTGTGTGTTCACTGTTCTCTGTGTTCTGTGTTCTCTGTTTTCAGTGTTTTCTGTGTTCACTGCTTTCTGTGTTCACTGTTCTCTGTGTTCACTATTCTCTGTGTTCACTCTTTTCTGTATTCACTGTTCTCTGTGTTCACTGTTCTCTGTGTTCACTCTTCTCAGTGTTTACTCTGTGTACAGTGTTCTCTGTGTTCACTGGTCTCAGTGTACACTCTCTGTTCACTTATTCTGTGTTCACTGTACTCAGTGTTCACTCTGAGTTCACCGTCCTTTTTCAACTCTGTGTTCAGCGTTCTCTGTGTTCACTGTTCTCTGTTTTCAGTGTTCTCTGTGTCACTGTTCTCAGTGTTCACTGTTTTTTGTGTTCACTGTTCTCTGTGTTCACTATTCTCTGTATTCACTGTTCTCATGGTTCACTGTTCTCTCTATTCACTTTTCTCTCAGTTTAGCGCTTCCTGTGTTCTCCGTTCTCTGTGTTCACTGTTCTCTGTGTTCACTGTTCTCAGCGTTCACTGTTGTCTGTGTTCACTGTTCTCTGTGTTCACTATTCTCTGTGTTCACTCTTTTCTGTATTCACTGTTCTCTGCGTTCACTGTTCTCAGTGTTTACTCTGTGTACAGTGTTCTCTGTGTTCACTGGTCTCAGTGTACACTCTCTGTTCACTTATTCTGTGTTCACTGTACTCAGTGTTCACTCTGAGTTCACCGTCCTTTTTCAACTCTGTGTTCAGCGTTCTCTGTGTTCACTGTTCTCTGTTTTCAGTGTTCTCTGGGTCACTGTTCTCAGTGTTCACTGTTTTCTGTGTTCACTGTTCTCTTGTTCACTATTCTCTGTATTCACTGTTTTCTGTGTTCACTCTTCTCTGTGTTCAGTGTTCTCTGTTTTCAGTGTTCTCTGTGTTCACTGTTTTTTGTGTTCACTGTTCTCTGTGTTCACTATTCTCTGTATTCACTGTTCTCATGGTTCACTGTTCTCTCTATTCACTTTTCTCTCAGTTGAGTGCTTCCTGTGTTCTCCGTTCTCTGTGTTCACTGTTCTCTGTGTTCACTGTTCTCTGTGTTCACTGTTCTCAGCGTTCACTGTTGTCTGTGTTCACTGTTCTCTGTGTTCAGTGTTCCCTGTGTTCTCGGTTCTCTTTGTTCCCAGGTCTCTGTGTACAGTGTTCTCTGTGTTCACTGGTCTCAGTGTACACTCTCTGTTCACTTATTCTGTGTTCACTGTACTCAGTGTTCACTCTGAGTTCATTATCGTTTTTCAACTCTGTGTTCAGCATTCTCTGTGTTCACTGTTCTCTGTTTTCAGTGTTCTCTGGGTCACTCTTCTCAGTGTTCACTGTTTTCTGTGTTCACTGTTCTCTTGTTCACTATTCTCTGTGCTCACTGTTTTCTGTGTTCACTCTTCTCTGTGTTCAGTGTTCTCTGTTTTCAGTGTTCTCTGTGTTCTCAGTGTACACTCTCTGTTCACTTATTCTGTGTTCACTGTACTCAGTGTTCACTCTGAGTTCACCGTCCTTTTTCAACTCTGTGTTCAGCGTTCTCTGTGTTCACTGTTCTCTGTTTTCAGTGTTCTCTGGGTCACTGTTCTCAGTGTTCACTGTTTTCTGTGTTCACTGTTCTCTTGTTCACTATTCTCTGTGTTCACTGTTTTCTGTGTTCACTCTTTTCTGTGTTCAGTTTTCTCTGTTTTCAGTGTTCTCTGTGTTCTCTGTTTTTTGTGTTCACTGTTCTCTGTGTTCACTATTCTCTGTATTCACTGTTCTCATGGTTCACTGTTCTCTCTATTCACTTTTCTCTCAGTTTAGTGCGCCTGTGTTCTCCGTTCTCTGTGTTCACTGTTCTCTGAGTTCACTGTTCTCTGTGTTCACTGTTGTCAGCGTTCACTGTTCTCTGTGTTCAGTGTTCCCTGTGTTCTCTGTTTTCAGTGTTCCCAGATCTCTGTGTTCAGTGTTGTCTGTGTTCACTCTTCTCTGTGTTCTCTGTTTTCAGTGTTCTCTATGTTCACTGTTTTTTGTGTTCACTGTTTTCTGTGTTCACTGTTCTCTGTGTTCACTCTTCTCTGTGTTCTCTGTTTTCAGTGTTCTCTATGTTCACTGTTTTCTGTGGTCACTGTTTTGTGTGTTCACTGTTTTCTGTGTTCACTATTCTCTGTGTTCACTGTTTTCTGTGTTCAGTGTTCTCTGAGTTCACTGTTCTCTGTGTTCACTGTTCTCTGTGTTCAGTGTTCTCTGTTTTCAGTGTTCTCTGTGTTCACATTTTTTCTGTGTCCACTGTTTTCTGTGTTCACTGTTCTCTTTGTTCAGTGATGTTTGTGTTCACTGATCTCTGTGTTCACTGTTCTCAGTGTTCACTTTGTGTTCACTTTCTCTGTGTTCACTGTACTCAGTGTTCACTTTGTGTTCACTCTGTGTTCAGTGTTCTCTGAGTTCACTGTTCTCTGTGTTCACTTTTCTCTGTGTTCAGTGTTCTCTGTTTTCAGTGTTGTCTGTGTTCACTGTTCTCTGTGTTCACTCTTCTCTGTGTTCTCTATTTTCAGTGTTCTCTATGTTCACTGTTTTCTGTGGTCACTGTTTTCTGTGTTCACTGTTCTCTGTGTTCACTATTCTCTGTGTTCACTGTTTCCTGTGACCAGTGTTCTCTGAGTTCACTGTTGTCTGTGTTCACTGTTCTCTGTGTTCAGTGTTTTCTGTTTTCAGTGTTCTCTGTGATCACATTTTTTCTCTGTTCACTGTTTTCTGTGTTCACTGTTCTCTTTGTTCAGTGTTGTTTGTATTCACTGTTCTCTTTGTTCGCTGTTCTCTGTGTTCAGTGTTCTCTGAGTCCACTGTTCTTTGTGTTCACTGTTCTCTGTGTTCAGTGTTCTCTGTTTTCAGTGTTCCCTGTGTTCTCTGTGTTCACTGTTCTCTGTGTTCAGTATTCTCTGTGTTCACTGTTCTGTGTGTTCACTGTTCTCTGTGTTCTGTATTCTCTGTTTTCAGTGTTTTCTGTGTTCACTGCTTTCTGTGTTCACTGTTCTCTGTGTTCACTATTCTCTGTGTTCACTGTTTTCTGTATTCACTGTTCTCTGTGCTCACTGTTCTCTCTGTTCACTTTTTCAGTGTTTTCTCTGTGTACAGTATTCTCTGTGTTCACTGGTCTCAGTGTTCACTCTCTGTTACTTTCTCTGTGTTCACTGTACTCCGTGTTCACTTGTGTTCACCGTCCTTTTTTTACTGTGTGTTCAGTGTTCTCTGTGTTCAATGTTCTCTGTTTTCAGTCTTCTCTGGGTCACTGTTCTCAGTGTTCACTGTTTTCTGTGTTCACTGTTCTCTTCTTCACTATTCTCTATGTTCACTGTTTTCTGTGTTCACTGTTCTCTGTGTTCAGTGTTCTCTGTTTTCAGTGTTCTCTGTGTTCACTGTTTTTTGTGTTCACTGTTCAATGTGTTCACTATTCTCTATGTTCACTCTTTTCTGTATTCACTGTTCTCACTGTTCTTAGTGTTTACTCTGTGTACAGTGTTCGCTGTGTTCACTGGTCTCAGTGTACACTCTCTGTTCACTTATTCTGTGTTCACTGTACTCAGTGTTAACTCTGAGTTCACCGTCCTTTTTCAACTCTGTGTTCAGCGTTCTCTGTGTTCACTGTTCTCTGTTTTCAGTGTTCTCTGGGTCACTGTTCTCAGTGTTCACTGTTTTCTGTGTTCACTGTTCTCTTGTTCACTATTCTCTGTGTTCACTGTTTTCTGTGTTCACTCTTCTCTGTGTTCACTATTCTCTGTATTCACTGTTCTCATGGTTCACTGTTCTCTCTATTCACTTTTCTCCCAGTTTAGTGCTTCCTGTGTTCTCCGTTCTCTGTGTTCACTGTTCACTGTGTTCACTGTTCTCTGTGTTCACTGTTCTCAGCGTTCACTGTTGTCTGTGTTCACTGTTCTCTGTGTTCAGTGTTCCCTGTGTTCTCTGTTCTCTGTGTACCCAGATCTCTGTGTTCAATGTTGTCTGTGTTCACTCCTCTCTGTGTTCTCTGTTTTCAGTGTTCTCTATGTTCACTGTTTTTTGTGTTCACTGTTTTCTGTGTTCACTGTTCTCTGTGTTCACTGTTCTCTGTGTTCACTCTTCTCTGTGTTCTCTGTTTTCAGTGTTCTCTATGTTCACTGTTTTCTGTGGTCACTGTTTTCTGTGTTCACTGTTCTCTGTGTTCACTATTCTCTGTGTTCACTGTTTTCTGTGTTCAGTGTTCTCTGAGTTCACTGTTCTCTGTGTTCACTGTTCTCTGTGTTCAGTGTTCTCTGTTTTCAGTGTTCTTTGTGTTCACTTTTCTCTGTGTTCACTGTTCTCTGTGTTCACTGTTCTCAGCGTTCACTTTTGTCTGTGTTAACTGTTCTCTGTGTTCAGTGTTCCCTGCGTTCTCTGTCCACTGTGTTCACAGGTCTCTGTGTTCAGTGTTTTCTGTGTTCACTCTTCTCTGTGTTCACTCTTCTCTGAGTTCACTGTTTTCAGTGTTCTCTATGTTCACTGTTTTCTGTGGTCACTGTTTTCTGTGTTCACTGTTCTCTGTGTTCACTATTCTCTGTGTTCACTGTTTTCTGTGTTCAGTGTTCTCTGAGTTCACTGTTCTCTGTGTTCACTGTTCTCTGTGTTCAGTGTTCTCTGTTTTCAGTGTTCTCTGTGTTCACATTTTTTCTGTGTTCACTGTTTTCTGTGTTCACTGTTCTCTTTGTTCAGTGATGTTTGTGTTCACTGATCTCTGTGTTCACTGTTCTCAGTGTTCACTTTATGTTCACTTTCTCTGTGTTCACTGTACTCAGTGTTCACGTTGTGTTCACTCTGTGTTCAGTGTTCTCTGAGTTCACTGTTCTCTGTGTTCACTTTTCTCTGTGTTCAGTGTTCTCTGTTTTCAGTGTTCTTTGTGTTCACTGTTCTCTGTGTTCACTGTTCTCTGTGTTCACTGTTCTCAGCGTTCACTGTTGTCTGTGTTTACTGTTCTCTGTGTTCAGTGTTCCCTGCGTTCTCTGTCCTCTGTGTTCACAGGTCTCTGTGTTCAGTGTTTTCTGTGTTCACTCTTCTCTGTGTTCACTCTTCTCTGTGTTCTCTGTTTTCAGTGTTCTCTATGTTCACTGTTTTCTGTGGTCACTGTTTTCTGAGTTCACTGTTCTCTGTGTTCACTATTCTCTGTGTTCACTGTTTTCTGTGTTCAGTGTTCTCTGAGTTCACTGTTCTCTGTGTTCACTGTTCTCTGTGTTCAGTGTTCTCTGTTTTCAGTGTTCTTTGTGTTCACTTTTCTCAGCGTTCACGGTTGTCTGTGTTTACTGTTCTCTGTGTTCAGTGTTCCCTGCGTTCTCTGTCCTCTGTGTTCACAGGTCTCTGTGTTCAGTGTTGTCTGTGTTCACTCGTCTCTGTGTTCACTCTTCTCTGAGTTCTCTGTTTTCTGTGTTCAGTGTTCTCTGAGTTCACTGTTCTCTGTGTTCACTGTTCTCTGTGTTCAGTGTTCTCTGTTTTCAGTGTTCTCTGTGATCACATTTTTTCTGTGTTCACTGTTTTCTGTGTTCACTGTTCTCTTTGTTCAGTGTTGTTTGTATTCACTGTTCTCTTTGTTCGCTGTTCTCAGTGTTCACTGTTCTCTGAGTCCACTGTTCTTTGTGTTCACTGTTCTCTGTGTTCAGTGTTCTCTGTTTTCAGTGTTCCCTGTGTTCTCTGTGTTCACTGTTCTCTGTGTTCAGTATTCTCTGTGATCACTGTTCTGTGTGTTCACTGTTCTCTGTGTTCTGTGTTCTCTGTTTTCAGTGTTTTCTGTGTTCACTGCTTTCTGTGTTCACTGTTCTCTGTGTTCACTATTCTCTGTGTTCACTGTTTTCTGTATTCACTGTTCTCTATGTTCACTGTTCTCTCTGTTCACTGTTTCAGTGTTTTCTTTGTGTACAGTATTCTCTGTGTTCACTGGTCTCAGTGTTCACTCTCTGTTACTTTCTCTGTGTTCACTGTACTCAGTGTTCACTCTGTGTTCACCGTCCTTTTTTTACTCTGTGTTCAGTGTTCTTTGTGTTCACTGTTCTCTGTTTTCAGTGTTCTCTGGGTCACTGTTCTCAGTGTTCACTGTTTTCTGTGTTCACTGTTCTCTTCTACACTATTCTCTGTATTCACTGTTTTCTGTGTACACTGTTCTCTGTGTTCAGTTTTCTCTGTTTTCAGTGTTCTCTGTGTTCACTGTATTTTGTGTTCACTGTTCAATGTGTTCACTATTCTCTGTATTCACTGTTCTCATGGTTCACTGTTCTCTCTTTTCACTGTTCTCTCTGTTCAGTGCTCCCTGTGTTCTCCGTTCTCTGTGTTCACTGTTCTCTGTGTTCACTGTTCTCTGTGTTCAGTGTTCTCTGTGTTCTCTGTTCTCTGTGTTCACTGTTCTCTGTGTTCAGTATTCTCTGTGTTCACTGTTCTGTGTGTTCACTGTTCTCTGTGTTCTGTGTTCTCTGTTTTCAGTGTTTTCTGTGTTCACTGCTTTCTGTGTTCACTGTTCTCTGTGTTCACTATTCTCTGTGTTCACTCTTTTCTGTATTCACTGTTCTCTGTGTTCACTGTTCTCTGTGTTCACTCTTCTCAGTGTTTACTCTGTGTACAGTGTTCTCTGTGTTCACTGGTCTCAGTGTACACTCTCTGTTCACTTATTCTGTGTTCACTGTACTCAGTGTTAACTCTGAGTTCACCGTCCTTTTTCAACTCTGTGTTCAGCGTTCTCTGTGTTCACTGTTCTCTGTTTTCAGTGTTCTCTGTGTCACTGTTCTCAGTGTTCACTGTTTTTTGTGTTCACTGTTCTCTGTGTTCACTATTCTCTGTATTCACTGTTCTCATGGTTCACTGTTCTCTCTATTCACTTTTCTCTCAGTTTAGCGCTTCCTGTGTTCTCCGTTCTCTGTGTTCACTGTTCTCTGTGTTCACTGTTCTCAGCGTTCACTGTTGTCTGTGTTCACTGTTCTCTGTGTTCAGTGTTCCCGGTGTTCTCTGTTCTCTGTGTTCCCAGATCTCTGTGTTCAGTGTTGTCTGTGTTCACTCTTCTCTGTGTTCTCTGTTTTCAGTGTTCTCTATGTTCACTGATTTTTGTGTTCACTGTTTTCTGTGTTCACTGTTCTCTGTGTTCACTCTTCTCTGTGTTCTCTGTTTTCAGTGTTCTCTGTGTTCACTGTTCTCTGTGTTCACTGTTCTCTGTGTTCACTGTTTTCTGTGTTCACTGTTCTCTTTGTTCAGTGATGTTTGTGTTCACTGATCTCTGTGTTCACTGTTCCCAGTGTTCACTTTGTGTTCACTTTCTCTGTGTTCACTGTACTCAGTGTTCACTTTGTGTTCACTCTGTGTTCAGTGTTCTCTGAGTTCACTGTTCTTTGTGTTCACTCTTCTCTGTGTTCACTGTTCTCTGTGTTCACTGTTCTCAGCGTTCACTGTTGTCTGTGTTTACTGTTCTCTGTGTTCAGTGTTCCCTGCGTTCTCTGTCCTCTGTGTTCACAGGTCTCTGTGTTCAGTGTTGTCTGTGTTCAGTGTTCTCTGTGTTCACTCTTCTCTGTGTTCTCTGTTTTCAGTGTTCTCTATGTTCACTGTTTTCTGTGGTCACTGTTTTCTGTGTTCACTGTTCTCTGTGTTCACTATTCTCTGTGTTCACTGTTTTCTGTGTTCAGTGTTCTCTGAGTTCACTGTTCTCTGTGTTCACAGTTCTCTGTGTTCAGTGTTCTCTGTTTTCAGTGTTCTCTGTGATCACATTTTTTCTGTGTTCACTGTTTTCTGTGTTCACTGTTCTCTTTGTTCAGTGTTGTTTGTATTCACTGTTCTCTTTGTTCGCTGTTCTCTGTGTTCACTGTTCTCTGAGTCCACTGTTCTTTGTGTTCACTGTTCTCTGTGTTCAGTGTTCTCTGTTTTCAGTGTTCCCTGTGTTCTCTGTGTTCACTGTTCTCGGTGTTCAGTATTCTCTGTGTTCACTGTTCTGTGTGTTCACTGTTCTCTGTGTTCTGTGTTCTCTGTTTTCAGTGTTTTCTGTGTTCACTGCTTTCTGTGTTCACTGTTCTCTGTGTTCACTATTCTCTGTGTTCACTGTTTGCTGTATTCACTGTTCTCTATGTTCACTGTTCTCTCTGTTCACTGTTTCAGTGTTTCCTCTGTGTACAATATTCTCTGTGTTCACTGGTCTCAGTGTTCACTCTCTGTTACTTTCTCTGTGTTCACTGTACTCAGTGGTCACTCTGTGTTCACCGTCCTTTTTTTACTCTGTGTTCAGTATTCTCTGTGTTCACTGTTCTCTGTTTTCAGTGTTCTCTGTTCTCTTCTTCACTATTCTCTATGTTCACTGTTTTCTGTGTTCACTGTTCTCTGTGTTCAGTGTTCTCTGTTTTCAGTGTTCTCTGTGTTCACTGTTTTTTGTGTTCACTGTTTTCTGTGTTCACTGTTCTCTGTGTTCACTCTTCTCTGTGTTCTCTCTTCTCTGTGTTCTCTGTTTTCAGTGTTCTCTATGTTCACTGTTTTCTGTTTTCACTGTTTTCTGTGTTCACTGTTCTCTGTGTTCACTATTCTCTGTGTTCACTGTTTTCTGTGTACAGTGTTCTCTGTGTTCACTGGTCTCAGTGTACACTCTCTGTTCACATATTCTATGTTCACTGTACTCAGTGTTCACTCTGAGTTCACCGTCCTTTTTCAACTCTGTGTTCAGCGTTCTCTGTGTTCACTGTTCTCTGTTTTCAGCGGTCTCTGGGTCACTGTTCTCAGTGTTCACTGTTTTCTGTGTTCACTGTTCTCTTGTTCACTATTCTCGGTGTTCACTGTTTTCTGTGTTCACTCTTCTCTGTGTTCAGTGTTCTCTGTTTTCAGTGTTCTCTATGTTCACTATTTTCTGTGGTCACTGTTTTCTGTGTTCACTGTTCTCTGTGTTCACTATTCTCTGTGTTCACAGTTCTCTGTGTTCAGTGTTCTCTGTTTTCAGTGTTCTCTGTGATCACATTTTTTCTGTGTTCACTGTTTTCTGTGTTCACTGTTCTCTTTGTTCAGTGTTGTTTGTATTCACTGTTCTCTTTGTTCGCTGTTCTCTGTGTTCAGTGTTCTCTGAGTCCACTGTTCTTTGTGTTCACTGTTCTCTGTGTTCAGTGTTCTCTGTTTTCAGTGTTCCCTGTGTTCTCTGTGTTCACTGTTCTCTGTGTTCAGTATTCTCTGTGTTCACTGTTCTGTGTGTTCACTGTTCTCTGTGTTCTGTGTTCTCTGTTTTCACTGTTTTCTGTGTTCACTGCTTTCTGTGTTCACTGTTCTCTGTGTTCACTATTCGCTGTGTTCACTGTTTTCTGTATTCACTGTTCTCTATGTTCACTGTTCTCTCTGTTCACTGTTTCAGTGTTTTCTCTGTGTACAATATTCTCTGTGTTCACTGGTCTCAGTGTTCACTCTCTGTTACTTTCTCTGTGTTCACTGTACTCAGTGGTCACTCTGTGTTCACCGTCCTTTTTTTACTCTGTGTTCAGTGTTCTCTGTGTTCACTGTTCTCTGTTTTCAGTGTTCGCTGGGTCACTGTTCTCAGTGTTCACTGTTTTCTGTGTTCACTGTACTCTTGTTCACTATTCTCTGTGTTCACTGCTTTCTGTGTTCACTGTTCTCTGTGTTCAGTGTTCTCTGTTTTCAGTGTTCTCTGTGTTCACTGTTTTTTGTGTTCACCATTCTCTGTGTTCACTATTCTCTGTGTTCACTCTTCTCTGTGTTCACTCTTCTCTGTGTTCTCTGTTTTCAGTGTTCTCTATGTTCACTGTTTTCTGTGGTCACTGTTTTCTGTGTTCACTGTTCTCTGTGTTCACTATTCTCTGTGTTCACTGTTTTCTGTGTTCAGTGTTCTCTGAGTTCACTGTTCTCTGTGTTCACTGTTCTCTGTGTTCAGTGTTCTCTTTTTTCAGTGTTCTCTGTGTTCACATTTTTTCTGTGTTCACTGTTTTCTGTGTTCACTGTTCTCTTTGTTCAGTGTTGTTTGTGTTCAGTGATCTCTGAGTTCACTGTTCTCACTGCTCACTTTGTGTTCACTTTCTCTGTGTTCACTGTACTCAGTGTTCACTTTGTGTTCACTCTGTGTTCAGTGTTCTCTGGGTTCACTGTTCTCTGTGTTCTCTTTTCTCTGTGTTCAGAGTTCTCTGTATTCAGTGTTCTTTTTGTTCACTGTTCTCTGTGTTCGCTGTTCTCTGTGTTCACTGTTCTCTGTGTTCACTGTTCTCAGCCTTCACTGTTGTCTGTGTTTACTGTTATCTGTGTTCAGTGTTCCCTGCGTTCTCTGTCCTCTGTGTTCACAGGTCTCTGTGTTCAGTGTTGTCTGTCTTCAGTGTTCTCTGTGTTCACTCTGCTCTTTGTTCTATGTTTTCAGTGTTCTCTATGTTCACTGTTTTCTGTGGTCACTGTTTTCTGTGTTCACTGTTCTCTGTGTTCACTATTCTCTGTGTTCACTGTTTTCTGTGTTCAGTGTTCTCTCAGTTCACTGTTCTCTGTGTTCACTGTTCTCTGTGTTCAGTGTTCTCTGTTTTCAGCGTTCTCTGTGATCACATTTTTTCTGTGTTCACTGTTTTCTGTGTTCACTGTTCTCTTTGTTCAGTGTTGTTTGTGTTCACTGTTCTCTTTGTTCGCTGTTCTCTGTGTTCAGTGTTCTCTGAGTCCACTGTTCTTTGTGTTCACTGTTCTCTGTGTTCAGTGTTCTCTGTTTTCAGTGTTCCCTGTGTTCTCTGTGTTCACTGTTCTCTGTGTTCAGTATTTTCGGTGTTCACTGTTCTGTGTGTTCACTGTTCTCTGTGTTCTGTGTTCTCTGTTTTCAGTGTTTTCTGTGTTCACTGCTTTCTGTGTTCACTGTTCTCTGTGTTCACTATTCTCTGTGTTCACTGTTTTCTGTCTTCACTGTTCTCTGTGTTCACTGCTCTCTCTGTTCACTGTTTCAGTGTTTTCTCTGTGTACAGTATTCTCTGTGTTCACTGGTCTCAGTGTTCACTCTCTGTTACTTTCTCTGTGTTCACTGTACTCAGTGTTCACTCTGTGTTCACCGTCCTTTTTTACTCTGTGTTCAGTGTTCTCTGTGTTCACTGTTCTCTGTTTTCAGTGTTCTCTGGGTCACTGTTCTCAGTGTTCACTGTTTTCTGTGTTCACTGTTCTCTTCTTCACTATTCTCTGTGTTCACTGTTTTCTGTGTTCACTCTTCTCTGTGTTCAGTGTTCTCTGTTTTCAGTGTTCTCTGTGTTCTATGTTCTCTGTGTTCACTGTTCTTTGTGTTCACTATTCTCTGTGTTCACTGTTCTGTGTGTTCACTGTTCTCTGTGTTCTGTGTTCTCTGTTTTCAGTGTTTTCTGTGTTCACTGCTTTCTGTGTTCACTGTTCTCTGTGTTCACTATTCTCTGTGTTCACTCTTTTCTGTATTCACTGTTCTCTGCGTTCACTGTTCTCTGTGTTCACTGTTCTCAGTGTTTACTCTGTGTACAGTGTTCTCTGTGTTCACTGGTCTCAGTGTACACTCTCTGTTCACTTATTCTGTGTTCACTGTACTCAGTGTTCACTCTGAGTTCACCGTCCTTTTTCAACTCTGTGTTCAGCGTTCTCTTTGTTCACTGTTCTCTGTTTTCAGTGTTCTCTGGGTCACTGTTCTCAGTGTTCACTGTTTTCTGTGTTCACTGTTCTCTTGTTCACTATTCTCTGTGTTCACTGTTTTCTGTGTTCACTCTTCTCTGTGTTCAGTGTTCTCTGTTTTCAGTGTTCTCTGTGTTCTCTGTTTTTTGTGTTCACTGTTCTCTGTGTTCACTATTCTCTGTATTCACTGTTCTCATGGTTCACTGTTCTCTCTATTCACTTTTCTCTCAGTTCAGTGCTTCCTGTGTTCTCCGTTCTCTGTGTTCACTGTTCTCTGTGTTCACTGTTCTCTGTCTTCACTGTTCTCAGCGTTCACTGTTGTCTGTGTTCACTGTTCTCCGTGTTCAGTGTTCCCTGTGTTCTCTGTTCTCTGTGTTCCCAGATCTCTGTGTTCAGTGTTGTCTGTGTTCACTCTTCTCTGTGTTCTCTGTTTTCAGTGTTCCCTATGTTCACTGTTTTTTGTGTTCACTGTTTTCTGTGTTCACTGTTCTCTGTGTTCACTGTTCTCTGTGTTCAGTGTTCTCTGTTTTCAGTGTTCTCTGTGATCACATTTTTTCTGTGTTCACTGTTTTCTGTGTTCACTGTTCTCTTTGTTCAGTGTTGTTTGTATTCACTGTTCTCTTTGTTCGCTGTTCTCAGTGTTCACTGTTCTCTGAGTCCACTGTTCTTTGTGTTCACTGTTCTCTGTGTTCAGTGTTCTCTGTTTTCAGTGTTCCCTGTGTTCTCTGTGTTCACTGTTCTCTGTGTTCAGTATTCTCTGTGATCACTGTTCTGTGTGTTCACTGTTCTCTGTGTTCTGTGTTCTCTGTTTTCAGTGTTTTCTGTGTTCACTGCTTTCTGTGTTCACTGTTCTCTGTGTTCACTATTCGCTGTGTTCACTGTTTTCTGTATTCACTGTTCTCTATGTTCACTGTTCTCTCTGTTCACTGTTTCAGTGTTTTCTCTGTGTACAATATTCTCTGTGTTCACTGGTCTCAGTGTTCACTCTCTGTTACTTTCTCTGTGTTCACTGTACTCAGTGGTCACTCTGTGTTCACCGTCCTTTTTTTACTCTGTGTTCAGTGTTCTCTGTGTTCACTGTTCTCTGTTTTCAGTGTTCGCTGGGTCACTGTTCTCAGTGTTCACTGTTTTCTGTGTTCACTGTACTCTTGTTCACTATTCTCTGTGTTCACTGCTTTCTGTGTTCACTGTTCTCTGTGTTCAGTGTTCTCTGTTTTCAGTGTTCTCTGTGTTCACTGTTTTTTGTGTTCACCATTCTCTGTGTTCACTATTCTCTGTGTTCACTCTTCTCTGTGTTCACTCTTCTCTGTGTTCTCTGTTTTCAGTGTTCTCTATGTTCACTGATTTCTGTGGTCACTGTTTTCTGTGTTCACTGTTCTCTGTGTTCACTATTCTCTGTGTTCACTGTTTTCTGTGTTCAGTGTTCTCTGAGTTCACTGTTCTCTGTGTTCACTGTTCTCTGTGTTCAGTGTTCTCTGTTTTCAGTGTTCTCTGTGTTCACATTTTTTCTGTGTTCACTGTTTTCTGTGTTCACTGTTCTCTTTGTTCAGTGTTGTTTGTGTTCAGTGATCTCTGAGTTCACTGTTCTCACTGCTCACTTTGTGTTCACTTTCTCTGTGTTCACTGTACTCAGTGTTCACTTTGTGTTCACTCTGTGTTCAGTGTTCTCTGGGTTCACTGTTCTCTGTGTTCTCTTTTCTCTGTGTTCAGAGTTCTCTGTATTCAGTGTTCTTTTTGTTCACTGTTCTCTGTGTTCGCTGTTCTCTGTGTTCACTGTTCTCTGTGTTCACTGTTCTCAGCGTTCACTGTTGTCTGTGTTTACTGTTATCTGTGTTCAGTGTTCCCTGCGTTCTCTGTCCTCTGTGTTCACAGGTCTCTGTGTTCAGTGTTGTCTGTCTTCAGTGTTCTCTGTGTTCACTCTGCTCTGTGTAATATGTTTTCAGTGTTCTCTATGTTCACTGTTTTCTGTGGTCACTGTTTTCTGTGTTCACTGTTCTCTGTGTTCACTATTCGCTGTGTTCACTGTTTTCTGTGTTCAGTGTTCTCTCAGTTCACTGTTCTCTGTGTTCACTGTTCTCTGTGTTCAGTGTTCTCTGTTTTCAGTGTTCTCTGTGATCACATTTTTTTCTGTGTTCACTGTTTTCTGTGTTCACTGTTCTCTTTGTTCAGTGTTGTTTGTGTTCACTGTTCTCTTTGTTCGCTGTTCTCTGTGTTCAGTGTTCTCTGAGTCCACTGTTCTTTGTGTTCACTGTTCTCTGTGTTCAGTATTTTCGGTGTTCACTGTTCTGTGTGTTCACTGTTCTCTGTGTTCTGTGTTCTCTGTTTTCAGTGTTTTCTGTGTTCACTGCTTTCTGTGTTCACAGTTCTCTGTGTTCACTATTCTCTGTGTTCACTGTTTTCTGTATTCACTGTTCTCTGTGTTCACTGTTCTCTCTGTTCACTGTTTCAGTGTTTTCTCTGTGTACAGTATTCTCTGTGTTCACTGGTCTCAGTGTTCACTCTCTGTTACTTTCTCTGTGTTCACTGTACTCAGTGTTCACTCTGTGTTCACCGTCCTTTTTTTACTCTGTGTTCAGTGTTCTCTGTGTTCACTGTTCTCTGTTTTCAGTGTTCTCTGGGTCACTGTTCTCAGTGTTCACTGTTTTCTGTGTTCACTGTTCTCTTCTTCACTATTCTCTTTGTACACTGTTTTCTGTGTTCACTCTTCTCTGTGTTCAGTGTTCTCTGTTTTCAGTGTTCGCTGTGTTCACTGTTTTTTGTGTTCACTGTTCAATGTGTTCACTATTCTCTGTATTCACTGTTCTCATGATTCACTGTTCTCTCTGTTCAGTGCTCCCTGTGTTCTCCGTTCTCTGTGTTCACTGTTCTCTGTGTTCACTGTTCTCTGTTTTCAATGTTCTCTGTGTTCAGTGTTCTCTGTGTTCTATGTTCTCTGTGTTCACTGTTCTTTGTGTTCAGTATTCTCTGTGTTCACTGTTCTGTGTGTTCACTGTTCACTGTGTTCTGTGTTCTCTGTTTTCAGTGTTTTCTGTGTTCACTGCTTTCTGTGTTCACTGTTCTCTGTGTTCACTATTCTCTGTGTTCACTCTTTTCTGTATTCACTGTTCTCTGTGTTCACTGTTCTCTGTGTTCACTCTTCTCAGTGTTTACTCTGTGTACAGTGTTCTCTGTGTTCACTGGTCTCAGTGTACACTCTCTGTTCACTTATTCTGTGTTCACTGTACTCAGTGTTCACTCTGAGTTCACCGTCCTTTTTCAACTCTGTGTTCAGCGTTCTCTGTGTTCACTGTTCTCTGTTTTCAGTGTTCTCTGTGTCACTGTTCTCAGTGTTCACTGTTTTTTGTGTTCACTGTTCTCTGTGTTCACTATTCTCTGTATTCACTGTTCTCATGGTTCACTGTTCTCTCTATTCACTTTTCTCTCAGTTTAGCGCTTCCTGTGTTCTCCGTTCTCTGTGTTCACTGTTCTCTGTGTTCACTGTTCTCAGCGTTCACTGTTGTCTGTGTTCACTGTTCTCTGTGTTCAGTGTTCCCGGTGTTCTCTGTTCTCTGTGTTCCCAGATCTCTGTGTTCAGTGTTGTCTGTGTTCACTCTTCTCTGTGTTCTCTGTTTTCAGTGTTCTCTATGTTCACTGATTTTTGTGTTCACTGTTTTCTGTGTTCACTGTTCTCTGTGTTCACTCTTCTCTGTGTTCTCTGTTTTCAGTGTTCTCTGTGTTCACTGTTCTCTGTGTTCACTGTTCTCTGTGTTCACTGTTTTCTGTGTTCACTGTTCTCTTTGTTCAGTGATGTTTGTGTTCACTGATCTCTGTGTTCACTGTTCCCAGTGTTCACTTTGTGTTCACTTTCTCTGTGTTCACTGTACTCAGTGTTCACTTTGTGTTCACTCTGTGTTCAGTGTTCTCTGAGTTCACTGTTCTTTGTGTTCACTCTTCTCTGTGTTCACTGTTCTCTGTGTTCACTGTTCTCAGCGTTCACTGTTGTCTGTGTTTACTGTTCTCTGTGTTCAGTGTTCCCTGCGTTCTCTGTCCTCTGTGTTCACAGGTCTCTGTGTTCAGTGTTGTCTGTGTTCAGTGTTCTCTGTGTTCACTCTTCTCTGTGTTCTCTGTTTTCAGTGTTCTCTATGTTCACTGTTTTCTGTGGTCACTGTTTTCTGTGTTCACTGTTCTCTGTGTTCACTATTCTCTGTGTTCACTGTTTTCTGTGTTCAGTGTTCTCTGAGTTCACTGTTCTCTGTGTTCACAGTTCTCTGTGTTCAGTGTTCTCTGTTTTCAGTGTTCTCTGTGATCACATTTTTTCTGTGTTCACTGTTTTCTGTGTTCACTGTTCTCTTTGTTCAGTGTTGTTTGTATTCACTGTTCTCTTTGTTCGCTGTTCTCTGTGTTCACTGTTCTCTGAGTCCACTGTTCTTTGTGTTCACTGTTCTCTGTGTTCAGTGTTCTCTGTTTTCAGTGTTCCCTGTGTTCTCTGTGTTCACTGTTCTCGGTGTTCAGTATTCTCTGTGTTCACTGTTCTGTGTGTTCACTGTTCTCTGTGTTCTGTGTTCTCTGTTTTCAGTGTTTTCTGTGTTCACTGCTTTCTGTGTTCACTGTTCTCTGTGTTCACTATTCTCTGTGTTCACTGTTTGCTGTATTCACTGTTCTCTATGTTCACTGTTCTCTCTGTTCACTGTTTCAGTGTTTCCTCTGTGTACAATATTCTCTGTGTTCACTGGTCTCAGTGTTCACTCTCTGTTACTTTCTCTGTGTTCACTGTACTCAGTGGTCACTCTGTGTTCACCGTCCTTTTTTTACTCTGTGTTCAGTATTCTCTGTGTTCACTGTTCTCTGTTTTCAGTGTTCTCTGTTCTCTTCTTCACTATTCTCTATGTTCACTGTTTTCTGTGTTCACTGTTCTCTGTGTTCAGTGTTCTCTGTTTTCAGTGTTCTCTGTGTTCACTGTTTTTTGTGTTCACTGTTTTCTGTGTTCACTGTTCTCTGTGTTCACTCTTCTCTGTGTTCTCTCTTCTCTGTGTTCTCTGTTTTCAGTGTTCTCTATGTTCACTGTTTTCTGTTTTCACTGTTTTCTGTGTTCACTGTTCTCTGTGTTCACTATTCTCTGTGTTCACTGTTTTCTGTGTACAGTGTTCTCTGTGTTCACTGGTCTCAGTGTACACTCTCTGTTCACATATTCTATGTTCACTGTACTCAGTGTTCACTCTGAGTTCACCGTCCTTTTTCAACTCTGTGTTCAGCGTTCTCTGTGTTCACTGTTCTCTGTTTTCAGCGGTCTCTGGGTCACTGTTCTCAGTGTTCACTGTTTTCTGTGTTCACTGTTCTCTTGTTCACTATTCTCGGTGTTCACTGTTTTCTGTGTTCACTCTTCTCTGTGTTCAGTGTTCTCTGTTTTCAGTGTTCTCTATGTTCACTATTTTCTGTGGTCACTGTTTTCTGTGTTCACTGTTCTCTGTGTTCACTATTCTCTGTGTTCACAGTTCTCTGTGTTCAGTGTTCTCTGTTTTCAGTGTTCTCTGTGATCACATTTTTTCTGTGTTCACTGTTTTCTGTGTTCACTGTTCTCTTTGTTCAGTGTTGTTTGTATTCACTGTTCTCTTTGTTCGCTGTTCTCTGTGTTCAGTGTTCTCTGAGTCCACTGTTCTTTGTGTTCACTGTTCTCTGTGTTCAGTGTTCTCTGTTTTCAGTGTTCCCTGTGTTCTCTGTGTTCACTGTTCTCTGTGTTCAGTATTCTCTGTGTTCACTGTTCTGTGTGTTCACTGTTCTCTGTGTTCTGTGTTCTCTGTTTTCACTGTTTTCTGTGTTCACTGCTTTCTGTGTTCACTGTTCTCTGTGTTCACTATTCGCTGTGTTCACTGTTTTCTGTATTCACTGTTCTCTATGTTCACTGTTCTCTCTGTTCACTGTTTCAGTGTTTTCTCTGTGTACAATATTCTCTGTGTTCACTGGTCTCAGTGTTCACTCTCTGTTACTTTCTCTGTGTTCACTGTACTCAGTGGTCACTCTGTGTTCACCGTCCTTTTTTTACTCTGTGTTCAGTGTTCTCTGTGTTCACTGTTCTCTGTTTTCAGTGTTCGCTGGGTCACTGTTCTCAGTGTTCACTGTTTTCTGTGTTCACTGTACTCTTGTTCACTATTCTCTGTGTTCACTGCTTTCTGTGTTCACTGTTCTCTGTGTTCAGTGTTCTCTGTTTTCAGTGTTCTCTGTGTTCACTGTTTTTTGTGTTCACCATTCTCTGTGTTCACTATTCTCTGTGTTCACTCTTCTCTGTGTTCACTCTTCTCTGTGTTCTCTGTTTTCAGTGTTCTCTATGTTCACTGTTTTCTGTGGTCACTGTTTTCTGTGTTCACTGTTCTCTGTGTTCACTATTCTCTGTGTTCACTGTTTTCTGTGTTCAGTGTTCTCTGAGTTCACTGTTCTCTGTGTTCACTGTTCTCTGTGTTCAGTGTTCTCTTTTTTCAGTGTTCTCTGTGTTCACATTTTTTCTGTGTTCACTGTTTTCTGTGTTCACTGTTCTCTTTGTTCAGTGTTGTTTGTGTTCAGTGATCTCTGAGTTCACTGTTCTCACTGCTCACTTTGTGTTCACTTTCTCTGTGTTCACTGTACTCAGTGTTCACTTTGTGTTCACTCTGTGTTCAGTGTTCTCTGGGTTCACTGTTCTCTGTGTTCTCTTTTCTCTGTGTTCAGAGTTCTCTGTATTCAGTGTTCTTTTTGTTCACTGTTCTCTGTGTTCGCTGTTCTCTGTGTTCACTGTTCTCTGTGTTCACTGTTCTCAGCCTTCACTGTTGTCTGTGTTTACTGTTATCTGTGTTCAGTGTTCCCTGCGTTCTCTGTCCTCTGTGTTCACAGGTCTCTGTGTTCAGTGTTGTCTGTCTTCAGTGTTCTCTGTGTTCACTCTGCTCTTTGTTCTATGTTTTCAGTGTTCTCTATGTTCACTGTTTTCTGTGGTCACTGTTTTCTGTGTTCACTGTTCTCTGTGTTCACTATTCTCTGTGTTCACTGTTTTCTGTGTTCAGTGTTCTCTCAGTTCACTGTTCTCTGTGTTCACAGTTCTCTGTGTTCAGTGTTCTCTGTTTTCAGTGTTCTCTGTGATCACATTTTTTCTGTGTTCACTGTTTTCTGTGTTCACTGTTCTCTTTGTTCAGTGTTGTTTGTATTCACTGTTCTCTTTGTTCGCTGTTCTCTGTGTTCACTGTTCTCTGAGTCCACTGTTCTTTGTGTTCACTGTTCTCTGTGTTCAGTGTTCTCTGTTTTCAGTGTTCCCTGTGTTCTCTGTGTTCACTGTTCTCGGTGTTCAGTATTCTCTGTGTTCACTGTTCTGTGTGTTCACTGTTCTCTGTGTTCTGTGTTCTCTGTTTTCAGTGTTTTCTGTGTTCACTGCTTTCTGTGTTCACTGTTCTCTGTGTTCACTATTCTCTGTGTTCACTGTTTGCTGTATTCACTGTTCTCTATGTTCACTGTTCTCTCTGTTCACTGTTTCAGTGTTTCCTCTGTGTACAATATTCTCTGTGTTCACTGGTCTCAGTGTTCACTCTCTGTTACTTTCTCTGTGTTCACTGTACTCAGTGGTCACTCTGTGTTCACCGTCCTTTTTTTACTCTGTGTTCAGTATTCTCTGTGTTCACTGTTCTCTGTTTTCAGTGTTCTCTGTTCTCTTCTTCACTATTCTCTATGTTCACTGTTTTCTGTGTTCACTGTTCTCTGTGTTCAGTGTTCTCTGTTTTCAGTGTTCTCTGTGTTCACTGTTTTTTGTGTTCACTGTTTTCTGTGTTCACTGTTCTCTGTGTTCACTCTTCTCTGTGTTCTCTCTTCTCTGTGTTCTCTGTTTTCAGTGTTCTCTATGTTCACTGTTTTCTGTTTTCACTGTTTTCTGTGTTCACTGTTCTCTGTGTTCACTATTCTCTGTGTTCACTGTTTTCTGTGTACAGTGTTCTCTGTGTTCACTGGTCTCAGTGTACACTCTCTGTTCACATATTCTATGTTCACTGTACTCAGTGTTCACTCTGAGTTCACCGTCCTTTTTCAACTCTGTGTTCAGCGTTCTCTGTGTTCACTGTTCTCTGTTTTCAGCGGTCTCTGGGTCACTGTTCTCAGTGTTCACTGTTTTCTGTGTTCACTGTTCTCTTGTTCACTATTCTCGGTGTTCACTGTTTTCTGTGTTCACTCTTCTCTGTGTTCAGTGTTCTCTGTTTTCAGTGTTCTCTATGTTCACTATTTTCTGTGGTCACTGTTTTCTGTGTTCACTGTTCTCTGTGTTCACTATTCTCTGTGTTCACAGTTCTCTGTGTTCAGTGTTCTCTGTTTTCAGTGTTCTCTGTGATCACATTTTTTCTGTGTTCACTGTTTTCTGTGTTCACTGTTCTCTTTGTTCAGTGTTGTTTGTATTCACTGTTCTCTTTGTTCGCTGTTCTCTGTGTTCAGTGTTCTCTGAGTCCACTGTTCTTTGTGTTCACTGTTCTCTGTGTTCAGTGTTCTCTGTTTTCAGTGTTCCCTGTGTTCTCTGTGTTCACTGTTCTCTGTGTTCAGTATTCTCTGTGTTCACTGTTCTGTGTGTTCACTGTTCTCTGTGTTCTGTGTTCTCTGTTTTCACTGTTTTCTGTGTTCACTGCTTTCTGTGTTCACTGTTCTCTGTGTTCACTATTCGCTGTGTTCACTGTTTTCTGTATTCACTGTTCTCTATGTTCACTGTTCTCTCTGTTCACTGTTTCAGTGTTTTCTCTGTGTACAATATTCTCTGTGTTCACTGGTCTCAGTGTTCACTCTCTGTTACTTTCTCTGTGTTCACTGTACTCAGTGGTCACTCTGTGTTCACCGTCCTTTTTTTACTCTGTGTTCAGTGTTCTCTGTGTTCACTGTTCTCTGTTTTCAGTGTTCGCTGGGTCACTGTTCTCAGTGTTCACTGTTTTCTGTGTTCACTGTACTCTTGTTCACTATTCTCTGTGTTCACTGCTTTCTGTGTTCACTGTTCTCTGTGTTCAGTGTTCTCTGTTTTCAGTGTTCTCTGTGTTCACTGTTTTTTGTGTTCACCATTCTCTGTGTTCACTATTCTCTGTGTTCACTCTTCTCTGTGTTCACTCTTCTCTGTGTTCTCTGTTTTCAGTGTTCTCTATGTTCACTGTTTTCTGTGGTCACTGTTTTCTGTGTTCACTGTTCTCTGTGTTCACTATTCTCTGTGTTCACTGTTTTCTGTGTTCAGTGTTCTCTGAGTTCACTGTTCTCTGTGTTCACTGTTCTCTGTGTTCAGTGTTCTCTTTTTTCAGTGTTCTCTGTGTTCACATTTTTTCTGTGTTCACTGTTTTCTGTGTTCACTGTTCTCTTTGTTCAGTGTTGTTTGTGTTCAGTGATCTCTGAGTTCACTGTTCTCACTGCTCACTTTGTGTTCACTTTCTCTGTGTTCACTGTACTCAGTGTTCACTTTGTGTTCACTCTGTGTTCAGTGTTCTCTGGGTTCACTGTTCTCTGTGTTCTCTTTTCTCTGTGTTCAGAGTTCTCTGTATTCAGTGTTCTTTTTGTTCACTGTTCTCTGTGTTCGCTGTTCTCTGTGTTCACTGTTCTCTGTGTTCACTGTTCTCAGCCTTCACTGTTGTCTGTGTTTACTGTTATCTGTGTTCAGTGTTCCCTGCGTTCTCTGTCCTCTGTGTTCACAGGTCTCTGTGTTCAGTGTTGTCTGTCTTCAGTGTTCTCTGTGTTCACTCTGCTCTTTGTTCTATGTTTTCAGTGTTCTCTATGTTCACTGTTTTCTGTGGTCACTGTTTTCTGTGTTCACTGTTCTCTGTGTTCACTATTCTCTGTGTTCACTGTTTTCTGTGTTCAGTGTTCTCTCAGTTCACTGTTCTCTGTGTTCACTGTTCTCTGTGTTCAGTGTTCTCTGTTTTCAGCGTTCTCTGTGATCACATTTTTTCTGTGTTCACTGTTTTCTGTGTTCACTGTTCTCTTTGTTCAGTGTTGTTTGTGTTCACTGTTCTCTTTGTTCGCTGTTCTCTGTGTTCAGTGTTCTCTGAGTCCACTGTTCTTTGTGTTCACTGTTCTCTGTGTTCAGTGTTCTCTGTTTTCAGTGTTCCCTGTGTTCTCTGTGTTCACTGTTCTCTGTGTTCAGTATTTTCGGTGTTCACTGTTCTGTGTGTTCACTGTTCTCTGTGTTCTGTGTTCTCTGTTTTCAGTGTTTTCTGTGTTCACTGCTTTCTGTGTTCACTGTTCTCTGTGTTCACTATTCTCTGTGTTCACTGTTTTCTGTCTTCACTGTTCTCTGTGTTCACTGCTCTCTCTGTTCACTGTTTCAGTGTTTTCTCTGTGTACAGTATTCTCTGTGTTCACTGGTCTCAGTGTTCACTCTCTGTTACTTTCTCTGTGTTCACTGTACTCAGTGTTCACTCTGTGTTCACCGTCCTTTTTTACTCTGTGTTCAGTGTTCTCTGTGTTCACTGTTCTCTGTTTTCAGTGTTCTCTGGGTCACTGTTCTCAGTGTTCACTGTTTTCTGTGTTCACTGTTCTCTTCTTCACTATTCTCTGTGTTCACTGTTTTCTGTGTTCACTCTTCTCTGTGTTCAGTGTTCTCTGTTTTCAGTGTTCTCTGTGTTCTATGTTCTCTGTGTTCACTGTTCTTTGTGTTCACTATTCTCTGTGTTCACTGTTCTGTGTGTTCACTGTTCTCTGTGTTCTGTGTTCTCTGTTTTCAGTGTTTTCTGTGTTCACTGCTTTCTGTGTTCACTGTTCTCTGTGTTCACTATTCTCTGTGTTCACTCTTTTCTGTATTCACTGTTCTCTGCGTTCACTGTTCTCTGTGTTCACTGTTCTCAGTGTTTACTCTGTGTACAGTGTTCTCTGTGTTCACTGGTCTCAGTGTACACTCTCTGTTCACTTATTCTGTGTTCACTGTACTCAGTGTTCACTCTGAGTTCACCGTCCTTTTTCAACTCTGTGTTCAGCGTTCTCTTTGTTCACTGTTCTCTGTTTTCAGTGTTCTCTGGGTCACTGTTCTCAGTGTTCACTGTTTTCTGTGTTCACTGTTCTCTTGTTCACTATTCTCTGTGTTCACTGTTTTCTGTGTTCACTCTTCTCTGTGTTCAGTGTTCTCTGTTTTCAGTGTTCTCTGTGTTCTCTGTTTTTTGTGTTCACTGTTCTCTGTGTTCACTATTCTCTGTATTCACTGTTCTCATGGTTCACTGTTCTCTCTATTCACTTTTCTCTCAGTTCAGTGCTTCCTGTGTTCTCCGTTCTCTGTGTTCACTGTTCTCTGTGTTCACTGTTCTCTGTCTTCACTGTTCTCAGCGTTCACTGTTGTCTGTGTTCACTGTTCTCCGTGTTCAGTGTTCCCTGTGTTCTCTGTTCTCTGTGTTCCCAGATCTCTGTGTTCAGTGTTGTCTGTGTTCACTCTTCTCTGTGTTCTCTGTTTTCAGTGTTCCCTATGTTCACTGTTTTTTGTGTTCACTGTTTTCTGTGTTCACTGTTCTCTGTGTTCACTGTTCTCTGTGTTCAGTGTTCTCTGTTTTCAGTGTTCTCTGTGATCACATTTTTTCTGTGTTCACTGTTTTCTGTGTTCACTGTTCTCTTTGTTCAGTGTTGTTTGTATTCACTGTTCTCTTTGTTCGCTGTTCTCAGTGTTCACTGTTCTCTGAGTCCACTGTTCTTTGTGTTCACTGTTCTCTGTGTTCAGTGTTCTCTGTTTTCAGTGTTCCCTGTGTTCTCTGTGTTCACTGTTCTCTGTGTTCAGTATTCTCTGTGATCACTGTTCTGTGTGTTCACTGTTCTCTGTGTTCTGTGTTCTCTGTTTTCAGTGTTTTCTGTGTTCACTGCTTTCTGTGTTCACTGTTCTCTGTGTTCACTATTCGCTGTGTTCACTGTTTTCTGTATTCACTGTTCTCTATGTTCACTGTTCTCTCTGTTCACTGTTTCAGTGTTTTCTCTGTGTACAATATTCTCTGTGTTCACTGGTCTCAGTGTTCACTCTCTGTTACTTTCTCTGTGTTCACTGTACTCAGTGGTCACTCTGTGTTCACCGTCCTTTTTTTACTCTGTGTTCAGTGTTCTCTGTGTTCACTGTTCTCTGTTTTCAGTGTTCGCTGGGTCACTGTTCTCAGTGTTCACTGTTTTCTGTGTTCACTGTACTCTTGTTCACTATTCTCTGTGTTCACTGCTTTCTGTGTTCACTGTTCTCTGTGTTCAGTGTTCTCTGTTTTCAGTGTTCTCTGTGTTCACTGTTTTTTGTGTTCACCATTCTCTGTGTTCACTATTCTCTGTGTTCACTCTTCTCTGTGTTCACTCTTCTCTGTGTTCTCTGTTTTCAGTGTTCTCTATGTTCACTGATTTCTGTGGTCACTGTTTTCTGTGTTCACTGTTCTCTGTGTTCACTATTCTCTGTGTTCACTGTTTTCTGTGTTCAGTGTTCTCTGAGTTCACTGTTCTCTGTGTTCACTGTTCTCTGTGTTCAGTGTTCTCTGTTTTCAGTGTTCTCTGTGTTCACATTTTTTCTGTGTTCACTGTTTTCTGTGTTCACTGTTCTCTTTGTTCAGTGTTGTTTGTGTTCAGTGATCTCTGAGTTCACTGTTCTCACTGCTCACTTTGTGTTCACTTTCTCTGTGTTCACTGTACTCAGTGTTCACTTTGTGTTCACTCTGTGTTCAGTGTTCTCTGGGTTCACTGTTCTCTGTGTTCTCTTTTCTCTGTGTTCAGAGTTCTCTGTATTCAGTGTTCTTTTTGTTCACTGTTCTCTGTGTTCGCTGTTCTCTGTGTTCACTGTTCTCTGTGTTCACTGTTCTCAGCGTTCACTGTTGTCTGTGTTTACTGTTATCTGTGTTCAGTGTTCCCTGCGTTCTCTGTCCTCTGTGTTCACAGGTCTCTGTGTTCAGTGTTGTCTGTCTTCAGTGTTCTCTGTGTTCACTCTGCTCTGTGTAATATGTTTTCAGTGTTCTCTATGTTCACTGTTTTCTGTGGTCACTGTTTTCTGTGTTCACTGTTCTCTGTGTTCACTATTCGCTGTGTTCACTGTTTTCTGTGTTCAGTGTTCTCTCAGTTCACTGTTCTCTGTGTTCACTGTTCTCTGTGTTCAGTGTTCTCTGTTTTCAGTGTTCTCTGTGATCACATTTTTTTCTGTGTTCACTGTTTTCTGTGTTCACTGTTCTCTTTGTTCAGTGTTGTTTGTGTTCACTGTTCTCTTTGTTCGCTGTTCTCTGTGTTCAGTGTTCTCTGAGTCCACTGTTCTTTGTGTTCACTGTTCTCTGTGTTCAGTATTTTCGGTGTTCACTGTTCTGTGTGTTCACTGTTCTCTGTGTTCTGTGTTCTCTGTTTTCAGTGTTTTCTGTGTTCACTGCTTTCTGTGTTCACAGTTCTCTGTGTTCACTATTCTCTGTGTTCACTGTTTTCTGTATTCACTGTTCTCTGTGTTCACTGTTCTCTCTGTTCACTGTTTCAGTGTTTTCTCTGTGTACAGTATTCTCTGTGTTCACTGGTCTCAGTGTTCACTCTCTGTTACTTTCTCTGTGTTCACTGTACTCAGTGTTCACTCTGTGTTCACCGTCCTTTTTTTACTCTGTGTTCAGTGTTCTCTGTGTTCACTGTTCTCTGTTTTCAGTGTTCTCTGGGTCACTGTTCTCAGTGTTCACTGTTTTCTGTGTTCACTGTTCTCTTCTTCACTATTCTCTTTGTACACTGTTTTCTGTGTTCACTCTTCTCTGTGTTCAGTGTTCTCTGTTTTCAGTGTTCGCTGTGTTCACTGTTTTTTGTGTTCACTGTTCAATGTGTTCACTATTCTCTGTATTCACTGTTCTCATGATTCACTGTTCTCTCTGTTCAGTGCTCCCTGTGTTCTCCGTTCTCTGTGTTCACTGTTCTCTGTGTTCACTGTTCTCTGTTTTCAATGTTCTCTGTGTTCAGTGTTCTCTGTGTTCTATGTTCTCTGTGTTCACTGTTCTTTGTGTTCAGTATTCTCTGTGTTCACTGTTCTGTGTGTTCACTGTTCACTGTGTTCTGTGTTCTCTGTTTTCAGTGTTTTCTGTGTTCACAGCTTTCTGTGTTCACTGTTCTCTGTGTTCACTATTCTCTGTGTTCACTCTTTTCTGTATTCACTGTTCTCTGCGTTCACTGTTCTCTGTGTTCACTGTTCTCAGTGTTTACTCTGTGTACAGTGTTCTCTGTGTTCACTGGTCTCAGTGTACACTCTCTGTTCACTTATTCTGTGTTCACTGTACTCAGTGTTCACTCTGAGTTCACCGTCCTTTTTCAACTCTGTGTTCAGCGTTCTCTTTGTTCACTGTTCTCTGTTTTCAGTGTTCTCTGGGTCACTGTTCTCAGTGTTCACTGTTTTCTGTGTTCACTGTTCTCTTGTTCACTATTCTCTGTGTTCACTGTTTTCTGTGTTCACTCTGCTCTGTGTTCAGTGTTCTCTGTTTTCAGTGTTCACTGTGTTCACTGTTTTTTGTGTTCACTGTTCTCTGTGTTCACTATTCTCTTTATTCACTGTTCTCATGGTTCACTGTTCTCTCTATTCACTTTTCTCTCAGTTTAGTGCTTCCTGTGTTCTCCGTTCTCTGTGTTCACTGTTCTCTGAGTTCACTGTTCTCTGTGTTCACTGTTCTCAGCGTTCACTGTTGTCTGTGTTCACTGTTCTCTGTGTTCAGTGTTCCCTGTGTTCTCGGTTCTCTGTGTTCCCAGGTCTCTGTGTTCAGTGTTGTCTGTGTTCACTCTTCTCAGTGTTCTCTGTTTTCAGTGTTCTCTATGTTCACTGTTTTTTGTGTTCACTGTTTTCTGTGTTCACTGTTCTCTGTGTTCAGTGTTCTCTGTGTTCACTCTTCTCTGTGTTCTCTGTTTTCAGTGTTCTCTATGTTCACTGTTTCCTGTGGACACTGTTTTCTGTGTTCACTGTTCTCTGTGTTCACTATTCTCTGTGTTCACTCTTTTCTGTATTCACTGTTCTCTGTGTTCACTGTTTTCTGTGTTCACTGTTGTCTGTGTTCACTGTTCTCAGTGTTTACTCTGTGTACAGTGTTCTCTGTGTTCACTGGTCTCAGTGTACACTCTCTGTTCACTTATTCTGTGTTCACTGTACTCAGTGTTCACTCTGAGTTCACCGTCGTTTTTCAACTCTGTGTTCAGCGTTCTCTGTGTTCACTGTTCTCTGTTTTCAGTGTTCTCTGGGTCACTGTTCTCATTGTTCACTGTTTTCTGTGTTCACTGTTCTCTTGTTCACTATTCTCTGTGCTCACTGTTTTCTGTGTTCACTGTTCTCTGTGTTCAGTGTTCTATGTTTTCAGTGTTCTCTGTGTTCTCAGTGGACACTCTCTGTTCACTTATTCTGTGTTCACTGTACTCAGTGTTCACTCTGAGTTCACCGTCCTTTTTCAACTCTGTGTTCAGCGTTCTCTGTGTTCACTGTTCTCTGTTTTCATTGTTCTCTGGGTCACTGTTCTCAGTGTTCACTGTTTTCTGTGTTCACTGTTCTCTTGATCACTATTCTCTGTGTTCACTGTTTTCTGTGTTCTCTCTTCTCTGTGTTCAGTGTTCTCTGTTTTCAGTGTTCTCTGTGTTCACTGTTTTTTGTGTTCACTGTTCTCTGTGTTCACTATTCTCTGTATTCACTGTTCTCATGGTTCACTGTTCTCTCTATTCACTTTTCTCTCAGTTTAGTGCTTCCTGTGTTCTCCGTTCTCTGTGTTCACTGTTCTCTGTGTTCACTGTTCTCTGTGTTCACTGTTCTCAGCGTTCACTGTTGTCTGTGTTCCCAGATCTCTGTGTTCAGTGTTGTCTGTGTTCACTCTTCTCTGTGTTCTCTGTTTTCAGTGTTCTCTATGTTCACTGTTTTTTGTGTTCACTGTTTTCTGTGTTCACTGTTCTCTGTGTTCACTGTTCTCTGTGTTCAGTGTTCTCTGTTTTCAGTGTTCTCTGTGATCACATTTTTTCTGTGTTCACTGTTTTCTGTGTTCACTGTTCTCTTTGTTCAGTGTTGTTTGTATTCACTGTTCTCTTTGTTCGCTGTTCTCAGTGTTCACTGTTCTCTGAGTCCACTGTTCTTTGTGTTCACTGTTCTCTGTGTTCAGTGTTCTCTGTTTTCAGTGTTCCCTGTGTTCTCTGTGTTCACTGTTCTCTGTGTTCACTCTTCTCTGTGATCACTGTTCTGTGTGTTCACTGTTCTCTGTGTTCTGTGTTCTCTGTTTTCAGTGTTTTCTGTGTTCACTGCTTTCTGTGTTCACTGTTCTCTGTGTTCACTATTCGCTGTGTTCACTGTTTTCTGTATTCACTGTTCTCTATGTTCACTGTTCTCTCTGTTCACTGTTTCAGTGTTTTCTCTGTGTACAATATTCTCTGTGTTCACTGGTCTCAGTGTTCACTCTCTGTTACTTTCTCTGTGTTCACTGTACTCAGTGGTCACTCTGTGTTCACCGTCCTTTTTTTACTCTGTGTTCAGCGTTCTCTGTGTTCACTGTTCTCTGTTTTCAGTGTTCGCTGGGTCACTGTTCTCAGTGTTCACTGTTTTCTGTGTTCACTGTACTCTTGTTCACTCTTCTCTGTGTTCACTCTTCTCTGTGTTCTCTGTTTTCAGTGTTCTCTATGTTCACTGTTTTCTGTGGTCACTGTTTTCTGTGTTCACTGTTCTCTGTGTTCACTATTCTCTGTGTTCACTGTTTTCTGTGTTCAGTGTTCTCTGAGTTCACTGTTCTCTGTGTTCACTGTTCTCTGTGTTCAGTGTTCTCCGTTTTCAGTGTTCTCTGTGTTCACATTTTTTCTGTGTTCACTGTTTTCTGTGTTCACTGTTCTCTTTGTTCAGTGTTGTTTGTGTTCAGTGATCTCTGAGTTCACTGTTCTCACTGCTCACTTTGTGTTCACTTTCTCTGTGTTCACTGTACTCAGTGTTCACTTTGTGTTCACTCTGTGTTCGGTGTTCTCTGGGTTCACTGTTCTCTGTGTTCTCTTTTCTCTGTGTTCAGAGTTCTCTGTATTCAGTGTTCTTTTTGTTCACTGTTCTCTGTGTTCAGTGTTCTCTGTTTTCAGTGTTCTCTGTGTTCACTGTTTTTTGTGTTCACCATTCTCTGTGTTCACTATTCTCTGTGTTCACTCTTCTCTGTGTTCACTCTTCTCTGTGTTCTCTGTTTTCAGTGTTCTCTATGTTCACTGTTTTCTGTGGTCACTGTTTTCTGTGTTCACTGTTCTCTGTGTTCACTATTCTCTGTGTTCACTGTTTTCTGTGTTCAGTGTTCTCTGAGTTCACTGTTCTCTGTGTTCACTGTTCTCTGTGTTCAGTGTTCTCTGTTTTCAGTGTTCTCTGTGTTCACATTTTATCTGTGTTCACTGTTTTCTGTGTTCACTGTTCTCTTTGTTCAGTGTTGTTTGTGTTCAGTGATCTCTGAGTTCACTGTTCTCACTGCTCACTTTGTGTTCACTTTCTCTGTGTTCACTGTACTCAGTGTTCACTTTGTGTTCACTCTGTGTTCAGTGTTCTCTGGGTTCACTGTTCTCTGTGTTCTCTTTTCTCTGTGTTCAGAGTTCTCTGTATTCAGTGTTCTTTTTGTTCACTGTTCTCTGTGTTCGCTGTTCTCTGTGTTCACTGTTCTCTGTGTTCAGTGTTCTCAGCGTTCACTGTTGTCTGTGTTTACTGTTATCTGTGTTCAGTGTTCCCTGCGTTCTCTGTCCTCTGTGTTCACAGGTCTCTGTGTTCAGTGTTGTCTGTCTTCAGTGTTCTCTGTGTTCACTCTGCTCTGTGTTCTATGTTTTCAGTGTTCTCTATGTTCACTGTTTTCTGTGGTCACTGTTTTCTGTGTTCACTGTTCTCTGTGTTCACTATTCTCTGTGTTCACTGTTTTCTGTGTTCAGTGTTCTCTCAGTTCACTGTTCTCTGTGTTCACTGTTCTCTGTGTTCAGTGTTCTCTGTTTTCAGTGTTCTCTGTGATCACATTTTTTCTGTGTTCACTGTTTGCTGTGTTCACTGTTCTCTTTGTTCAGTGTTGTTTGTGTTCACTGTTCTCTTTGTTCGCTGTTCTCTGTGTTCAGTGTTCTCTGAGTCCACTGTTCTTTGTGTTCACTGTTCTCTGTGTTCAGTGTTCTCTGTTTTCAGTGTTCCCTGTGTTCTCTGTGTTCACTGTTCTCTGTGTTCAGTATTTTCGGTGTTCACTGTTCTGTGTCTTCACTGTTCTCTGTGTTCTGTGTTCTCTGTTATCAGTGTTTTCTGTGTTCACTGCTTTCTGTGTTCACTGTTCTCTGTGTTCAGTGTTCTCAGCGTTCACTGTTGTCTGTGTTTACTGTTATCTGTGTTCAGTGTTCCCTGCGTTCTCTGTCCTCTGTGTTCACAGGTCTCTGTGTTCAGTGTTGTCTGTCTTCAGTGTTCTCTGTGTTCACTCTGCTCTGTGTAATATGTTTTCAGTGTTCTCTATGTTCACTGTTTTCTGTGGTCACTGTTTTCTGTGTTCACTGTTCTCTGTGTTCACTATTCGCTGTGTTCACTGTTTTCTGTGTTCAGTGTTCTCTCAGTTCACTGTTCTCTGTGTTCACTGTTCTCTGTGTTCAGTGTTCTCTGTTTTCAGTGTTCTCTGTGATCACATTTTTTTCTGTGTTCACTGTTTTCTGTGTTCACTGTTCTCTTTGTTCAGTGTTGTTTGTGTTCACTGTTCTCTTTGTTCGCTGTTCTCTGTGTTCAGTGTTCTCTGAGTCCACTGTTCTTTGTGTTCACTGTTCTCTGTGTTCAGTATTTTCGGTGTTCACTGTTCTGTGTGTTCACTGTTCTCTGTGTTCTGTGTTCTCTGTTTTCAGTGTTTTCTGTGTTCACTGCTTTCTGTGTTCACAGTTCTCTGTGTTCACTATTCTCTGTGTTCACTGTTTTCTGTATTCACTGTTCTCTGTGTTCACTGTTCTCTCTGTTCACTGTTTCAGTGTTTTCTCTGTGTACAGTATTCTCTGTGTTCACTGGTCTCAGTGTTCACTCTCTGTTACTTTCTCTGTGTTCACTGTACTCAGTGTTCACTCTGTGTTCACCGTCCTTTTTTTACTCTGTGTTCAGTGTTCTCTGTGTTCACTGTTCTCTGTTTTCAGTGTTCTCTGGGTCACTGTTCTCAGTGTTCACTGTTTTCTGTGTTCACTGTTCTCTTCTTCACTATTCTCTTTGTACACTGTTTTCTGTGTTCACTCTTCTCTGTGTTCAGTGTTCTCTGTTTTCAGTGTTCGCTGTGTTCACTGTTTTTTGTGTTCACTGTTCAATGTGTTCACTATTCTCTGTATTCACTGTTCTCATGATTCACTGTTCTCTCTGTTCAGTGCTCCCTGTGTTCTCCGTTCTCTGTGTTCACTGTTCTCTGTGTTCACTGTTCTCTGTTTTCAATGTTCTCTGTGTTCAGTGTTCTCTGTGTTCTATGTTCTCTGTGTTCACTGTTCTTTGTGTTCAGTATTCTCTGTGTTCACTGTTCTGTGTGTTCACTGTTCACTGTGTTCTGTGTTCTCTGTTTTCAGTGTTTTCTGTGTTCACAGCTTTCTGTGTTCACTGTTCTCTGTGTTCACTATTCTCTGTGTTCACTCTTTTCTGTATTCACTGTTCTCTGCGTTCACTGTTCTCTGTGTTCACTGTTCTCAGTGTTTACTCTGTGTACAGTGTTCTCTGTGTTCACTGGTCTCAGTGTACACTCTCTGTTCACTTATTCTGTGTTCACTGTACTCAGTGTTCACTCTGAGTTCACCGTCCTTTTTCAACTCTGTGTTCAGCGTTCTCTTTGTTCACTGTTCTCTGTTTTCAGTGTTCTCTGGGTCACTGTTCTCAGTGTTCACTGTTTTCTGTGTTCACTGTTCTCTTGTTCACTATTCTCTGTGTTCACTGTTTTCTGTGTTCACTCTGCTCTGTGTTCAGTGTTCTCTGTTTTCAGTGTTCACTGTGTTCACTGTTTTTTGTGTTCACTGTTCTCTGTGTTCACTATTCTCTTTATTCACTGTTCTCATGGTTCACTGTTCTCTCTATTCACTTTTCTCTCAGTTTAGTGCTTCCTGTGTTCTCCGTTCTCTGTGTTCACTGTTCTCTGAGTTCACTGTTCTCTGTGTTCACTGTTCTCAGCGTTCACTGTTGTCTGTGTTCACTGTTCTCTGTGTTCAGTGTTCCCTGTGTTCTCGGTTCTCTGTGTTCCCAGGTCTCTGTGTTCAGTGTTGTCTGTGTTCACTCTTCTCAGTGTTCTCTGTTTTCAGTGTTCTCTATGTTCACTGTTTTTTGTGTTCACTGTTTTCTGTGTTCACTGTTCTCTGTGTTCAGTGTTCTCTGTGTTCACTCTTCTCTGTGTTCTCTGTTTTCAGTGTTCTCTATGTTCACTGTTTCCTGTGGACACTGTTTTCTGTGTTCACTGTTCTCTGTGTTCACTATTCTCTGTGTTCACTCTTTTCTGTATTCACTGTTCTCTGTGTTCACTGTTTTCTGTGTTCACTGTTGTCTGTGTTCACTGTTCTCAGTGTTTACTCTGTGTACAGTGTTCTCTGTGTTCACTGGTCTCAGTGTACACTCTCTGTTCACTTATTCTGTGTTCACTGTACTCAGTGTTCACTCTGAGTTCACCGTCGTTTTTCAACCCTGTGTTCAGCGTTCTCTGTGTTCACTGTTCTCTGTTTTCAGTGTTCTCTGGGTCACTGTTCTCATTGTTCACTGTTTTCTGTGTTCACTGTTCTCTTGTTCACTATTCTCTGTGCTCACTGTTTTCTGTGTTCACTGTTCTCTGTGTTCAGTGTTCTATGTTTTCAGTGTTCTCTGTGTTCTCAGTGGACACTCTCTGTTCACTTATTCTGTGTTCACTGTACTCAGTGTTCACTCTGAGTTCACCGTCCTTTTTCAACTCTGTGTTCAGCGTTCTCTGTGTTCACTGTTCTCTGTTTTCATTGTTCTCTGGGTCACTGTTCTCAGTGTTCACTGTTTTCTGTGTTCACTGTTCTCTTGATCACTATTCTCTGTGTTCACTGTTTTCTGTGTTCTCTCTTCTCTGTGTTCAGTGTTCTCTGTTTTCAGTGTTCTCTGTGTTCACTGTTTTTTGTGTTCACTGTTCTCTGTGTTCACTATTCTCTGTATTCACTGTTCTCATGGTTCACTGTTCTCTCTATTCACTTTTCTCTCAGTTTAGTGCTTCCTGTGTTCTCCGTTCTCTGTGTTCACTGTTCTCTGTGTTCACTGTTCTCTGTGTTCACTGTTCTCAGCGTTCACTGTTGTCTGTGTTCCCAGATCTCTGTGTTCAGTGTTGTCTGTGTTCACTCTTCTCTGTGTTCTCTGTTTTCAGTGTTCTCTATGTTCACTGTTTTTTGTGTTCACTGTTTTCTGTGTTCACTGTTCTCTGTGTTCACTGTTCTCTGTGTTCAGTGTTCTCTGTTTTCAGTGTTCTCTGTGATCACATTTTTTCTGTGTTCACTGTTTTCTGTGTTCACTGTTCTCTTTGTTCAGTGTTGTTTGTATTCACTGTTCTCTTTGTTCGCTGTTCTCAGTGTTCACTGTTCTCTGAGTCCACTGTTCTTTGTGTTCACTGTTCTCTGTGTTCAGTGTTCTCTGTTTTCAGTGTTCCCTGTGTTCTCTGTGTTCACTGTTCTCTGTGTTCACTCTTCTCTGTGATCACTGTTCTGTGTGTTCACTGTTCTCTGTGTTCTGTGTTCTCTGTTTTCAGTGTTTTCTGTGTTCACTGCTTTCTGTGTTCACTGTTCTCTGTGTTCACTATTCGCTGTGTTCACTGTTTTCTGTATTCACTGTTCTCTATGTTCACTGTTCTCTCTGTTCACTGTTTCAGTGTTTTCTCTGTGTACAATATTCTCTGTGTTCACTGGTCTCAGTGTTCACTCTCTGTTACTTTCTCTGTGTTCACTGTACTCAGTGGTCACTCTGTGTTCACCGTCCTTTTTTTACTCTGTGTTCAGCGTTCTCTGTGTTCACTGTTCTCTGTTTTCAGTGTTCGCTGGGTCACTGTTCTCAGTGTTCACTGTTTTCTGTGTTCACTGTACTCTTGTTCACTCTTCTCTGTGTTCACTCTTCTCTGTGTTCTCTGTTTTCAGTGTTCTCTATGTTCACTGTTTTCTGTGGTCACTGTTTTCTGTGTTCACTGTTCTCTGTGTTCACTATTCTCTGTGTTCACTGTTTTCTGTGTTCAGTGTTCTCTGAGTTCACTGTTCTCTGTGTTCACTGTTCTCTGTGTTCAGTGTTCTCCGTTTTCAGTGTTCTCTGTGTTCACATTTTTTCTGTGTTCACTGTTTTCTGTGTTCACTGTTCTCTTTGTTCAGTGTTGTTTGTGTTCAGTGATCTCTGAGTTCACTGTTCTCACTGCTCACTTTGTGTTCACTTTCTCTGTGTTCACTGTACTCAGTGTTCACTTTGTGTTCACTCTGTGTTCGGTGTTCTCTGGGTTCACTGTTCTCTGTGTTCTCTTTTCTCTGTGTTCAGAGTTCTCTGTATTCAGTGTTCTTTTTGTTCACTGTTCTCTGTGTTCAGTGTTCTCTGTTTTCAGTGTTCTCTGTGTTCACTGTTTTTTGTGTTCACCATTCTCTGTGTTCACTATTCTCTGTGTTCACTCTTCTCTGTGTTCACTCTTCTCTGTGTTCTCTGTTTTCAGTGTTCTCTATGTTCACTGTTTTCTGTGGTCACTGTTTTCTGTGTTCACTGTTCTCTGTGTTCACTATTCTCTGTGTTCACTGTTTTCTGTGTTCAGTGTTCTCTGAGTTCACTGTTCTCTGTGTTCACTGTTCTCTGTGTTCAGTGTTCTCTGTTTTCAGTGTTCTCTGTGTTCACATTTTATCTGTGTTCACTGTTTTCTGTGTTCACTGTTCTCTTTGTTCAGTGTTGTTTGTGTTCAGTGATCTCTGAGTTCACTGTTCTCACTGCTCACTTTGTGTTCACTTTCTCTGTGTTCACTGTACTCAGTGTTCACTTTGTGTTCACTCTGTGTTCAGTGTTCTCTGGGTTCACTGTTCTCTGTGTTCTCTTTTCTCTGTGTTCAGAGTTCTCTGTATTCAGTGTTCTTTTTGTTCACTGTTCTCTGTGTTCGCTGTTCTCTGTGTTCACTGTTCTCTGTGTTCAGTGTTCTCAGCGTTCACTGTTGTCTGTGTTTACTGTTATCTGTGTTCAGTGTTCCCTGCGTTCTCTGTCCTCTGTGTTCACAGGTCTCTGTGTTCAGTGTTGTCTGTCTTCAGTGTTCTCTGTGTTCACTCTGCTCTGTGTTCTATGTTTTCAGTGTTCTCTATGTTCACTGTTTTCTGTGGTCACTGTTTTCTGTGTTCACTGTTCTCTGTGTTCACTATTCTCTGTGTTCACTGTTTTCTGTGTTCAGTGTTCTCTCAGTTCACTGTTCTCTGTGTTCACTGTTCTCTGTGTTCAGTGTTCTCTGTTTTCAGTGTTCTCTGTGATCACATTTTTTCTGTGTTCACTGTTTGCTGTGTTCACTGTTCTCTTTGTTCAGTGTTGTTTGTGTTCACTGTTCTCTTTGTTCGCTGTTCTCTGTGTTCAGTGTTCTCTGAGTCCACTGTTCTTTGTGTTCACTGTTCTCTGTGTTCAGTGTTCTCTGTTTTCAGTGTTCCCTGTGTTCTCTGTGTTCACTGTTCTCTGTGTTCAGTATTTTCGGTGTTCACTGTTCTGTGTCTTCACTGTTCTCTGTGTTCTGTGTTCTCTGTTATCAGTGTTTTCTGTGTTCACTGCTTTCTGTGTTCACTGTTCTCTGTGTTCAGTGTTCTCAGCGTTCACTGTTGTCTGTGTTTACTGTTATCTGTGTTCAGTGTTCCCTGCGTTCTCTGTCCTCTGTGTTCACAGGTCTCTGTGTTCAGTGTTGTCTGTCTTCAGTGTTCTCTGTGTTCACTCTGCTCTGTGTAATATGTTTTCAGTGTTCTCTATGTTCACTGTTTTCTGTGGTCACTGTTTTCTGTGTTCACTGTTCTCTGTGTTCACTATTCGCTGTGTTCACTGTTTTCTGTGTTCAGTGTTCTCTCAGTTCACTGTTCTCTGTGTTCACTGTTCTCTGTGTTCAGTGTTCTCTGTTTTCAGTGTTCTCTGTGATCACATTTTTTTCTGTGTTCACTGTTTTCTGTGTTCACTGTTCTCTTTGTTCAGTGTTGTTTGTGTTCACTGTTCTCTTTGTTCGCTGTTCTCTGTGTTCAGTGTTCTCTGAGTCCACTGTTCTTTGTGTTCACTGTTCTCTGTGTTCAGTATTTTCGGTGTTCACTGTTCTGTGTGTTCACTGTTCTCTGTGTTCTGTGTTCTCTGTTTTCAGTGTTTTCTGTGTTCACTGCTTTCTGTGTTCACAGTTCTCTGTGTTCACTATTCTCTGTGTTCACTGTTTTCTGTATTCACTGTTCTCTGTGTTCACTGTTCTCTCTGTTCACTGTTTCAGTGTTTTCTCTGTGTACAGTATTCTCTGTGTTCACTGGTCTCAGTGTTCACTCTCTGTTACTTTCTCTGTGTTCACTGTACTCAGTGTTCACTCTGTGTTCACCGTCCTTTTTTTACTCTGTGTTCAGTGTTCTCTGTGTTCACTGTTCTCTGTTTTCAGTGTTCTCTGGGTCACTGTTCTCAGTGTTCACTGTTTTCTGTGTTCACTGTTCTCTCTTCACTATTCTCTTTGTACACTGTTTCTGTGTCACTCTTCTCTGTGTTCAGTGTTCTCTGTTTTCAGTGTTCGCTGTGTTCACTGTTTTTTGTGTTCACTGTTCAATGTGTTCACTATTCTCTGTTTTCACTGTTCTCATGATTCACTGTTCTCTCTGTTCAGTGCTCCCTGTGTTCTCGTTCTCTGTGTCACTGTTCTCTGTGTTCACTGTTCTCTGTTTTCAATGTTCTCTGTGTTCAGTGTTCTCTGTGTTCTATGTTCTCTGTGTTCACTGTTCTTTGTGTTCAGTATTCTCTGTGTTCACTGTCTGTGTGTTCACTGTTCACTGTGTTCTGTGTTCTCTGTTTTCAGTGTTTTCTGTGTTCACAGCTTTCTGTGTTCACTGTTCTCTGTGTTCACTATTCTCTGTGTTCACTCTTTTCTGTATTCACTGTTCTCTGCGTTCACTGTTCTCTGTGTTCACTGTTCTCAGTGTTTACTCTGTGTACAGTGTTCTCTGGTTCACTGGTCTCAGTGTACACTCTCTGTTCACTTATTCTGTGTTCACTGGTACTCAGTGTTCACTCTGAGTTCACCGTCCTTTTTCAACTCTGTGTTCAGCGTTCTCTTGTTCACTGTTCTCTGTTTTCAGTGTTCTCTGGGTCACTGTTCTCAGTGTTCACTGTTTTCTGTGTTCACTGTTCTCTTGTTCACTATTCTCTGTGTTCACTGTTTTCTGTGTTCACTCTGCTTCTGTGTTCAGTGTTCTCTGTTTTCAGTGTTCACTGTGTTCACTGTTTTTGTGTTCACTGTTCTCTGTGTTCACTATTCTCTTTATTCACTGTTCTCATGTTCACTGTTCTCTCTATTCACTTTTCTCTCAGTTTAGTGCTTCCTGTGTTCTGTTCTCTGTGTTCACTGTTCTCTGAGTTCACTGTTCTTGTTTCACTGTTCTCAGCGTTCACTGTTGTCTGTGTTCACTGTTCTCTGTGTTCAGTGTTCCCTGTGTTCTCGGTTCTCTGTGTTCCCAGGTCTCTGTGTTCAGTGTTGTCTGTGTTCACTCTTCAGTGTTCTCTGTTTTCAGTGTTTCTCTATGTTCACTGTTTTTGTGTTCACTGTTTTCTGTGTTCATGTTCTCTGTGTTCAGTGTTCTCTGTGTTCACTCTTCTCTGTGTTCTCTGTTTTCAGTGTTCTCTATGTTCATGTTTCCTGTGACACTGTTTTCTGTGTTCACTGTTCTCTGTGTTCACTATTCTCTGTGTCACTCTTTTCTGTATTCACTGTTCTCTGTGTTCACTGTTTTCTGTGTTCACTGTTGTCTGTGTTCACTGTTCTCAGTGTTACTCTGGTACAGTGTTCTCTGTGTTCACTGGTCTCAGTGTACACTCTCTGTTCACTTATTCTGTGTTCACTGTACTCAGTGTTCACTCTGAGTTCACCGTCGTTTTTCAACTCTGTGTTCAGCGTTCTCTGTGTTCACTGTTCTCTGTTTTCAGTGTTCTCGGGTCACCTGTCTCATGTTCACTGTTTTCTGTGTTCACTGTTCTCTTGTTCACTATTCTCTGTGCTCACTGTTTTCTGTGTTCACTGTTCTCTGTGTTCA